>NW_012155840.1:6940409-7008994 GCF_000956105.1 Propithecus coquereli | reverse complement strand
TAGTTCTCCCTGTATAAGTCTCTTACATCTTTCGTTAAATATATTCCTAGATATTTAATTTTCTTTGAGGCTATTGCAAAAGGAATTGCGTTTTTGATTTGATCTTCAGCTTGACTGTTGATGGCATATATGAATGCCACAGATTTATGTGTATTGATTTTGTAGCCTGAGACTTTGCTGAATTCATTTATGAGTTCTAGGAGTCTCTTAGATGAGTCCTTGGGGTTTTCTAGATATAATATCATATCATCACCAAAGAGCGGGAATTTGATCTCATCTGTCCCCCTTTGGACACCCTTAATACCTTTTTCTTGCCTAATTGCTATGGCAAGGATTTTGAGCACTATGTTGAATACAAGTGGAGATAGAGGGCACCCTTGTCTGGTTCTGGTTCTAAGTGGGAATGGTTTCAATTTTTCCCCATTCAATATGATGTTGGAAATGGGTTTGTCACAGATGGACTTGATAATTTTAAGGAATGAGCCGTCTATGCCTATTTTGATGAGAGTTTTTATCATAAAGGTGTGTTGGACTTTGTCAAATGCTTTTTCTGCATCTATCGAAAGAATCATATGGTCTTTGTTCTTGCCTTTATTTATGTGGTGAATTGCATTTATAGATTTGCGTGTGTTAAACCAGCCTTGCATCCCTGGAATAAAGCCCACCTGGTCATGGCGAATTATTTTTTTGATGAGCTGCTGAATTCTATTTGCTAAAATTTTGTTGAGGATTTTTGCATCTATATTCATGAGGGATATTGGTCTGTAGTTTCCTTTTTTGGTTGTCTCCTTTCCTGGCTTTGGTATCAAGGTGATATTGGCTTCGTAGAATGAGTTAGGAAGGATGCCATCTTTCTCAATATTGTGAAATAATTTCTGTAGTATAGGTGTGAGTTCTTCTTTGAATGTTTGGTAAAACTCTGAAGTGTAGCCAGCTGGTACGGGACTTTTACGTTTTTGGAGGTTTTTGATTGCTGCTCCAATTTCCGAGCTTGAGATTGGTCTATTCAGATATTCTGTTACCTCTTGGGTGAACTTAGGGAGGTTGTATGTTTCCAGGAATTTGTCCATTTCCTCCTCATTATATACTTTTTGGGCATATAGGTTTTCGTAGTAATCAAAAATAATGTTTTGTATTTCCGTGGCATCTGTTGTGACCTCTCCTTTTTCATTTTTGATTGAGTTTATTAGAGATCTTTCCCTTTGAATTCTAGTCAATCTAGCAAGTGGAGTGTCAATTTTGTTTATCTTTTCAAAAAACCAGCTTTTGGTTTTGTTGATCTTCTGTATAGTTCTCTTGTTCTCAATTTCATTTAGTTGTGCTTTGATCTTAGTTATTTCTTTTATTCTATTTGGATTGGGATTGGTTTGCTCTTCCTTTTCCAAGTCCTTGATTCTATTTATTAGGTTGTTGATTTCTGAACTTTCTGTTTTTTGGATATGAGCATTTATTGCTATTAGTTTTCCTCTCAGGAATGCTTTTTCTGTACCCCACAGGTTTTGATAGCTTGTTTCTCCATTATCATTTAGTTTGAAGAAGTTCTTGATTTCCCTCTGTATTTCCTCCTTGACCCAGGAGTTAGTCAACAATAGATTGTTTAATTTCCATGACTTTGTGAGGTGGCGAGTATTTCTGTTGGAATTGAACTCTAATTTTAAGCCACTATGGTCCGAGAAAGTACACGGTATAATTTCTATTTTCCTGAATTTGTTGAGGTCTGATTTGTGGCCTAGTATGTGATCAATTTTGGAGAGTTGATGAGAATAATGTAAATTCAGCTTTATTTGGGTGGAATGTTCTGCAGAGATCTGTCAGACCCTTTTGTTCAAGAGCTCTGTTTAAGTCCATTATTTCTTTGCTTATTTTCTGTTTGGAAGATCTGTCCAGTTCACTCAGTGGAGTGTTGAAATCCCCTGTTACTATGGTGTTATTGTTTATCATGTTGTTTAGATCAGACAAGATTTGCTTTATGTAACTGGGTGCTCGTGTATTGGGTGCATAGATATTAAGGATTGTAAACTCTTCTTGTTGGATCTTCCCTTTCACCAATATATAGTGGTCATCTTTGTCTTTTTTTACTTTTGCTATTTTAAAGCTTATGTTATCTAAAAATAGTATAGCTACCCCTGCTTTCTTTTGACTTCCATTCGCCTGGATGATAGTTTTCCATCCCTTGACCTTTAGTCTGAAGGCATCTTTGTGGATTAGATGCATTTCCTGTAGGCTGCAGATACTAGGCTTGTGGATTTTTATCCACTCTGCCAGCCTGTATCTTTTCAGAGGACAGTTCAATCCATTCACATTTATTGAGAGGATTGAGATTTGTAGTAGATTTCCATTCATATTGTTGGGTAAAATCCTGTTGTTTTATTTTCCTCCTTGAGCCATCATGAAGTCCACATTCTAGGCTTTAACTCTTGAATTATTTTACTTTGAAGAGTGTCTATTATGCTGTTCAGTGTGTAATGCAGGACTGAGTACTTCCTGTAGGGCTGGCCTGGTCTTTGCAAAATGCATCAGTGATTGCTTTTCTGGGAAGGATTTTATTACTCCCTCATAGATGAAGCTTAATTTTGCTGGATAAAGAATTCTGGGTTGGGTATTATTCTGTTTTAGTAGATTAAGGATAGGGACCCAGTCCCTTCTGGCTTGTAGAGTTTCAGATGAGAAATCAGCAGTTAGTCTGATTGGCTTTCCTTTATAGGTTATTTGTTGCTTTCGTCTCGCTGCTTGAAGAATTGCTTGTTTCTTGTTTACTTTTGTCAGTCTAATAACTACGTGACGTGGTGACTGCCTTTTCACATTGAGTCTCTCAGAAGTTCTGTGTGCTTCTTGTATCTGGATGTCCAGATTTCTGGCCAGGCCTGGCATATTTTCCTCCAGTATTCCATGAAATAAGTTTTCCAGCCCTTGAGTATCTTCTTCTTCTCTCGCTGGAAGACCAAGGATCCTAAGGTTCTGTTTCTTTACATAATCCCACATTTCTTGAAAGTTTTGGTCTTGTCTCTTGCTTCTGAGTTCTTTTTCTTCATTTGATTTGTTCAGCACGTAGACATTATCTTCAAGCTCTGAGATTCTTTCCTCTGCATGATCCATTCTGTTCTTGAGGCTTTCCATTGTGTTTGGAAGTTCCCTGAATTCCTCCTTCATTGACAAAATTTCTGTTTGGTTTTTCCTTAGTATTTCAATTTCTCTGGAAAATTTTTCATTCATTTCCTGGATTGTTCTTGTGGTTTCTTTATGTTGGTATTCTATTTTCTCTTCAATTCCATTCAGTTTCCTTACAATCCATAATCGGAATTCTTCCTCTGTCAGTTTAATCGTATCATGTACATTGGTATCAGTTGATGGAAATCGAATATTTTCTTTTGGAGGTGACTTTTCTCTCTGATTTTTCATGTTTCCTGTGTTCTTTTGCTGATTCTTTCTCATCAGGCTACTTTGTCAAGGACTGGAGGTCCTATGACTGGTTTATGAACTTAATTTTGGGGCTCCAAAGGGATGTTCGTTGGCAGAGCTGAAGAGATGTGCCCTGGTCTTGTGCTGTCTTGGTGGGGTTTTGGCCTGTTGGGTTATCTCTGACCTGTTGTCTGCTCCTTCTGCTTACAGAGATTACTGAGTTTCTTTTCCTTGCTTAGCTTTCTAGGAGTTGGGTCACTTTTGTGTGTGTGACTCTGCTATCGACTACTTGGTTGAGGTGGAAGGCGCTGGGTTTAGTTATGAGGTTGCTCTCTCTTTTGTTGCTTGAATTTTGCGTGGAGGAGTCAGTTGCCAAGGGATTTCCTTTGAATTGAGCTCTAAAATCCCAAATGGGACATACAAAAGCCTGAGTCTTTGGAAAATGTTTTGCCACTCCCAAGGGCTATTTGAGCCTTGTTATTACTTAAGATGTGGTGAGAAGAGTAGTAGGAATCAGTGTGCCTGAAGTAGTATACTTCATAAATTGCTTGATCTGTAGCTAGGAGAGAGCTGCTAATATGTTATTCAGGGCTCATTCGGCACTCTTGCGGAGGAATTCCTGATGGGTGTGTCCATTGGTGCAATTGCTAAGGACTCTGGTCGCGATTTTCCTCCCCAGACCACTAGCCCCTAAGATGACAACAACCTGGGCACCAAGGGCAAGCTTTTGTGTTATGGTCTTGTCAGGTGTTCAAAACCGATCAGCTGTATCACGTCAACAAACTGTCCCCTTTGGCTTAGATCTAAGGTCGTACAGATTCAGGCTGGTCCTATGGGGAAAGTATTTTTTCTCCTTTCTCCCTACCTTCAGGGGTGGGCTCTGTCCTGGAGGGCTGTGGGAGGGGCGTTGGCTGAGACTGTCGCAAGGCCCAGCCTGAAAAATGTCTTCTCTCATTTCTTTCCTCCTCCAAGGGCTGGTTTTCACCTGCCAGAGGGGGAGATAAGCCCCCAGACTGGGGGAAGGGCACTTCTTGGAGCTACCTGGCATCTCAGCTCAGGAAGCAGCGACCCTTATTGTTCCACCCTTTCAAGGGCAGGGTTGACTAGCTGGTAAGAAGTACACACTTCAGGGCTGCTAGAGAAGCCCTGCCTAAGGCCCCTGAGGGACCCAGACCAGAAAGCAGCCTGTCCTGCTATTCCTCCCCCTACAGATGTGGGGTCAGTCCCTTTGGTACGCAATATCAGTGGTCAGATCATAGTCAAGGGTCATCCACTACCCCTACAGGGTCACAGTCCAGAGAACAGCTTCCCTTGTTCCTCCACACTACCAAAGGTGGGGAACTAATTCTTTGGGAGGAGGCGCTGATTACCAAGTCACTGCGAAAATGAGGCTACAGGACCCCGCTGGGAAAACAGACTCCTTCACTCTCTACTCAGCCCTTCCCGTAGTGGAGTCTGTCCGTTTGGCCGGCAGCTCCGGCTACCAAGTCGCAGCAAAGAGGTGACCACATGTCTCAGCTTGAAGAGCAGCATCCTTGGTCACTAGACACTCTTAGGGGTGCGTGCTGTTTTTTTCGTGCAAAATAGCCCCGCTGTGGAGATTCAACAATCGGGCTGCTGCGGTTGTGGGTTTCAGATATACACCCACACACATACACACTCGCAGAAAGAGAGTAAAAAGGAAGAAGAAAAGAAAGGGAAGGAAAGAAAAAAATGTATATATATATACATATATACACAAAAAAATAAAAAGTAAGAATTGAGAGAAATATATAGAGAGTCGCCTGGCAGAGGGGGTGGTTATGTGTCCCGGATCACAGTTCTACAAGCGGTCTCCCTCAGTTCCCCGTCACCTTGGCAGACAGCGCCGGTGACTGAATGGAACAGGGCCACCAGAGACCACCTGGAAACTTGGCAGAAATATGGATCTTTCTCCCTTTTCCGCCCTTTCGGAGGCGAGGCTTGAGTCGCCGGCTGGGACAGACTGTCCGCAGATTCGGGAGAAAAAGTGGTTGCGCGAGCTACTCTCCTCCTCGTAGGGCATGACCAGCTTTGCCGCGGAGGCAGCAGCTAAGACTCAGGCCATTGCCTGGGCAACAAGCCCCGGTGGCTCAAGGCTTTGGGCTCCCCGAATGGCTCCTGCCTACCCACTGCTAGTCAGCGCTGGAGCTGACTGCACCGGGAGGGCATCCGGAGCCGAGATCTGCCTTTGCCATCTCCCAGAGCTGCCTCCCAGAGCCCCCCGCTGAGCCCGCCGCCCCCCTACACACGGCGACTCTGGACAGATCAGCGGGAGGACTCTGTGCTGTGTCCCTCCCAGCACCCGCCGAACTTTCAGCGATTTCCACAGGCAGAACCTCTTTTATGGTGTTCCCCTCCCCCAATCTGGTCCTGGTGGTCTCCTGTAGCAAGAAGCTGCCTCCAAACTCTCCCCTGTGGGCTCGGGCAGCATCTGATCCGGGGAGCGCCCGCTCAGGCCAGTCCCTCCCCTCTGATGCTGACCCAGCGTCGTGCACCAGTGAATTCAAAATGGACCCCGCTCCTGTCTCGGCTCCCCACCGCTTGTCGGTCTGTGCTACCACTTCGCACTGACTTCTGGCACTTCCCTGCCTGCGTGGGAGTGGGGTTTGGTAAAGGAAGAGTTGTCTACCTGTGAGTCAGATCTCACTGCCCAGGCCAACCCGCCGACGGGGCACGGCCGTCCCGCGCTGCACTCCCCACTGTTTGTCCCGCACTCTGTCCCGCACTCTCTGGTATTTGCGGCCACTTCTCCAATTCACCTTTTTTTTCCGCAGCACTGCTTGTCCCTCGCTGCTTCTCTGTAGAGTCATGAGGCTGATCCTGTGAGAGAGCGCCTCACTCGTGTGTGGGTGTCCATGTTCTTCACCTCCCACTCTGGGAGCAGAGAGCCAGGAGGTCACCCCTAATCCGCCATTTTGAACATCTACACTTACTTCTAAGTTCGGGCCTTCTAATTTGTCAAACTTTGTGATCAATTGTGGATAAAAGGAATGGTAATCATTTATCTTTGAGGTGATTATCAGATGCATGCAGGTTAAAATTAAAGACACTTCTCCAGGCATCCTTCTCTCTATGGATTTTATTGTAAAGTTTTAATGTTCAAATCTGCACACAGTGAAATTATTTTGATGATAACTGATAACAAAGGTATAGTTTGGGAAATTATTTCATTGTGATAACCAAGAGACTGGAGCAGTGGAGAGAAAATCTCTCAGATCCTTTAGATAGAAATGATGCTTTTTTTTTCAAAAAAACTGATATTGTTTTCAAGTTTGCCTCATTCAGAAATCTTCTCTTTACATCAACTCAAGTTCAATTTTGAAATCCCAAAGGAAGAAAAGAAAACTCATCACCTTCACAGCACATTGTTGGACCTGCTTAATAAAAGCAGTACCTGCTTTGTTTTGTTATAATACCTCATTTTGAGGGATTTAGTGAAACAAGATACTGTATTTTGAAATGAACACACATACGCAAAACCAAGTCAATTTCTTCTGGGGATAAATACCTTATAAATATACAGCTTAAC
This sequence comes from Propithecus coquereli, assembly GCF_000956105.1. Taxonomy (NCBI): domain Eukaryota; kingdom Metazoa; phylum Chordata; class Mammalia; order Primates; family Indriidae; genus Propithecus; species Propithecus coquereli. The sequence continues at coordinate 7,002,045 of NW_012155840.1, read as the reverse complement.
AAACTTAAATATATTAATGGCTTTGACCAAATCTGTATACAGTGAAATCCATTTATGGAGGTCACCCCCATAGTTCAATAAAACAAAGTAAGAGTCTTTTAGGCAATCAGTCTCATACAGAAAATCATGGTAGCCTATGCTCGGTTATTAACTCGAAGGATTTATGGTAAGATAGAATTGGCACTGTTCTTTTTCCTTCTTAAAAATGTCAGAATATCATTTCTTTCCTACCTCTTTCCTACCTCACCCCACTGCAGATTCTCAGCTTCTTAGTTGTGTGCCCAGCTTCCCTGGGAAAAGCTGACCAACACGGTGGTCACGGGCCTAGCTGACCACAAAAGTGTCCTGCACTTCTCTGGTGTTAGGCCAATGGACGGAAACCTCCAAAGGTAGTGAGCTAAATACTTGGGGAGCAAAAGCTAGTGAGCAAATGGAGATTGCATGAGTGCAGTCCACGCTCCCTTATCATCCTTTGGCTGCTTGGTAGAATCCTAGTTAGAAAGGGTCTATATCTGCATTTATTTTGTTTTATACATATTCAGCATTATTTATATGAAGGAGGATCAAGGCTGAGAAAATCTCTCTCAGAGCCAAGAAAAGAAAATCACCCAGAAGCTTAGCTTTCCAGCCTAACTACTACTGGCGTATATATATGTATGTGTGTGTATATATATATGTTTTCTTTCCAAATTTTTCTATATACATATACACAGTTGTAATCATTAAAGACATATAGTTTTTTATCCTGTTCTTTTTCATTAAACATCCCATGTTAAGATAGTCTTCGTAATCATCATTTTATTGATGGTACCAGGGGTTGGCAAACTACTTCTCACCAGCCAAATCTGGCCCACTGCTTGTTTTTGTAAATAAAGTTTTATTGGAACACACAATTACATCCATTCATTTTTGTATTGCCTATGGCTGCTTTCATGCTGTAACAGCAGAGCTAGTGGTTGTGACAGTAACCCTATGGTTCGCAAAGCCTAAAATATTTACTGTCTGGTGCTTTACATACCAACCTTGATACACATTCCATCAGGTGGATGCTCCATAATTTAGTTAGCCATACCCTCTTTCCTGAACATTTAGCTGGCTTTCTCTCGTCTCCTTCTTGTTAACACTTCAATGAATATCAGGGTTCATATATTTTTTCCTCTATTTAAAATAGGATTTCTTTAGTTTAAATTCCACAAAGTAGGATTATTGTACCAAAATGTATGAATATTTTGATAGCTCATAATTTCTAGATAAAACCTCATGAAACGAAGCAGTTTGTCCTATAATGGTGTATTTCTGTCTGACAATAGAGTGCTTACCATATGGACACAGAGAACAAGCATGGATTTTGGCTGACCTGTGGATATGCGGCTAATTGCTGAAGTGGAGTCTTAGAAGCGTCTTTTCCCTGCTGTCATGGGCGTAGTTTTCTAAGGTAAATTTGTACTGTGTGTTCAATTGTTGGGCTAGTTGCCATATATTATCTGCAGTGACCATTCTTCATACACCTTGAGGGAAATCCTCTTACATAGATTTGCTACACAAAATCTTTCTCTTACCACAATATTTAATTCAACAGACATAAAATGAACACCAAATAGGCAGGTAGAATCAGCTTTATAATCTGTGGGACCTAGTGCAAAAGGAATATGGCAGGCCCCCTTTTCAAAAGTTATTAAGAATTTCAAAATGACAACAGTAGACCATTAAACCAAGCATGGAGCCTTTCTAAGCATGGGGCCCTTCAAGAATGTATAGGTTGCACATCCATGAAGTTGCCCTACAGATGAATAGAAGATGCACGTGGAGGCCACAGCTAATGAGGACCCTGTTAAGTGGAAGACAGCCAGTCCCTGATATCAATCCCTCCTGACATCACCAAACACAGGAAGTGGGCAGGGAAGGGAGAAAATCTAGAAGAAATATTTGGCTTCTCTGCATCTAGAACAGCGGGGGCCAGGTATTTCTGTGGCCTCCTTGGTGGCAGTCACTCTGAGTGCACTGACGTGGAGTTTCCATCACTTACTTGCCCTTCTGTGGTTAAGAGTATGGACTCTCAACTCTGACTGCTTGAATTCAAGCCTTAACTCTGGACATATTAGCAGTGGGACCTTGAGGACATTATTTTCAGTTTCCTCACCTACAAAATGTGTCTACTAAGAGCACCTGCCTCATAGGGTTTGTTTTAATGGTAAGTGCAGTGAAGGCCCTTCTGTTTTGAGGCCTGACTCTACCCTTAAATCATATGTGAATTTTCTTTGTGTTATATACTATTATCTTTTTAAAGAGGGTACTAAAGAGATAATTTTTACTGAAAAAAAAAAGTTGGTAGCTTGCAGTAAGCCTTTTTGTAGAAGAAAATGAGAATTGTTTTTCTGATATGGAAGCCTTATACATTGCTCAGAGATACTTATCAACTACTAGGGAAACAGCACTGGCTTTCCAGCCTGTGTAGACACAGTGAGGCACAGAATAACAGTGTTATTCGTATTACCATTACTCTTCTGGTGTCAAAATCTTGTGGTGAAAAGCAAAATATATGCCTCTGTACTAGAGATTATGGGACTAAAGCAATCCTTGTGGATTTGCTCAGAACTTACCTAAGTATGTTTCACTAAAGCAGGGCTGAGGGCTGCCTCTAGATGATGAAAAGCAAAAGAATTCTGTGAACAAATAAAATTTTGAAATGCTGGGTTAAGCTCATATAAATAGTATTCTTATCTTTAACATGCTGATGTGTATTATAAATATCCAAGAAAGGGCTGTGTTGTATATTTTCCATAAAGTACATTTTTCTGGGAATGTGTCATAGGACTAATGTTTCAAGAAGCACATTTTGGGAGACACTGCTATACTAAATATTTTAGTATGGATCAAAGTAGATGTTGCTTTGTGAAACTTTATTTCTTTGGGAGAGGCAACTTCTAGCTGGAGACCTCATGAGCGAGAGATATGCCTATATAATGCTCAAATCCATGTAACAACAGTATTAAAGCCTCAGTAGGAAGATACTTAGCAATCCCTTTAGTGATGCAGCAAGCAGGTCTCTATGTTGGCAGGTGACATGGAGAAGAGGTGAATATCCACCAAACTCAGCCATTGCCATCCAAGGGTGGGCTGAATTGTCTTTTGTCAAGAGTGGCACAGCGGATCTATTTCTGATTCCCATGTGATTTAGTAAAAACAAAGCAGAGCCTTGACATCCTGGAAACAATAATGCTCATTCTCAGCGCATTCTCAGGTCAGGGGAGAATGATTTAGGCAGCATGGGAAAATTAATTAGCTGCAATGGCTCCTTCCCTCTCTGCTAGGCTGAACCCCCATCCTGGTTCCTCCTGCAGGGCAGTTCCCTCTCTCCCCACACAGGCCTGAGCTGACACAGAGCGCAAGGAGGGGCCATGGGTGTACTGTAATGTGTGCAAAGTGCTCTTTTCAAATAACTATGCAGCTTCCCAGTAAGGTGGGTGTGTGCACCCTGCCCACCCTCACGCCATGCACGCTGGGATCTAAGAGGATAGTATGTCTTGCATACCAGGGACAAGACAGGCTCCACCAGTGGACACAAAGGGCTAATGCTCTGGCCTTTGACTTCCTCCTTTGTGACCTATGAGATGTAGCTACCACCTTTCCATTTGATGATTTATTTTAAAAGTGAGGGTGGGGCCATTAGAGCAATGGATGGGGAGAGAGAGGGCCTCAGAACGTGGTCTCTGCTCTTGGATACCAAGATAATATTCATCTTACTATCTATTGGGGTCAGATGACCCTTTTGACCCTTCTGAACTTAAAAAACAATAATTCCAACTTCTGCTCCCTCCCTTCCTCCTCACACCCTCTCATACATAAATTTCCTATCTCAACAGTGATTTTGTTTTTCCCATGAAAAGTTTCTCTGTGTATGGAGGAGGAAGAGTCTCACCTTTTACTATTACTTAGTCTCTCAGGCTTGTTTATTTCATGTCTTTTTAATTAAGCCAAAGCCAGGCTCTATTCTCTATCTAGTTCAAAATTAGAGCTTTAAAATTATAAAACACTGACATTTAAGAAACTCAAATGCAAAAGTGTGACAGATATGGAGGCCATGGGAGAAAGGATCGTGTCTCCTGGAGTCAGTTCATGATCTTTGCTGAGCTTCCGTGGCAGTTATTGTAGGTTGCCAGGTGTTTTATGCTCAGTGATGTTTGTCTTCTGATTTCTACCTTGCTCTCCAATGAGACTAGATAAATGTTTTAGGGATAGAGAATCTCTTTGTTGTACATTGAGACCTGACATAGAAACACTCCATAGGCTCCAGCTGAGTCTATGTTTCCTCCCTGTAACAAGTGTAGGGCAGTCTGTTTCCAACTGGCTTAGGTCAAATCCTGTCTCTGCTACTTATTACCTCCATACCAGCCACGTGGGAAGAAAGTCAATTAAGCCACTATTTCTCAGTTTTCTCATCTATACATGGGGAATTGTTGTGAGCAATGTCCATGTACTATGCTTAGCACAGTTCCTAGCATCTAGTAGCACTTCATAAATATGAACTATCATTAATATAAGGTGAAATAATAACATTCACAACCACTTTCATGTACACTAGTTTAAAATCTTTTCAAATAAGAATTGTCACCCCCATTTTATAGCTAGAAAAATAGCAAATCAGAGAAATACAGTTTTTTAGTCCCAGTTCAATCACACAGTGAGCAGCAGGCTGGGAGTCCAGCCTACATCTGTCTAACCCCAAAGACTGGAGTCTCTGCCCCTCTCCACACTGTCTTGAGCACTCAGGCCATTGGGATCCTGAACTGGGAGACCCCGAGTCTAGCTCTTCTGTCACCTGTCAAAATTTCCACCCGTGACCAGAACGAAGAGGTAGAAAGCAGGTCCCTTCTAGATGTCATGTTCTCAGCCAAGAGTGTCGACTGCTCTTTGTGCCTCCTGGGTCTCCTTGATGAACACTCTGTGACTCAGGCTTGGGAAGACTTTTGGACAGTGGACAGGAGGTCAGCCCTGTAATTCCATAACTACTCACTCACTGACTGCTTAGTGAGAAGTCACGATGACAACTGGGATCCTTTCCGTGATGAGTAATTGCCCTGTCACACAAATCTATTTAGACCACATCCTTCTGGGGTACAACCACCAGTTGATTTAAGATGCAAACCTTTTGTAGCTCATTGCCAGAAGAATGAAATATAGAGTTTACGCAGACTTTTCTTTGTTGAAGTATTTATTATGAATCATCAGTTACTGTGAGCTGCTACCCATATATCAAGCAATTCCTACCCAGCTCCGGGTGCTGAAAGAATTCTCTGTGCTTTGCTAGAAAATATACCATTTGTCCAAGAATATAATTACTGTATACCTTTTAAAAAACCCAAGCTCATATATTTGTGTGGAGAAACTCAGGCTCAAGGACACCCAATTAGCTGGTAACAGTCGGTGTGGTTTTTAATGCAGAAACCACAAGTCTTTGGGGATGTTTGTGAACATGGATAATAAATGCCTCACCTACTATTCAGGCTTGTAGCCAGAGAGGGGAGGGAGTGAACGGGCAAGGCACAGAGCATCTCCCTACTCCAAGCCTTTCACTAAACACTTTATATAGCTCCTTTAATTCTCCCAACAACCCCAATGGGTAGGTATTATCACCTTCACTTTACAGATGAATAAACTGGGGCTCACCACCTCACACCATGAAGCAGTGGAACCACAATCCATACAGAAAATAATTGACTTCCCCAAGTCTCTCTGCTAGATTGCCACACATAAAGAGACTCACAGCCTCAGCTAGCTTATTTCTGGCTTCTGCCGCTCTGATTCTTCTGTGGGTGGCTTTACAACAAATAGGATGGCTGTCGTTGAACATGAAGGAGGAAAGCTGCTATGTATAGCAAGCATTTTTATCTTGCCACCTACAAAGATCAAGCATACAAAATCTGAATCCCCCTAGGGGTGGGAGGAGTGAGGTTCTATTTCCCCCTGACCATTCTGTCCGGAGCACACAGCAATATGGGCAGACAATTAGTATGAAGGGATTTGAGAAAAACACCAAATCTGATTGATTCTGAAAGCACACCCATGCGGGGGCACACAAAGGGATGGAGAGGAGAGGTGGTCATATGAAGCGGGGCCTACTTAAAAATTCTAATCCTCATAAGCTTCTGAGGAAGCTGCTCTTTTCACTGGGTGGGTTTTTAATATTTATTGCTGAGGGCTGTTTTAATCCTAATGAAAATAGCATGTCCACAGGAAAAGCTATGCTGTAGCTGGCATGAACAAATGTAGCCCTAGCATTTAAAATGTCTCACAAGGCTCGCAGAGGGTAGAAGTGACCCGGAAGTGAATTGCTGACAGGCTTCAGGAAGCACTGCCGCCAGGAGGAAGTTAAACTAAAAAGGGGGTATGTGTGGGCCAGTTCTAGCTGAGTTACCCCTTGAATAGAAGTCCCAAGATTCTTGGCAGAAAAGCAGTCAATACAGCTCAAAGGTGAAGAGGGACAGACTCAGAGTTCATCTGTCAGGGTATGAATCCCAGCTCTGCCATCTCTAAGCTTCAATCTCACCTCTAAAATGGAGATAATGATAATTACAGATTTTGTTGTTTCATTGTGGAGATCATTTGAGACACTGAATGTAAATCACTTAGCATAGACTCTGGGAAAGAGTTAGTGCTAAATACTGAGAGATGCATTATTATTACCATAATTTTTTATTATGGTATGGCTTATCCCCAATGTTACTGGTTTTTTTGCCAAATAATGAGGATGCCAGATATGAACTAAGAGATAGTAACTAGAAGGGCCTGTTGGAAAGAGTCAGAGAAAATTAACGCTGACTCTTCTGTTGATAAAATTCTGATTCAAATCTGGCTCAAGTTGAGAAGGAAAATGAGAGCTTCTCCCTTGCAGTGAGGGACAGAGGCAAATTAACTGTTTATCCAAATAATGTTTCCATTGGCAAATAAAATATGTTGCTTGATTCCAACCATGTCATCATGTGGGATCTAAACAGAGCTGAACTTTTGTGGAATTGTGAAGACTGGAAGTTTGTGTGCCAGGCCCCTAGCTGCTATTGTATGCCTGTTTTTTTCATCAATGGAATAATTTCTAACCACTCAGTATGTTCTCTCTCAGTGCCTCTCCCTGGCAGTAGTGGTGTATCAGTGACTGGGTTTTCCCTTTCTGTTGTTAGATGAGCCCTACCCTTGGGTGAGAGCAGAATGATCCTGACCCCCTCCTTGGGTCCTCTCTGGCTCACAGGTTGGGGGACTCACCTTCCTCACCTCCAGGAATAGCTTAAGAGTGTAAAAGGCATTGTGCCCTGAGCTATCATGATACCTCCACTCCCATTTGAAAGTCAAAATGAAAACAGTATCAAATTATAAAATAAACTCATTTTTCAAAGTGATGTAAAGCATAAATGTGTGCTGGAATTATAGTATCTTCTTTGATTTCTTTCTTTCCCTTTCCCTGTGTGCCCAAACTTTGCTGGTACCCAAAAGTCATGCCTAGTCTGACTGTTGAGGATCTAGCACCGAGATCAGATTACAAAAATTATTACGAAGAAACAGTAACATTTAGATGACTAATTTCTAGATATCTCTTCCAGTCTTGAGGAAAATGTCTTATGCTCTCTCTGGTAATTATTCTCAAGAAGCACGCCCAGCTCAGCATCTTGCTTCCTTTTTGGCATTTCACACCATCTTCTGTCTGTACTGATGGGTAGTCTTCTAACTGACTGTCTCCTTCTCTCTTGCCTTCTTCCCCTTTTCCTCATTTCCCATGTAGTTACCACAGAGGACTTTCTAAAACTCAAGTCCAATGATGGCATTGCTTTCTTTAATATCTTCCAATGGCTCCTCAAATCTAGAGCTGTGATTCCGAAACCAGGGGAGGGGGTTCCTCTTGGGGTGAGTAGTTACTTATAGTGCAGTGTTTGAAGGCATAGGATAATCATGATGGATCTTCTGTGAGGCCAAGGGTGATAAATGTAAAACAGTTTTATATTAACAAACACAAATATGCTATGAACACATTATTTGCTTCGATGTTAAAGAGTAAACAAACATGAGATCCCAGAAGAATTTCACACTTGCAGTCACTGGTTCCTGACCATGCCCCAGAGCTTATGGAGATATGCAATCACTCTCCTAAGACTTTAGAATGGAAAAGTTGGTGAAGCACTGCCCTCAACGGTGAAATCAAACTCTTTGATGCAAACAAAGCACTCTGAAATCTGGAGCCAGCCTTTTCTTCCCAGCCTCATAGTTCTTCCTCAACCCCACCCTATCCAACATGCCACACTACTTGAAGTTCATACACAACATCAGTTATAAGCACCTATGCTAATTCTACTCTTTCAGCTCTGTGTCTCTGAAACACTTGTCTTTAGGCATTTATCTTCTTAAAAGTTGGAGGGTGGTGATTCTCTTTTAACCTTTTCTTTATCTCGCCCAAGGAAGCCAGTCCAACCTTCTCCCCAGATGGCCTCTAAAGGTTAGCTCCGCAGTGCACTGTGCCTGTTCATCTCAAAAGTGGAGAGAGGCCTATGCCAGGCTGCCTTGACCGAGTACATGGTGCTCTAACTCTTGAACATTAGGAAACAATGAGTGATTGAAGGCTGGACACTGGGGCTACACTGCCTAGGTTTGCATATGGGCTCCCCAACTTATCAATTGGATTACCTTAGACTAACTAGTTAACTGCTCTTTGCCTCGAATTCCTCATATGTAATAGGGAGATTATAGCAGGATAATAATTCTGTAAAGAATATCAAAGAGTTCAAGTGCTTCAAAGAGTATCTGGCACCTAAATGAACATTAGCTATTATCATTCTTAACCACTCCTTGCTATTGGGAGGGAATTTGCTCAAAATATCTAGTGTCATGATGAAAAAGACCCTGGTCCCCAGGTATTCTCACATGTCTTCCTCACAGCCTGGGTTTTGTGGTTCACAGGACAAGTGCTCTGGGAATAAAGCCCAGCCAAGGCATTCTGTGGCACCCACACAAAACCTCCACCCTCCCTTGACCTCTGTCTGGGGCATATGTGTTGAAAAAGAGACTGAACAAGGAACATATTCCTAAAATATAGGCCATAAAGGAAAAGCTTAATGTTGAATTGGGCAAGATTATAATGTTTTAATTGAGATATATTATATTATAATTCACATACCAAATTGTGATTTTTAAGTCTAAAAGATATGCATGGAAGAAGGAAGAGGAAGAATGGAACTAATATTTGTTGCAAGTTTACGTGCCAGTTTTCAATCCTCAATCCCCATAGTAGTCCTATATAAAGGAAATAATTATTCTCCTGTGGAGAAAAACAAAACTCCAGAGGCCTGAGATTACATCACACAGGAGTTAAGTCCCCTCCCCATCCCCCAATTTAAAACACGATGGCATTTCCTCCTACCGAAATTCATTATCTGTGACATTTTAAGGCAAAAGGGGTTATTTTAGTTATTTTTAACAAATGAAATATCCATTCTCTGGAAAAAGCCCCCTCAAATCCTGCCCCTCTCTCTGCATATTGGTAGGGACTTCTAGCATGTCTCTCTCTGCAAAGTGTTTAAAGGCTTTGGCAGCACAGGCTGGTTCCAGTGCAGACTGAAGAAAGGGTTCAGGGTGTGTGGAGAGCTGTCGAGGTTCCTTGCATGAAACCACACCATCTGCAGGGCAGCAGATGGCAGCCAGTGTACCATCCTCACACATGTGGAGGCCCACAGAGGTCCCTGAGAAGCCACTCTGCTCTCCCCTTGGGCATTCCCTTATAGCATGCCAACTGCCACCTCTCAATCCAAGAGTGTTAAGTGAGGCTTGAACAGGGAAGGGGTCTGGTCATCAATCCGTCCTGGGCATGACTTGTTAATCTACTGTGAGTGCGCCAAGATGAAAAACCTTGCAGCTGCTGGACCCACAGGTGCCCAACCCATTGGGACGTAAACCAGTTGGCCATGTTCTAGCTGGGAATTTGTGTGACTCAGAGTGGAGGGTGAGAGTTTGGTCGAGACTCTTGCCCACAGAATTTATTGTGTGGATGGGTTATTCATGCTAAGGCTGTCTTTCCATAGTCTTTTGCCAATGGTCACAGTTTGTTATTGCCTTTTAATTTAGCAATTGGCAGCAAAGGACTCCCGTTTTGAGATAATGAGAAATCACAGTGTGTTTCCCTGATGGAGGAGATTGTCTTCACTCCTCCTAACGTGTTCTTTTTCACGAGTAGCAGGTGCAGCAGGCCGCTGCAGTGGAAAGAGCAGCTCACCTGGAGCCTGGCAGATCTCAGTTCTGCTCCCAGCTCTGCCACCTGCCAGCTGCGTGAACTTCTGCAATCCACTTGGCCTCTCTTTGCCTCAGTTTCCTACCGCACAGGGCTGCCGCGGAGATTAATTACAAATGAATAAGATAATGATGGAAGGATGCCCAGCAATAGTGGGGGCTCAATAACTGTGTCTTTCGTTTTCTCTTCCTGTGTTTAGATCTCACTACTTTCACCATGGGCATTAATCACTGTGCTTTAGCAACCACTAAGCATAAAGTTCAAGGCTCTGTTACTAGTGGTAATGGGGGATATGATGGTAATATTCTGGAGGGGCTAACATCTTTCTGGGAGAGAAGACATACTTAGAGAACAGAACAGTGCTGTGAAATGCTCAGTTACCGCCTGTACACTCTTGGCCCAGGGTGGGGAGGAATCCGTGTGGGCTCTGCTTGTCAGGCTCAGCTTCAGAGGGGAGGCAGCGTGGAATGAAGAGTGAACATGGCACACTGCCCTGAACATAGTAGCAGGCACTCTATAAGCATTACCTGTGTCGAATGGTTGCACGTATTTAATGTTTGGAATGAATAATTTTCTAGTTTAAGATTTAAGCTGTTCAGAGGAAAAGTGCATGTTCATAGATGGTTGTAAAATAAATTTTAGGAAGGACAAAGACAAAATTTTTAAATAGTTGTGAATTTATTTTCATGCAGATCGGAAAAATATTTAACCACCACTTGAATTCCATGAGTTTATGTATTCTATTCTTTAAGGAGAAAGATAAAGTTTTAAAGTGTATTGAATTTTAAAATACATTAAATAAATGATATTAAAGGGGGTATGTGGCTATGCGGCATGAGATGAAGTTTGGGAAATTTTGCTGGAAGTGATATGATCCGTTTCTGGATCCTGGTGATGAAAGGAATCACTCTGCTGTGTGAGGCTGTGTGATCTTGGGCAACTGTTTTCATCTTTCAATGCCTCATTTCCCTCATTTATTAAATATGGCTAATTATGATGTTACCTTTGGCATCAAAGGTTAATATCCATAGAGCATTTAAAAACTGCTTGGTATGTGTTAAGGTTCGATTAGAATAAGAATTTTAAAAAGTGAGGTTGACATTGGTTTTGGGGCTGTCCCGGACTAACTGAACCATCGTGGCACTAGATGTTCTGGAGGTCTTTAATAGCAAGAGTTAACCTGGCCCACACTGATGAAAAATGATACGTCAACAGATTATGCTGTGGTTCCCAGGAAGGGATTCCCAGCTCTGACATTCAAACTCTTGTGGGTTATTTAAGGTCACAAGTACACATACTGTATGACCAGAGAAACCACACACTTGGGCAGCTGGGAGCATATTCCTGCCAATGTGCAAAGAGCTGATGTGATGCTACAAACAACAGCATGGGTGGTTTTTCCTGTGGGGCATGGAAGTACTCAGTCAACTGAGATGAATTTACTCTGAACCTTTGAGTCTCTGCTCCAGTGAAGTTTTAGACTCCCCTGATTCTTCCAGAGACATAGGAAGCAATTAACCAATTCTTGTCTCTGTTTTTTTTATTGAGTTAATGAACATTTTATTCCAATGGTTTCAAATGCTAGCCAGTTTGAATTGAATGATACATAGTTTTTATATAAAGCTATTTGGTTCCACCAAGAGGTAGATATATTTTAGTTCTCACCCACCTTGCACTTCCAACTCATGATGCATAGCCATCATTTTCAGAATTTAAAAAATATCTTTATATTCAGCAACGCATATTAAGTGAGCAAACACTGTGGAAAATACAGAAATGCCTCATCAAAGATTTGTTGGAGAAAACAATCCCCTCTACCTCCAGGCTGTCGCTTTTGAGCCCCAGACCCCTTATATCAAGGCTGCTGGACAGGCCCCCTCACTCCAATGCATGTGGAGTTGTTCTCGGGGAGATTCTCAATACAAAATAGCTTTTAAAGATGTTGAAAAGTCCTGCATCAAACAATTCTGTTTAATCCAATCACGTATAATGATGGGTCTCTTTTAAAGTGATAACATTAATATTTCCGATTCCTAGAAGACAGAATAAAACATGCTATCCAATCACAGATGGTGGCTACACCATCCACTCATTCATCAGCCTAAAAACTTGGGTGACTTACTCTACTTCTCCTTTTCTCTCATCCAGCCAGTCCCCAAGTCCTGTTGCTTCTACCTTGGAAATTTCTCTGGGGTCCCTCCCCTCCTCTCCATCCTTGCTGCCAAAGCCTTAAAGTCCTGCTCATGTCTATTTTGAATGTCTGGACTATTTTCCCTGCTTTAAGCCTCTCTCCTTTATAATTCATTGCTCAGAATTATTTTCTAAAAATAAATCTTATCGTATTACTTTTTCACTTAAAACCTCCCCTGGGTCCCCATTGCCCACACAACAAGGCCAAAATTATTATCAGACACTAATTCTCAGGGCAGAGTATAGGATGGTAGTTACAAACACATCACAGGGAATCAAACACAGCAGTCCCCCCTTATCTGCAGGGGATATGTTCCAAGACGCCCAGTGGATGCCTGAAACCATGGAAAATACTAAACCCTATGTATTCTATGTTTTTCGATCTGATAACCAAGATGGCTACTAAGCGACTAACAGGCGGGTAGCATATACAGCATGGATATGCTGGACAGAGGGATGATTCATGTAGTAGGCAGGACAAAGGGGCCAGCCCAAGATTTCATCATGCTACTCAGACTGACATGCAATTCAAAACTTATGAATTATTTATTTCTGGAATTTTTATTTAATATTTTCAGACCACAATTGACCATGGGTAAGTGAAACCATGGAAAGCAAAACTGTGGACAATGGGGGACTACTATTGTCTTAGAAAGGCCTTGAGACATTTATTTAATCTTCCTAAGTTTCAGTTTCCTTATCTATAGAATGGGCATTAACTGTATTTCAGATTTTACAGGGTTGTGGTAGGGATTAAATGAGATAATGTATGTACAAAACAGCACATAAAATTTTGAAAATGTTTATAATTTTAGCCATTTTTAAGACTCTTATACACCACTCGGAGGAACTGAGCCCTAGCTCTTCAGTCTTATCATTGTCCAACCTTTTTCCAGCCACCTATGTTTCAGCCACAGCAAACTTTAACCTTTCTTTGACATTCCAGGTCCTTGCCTGTGTCTATGATTTTGCACTGTCTGTTCCCTCTCTGCACAGTACTATTCTCTGCTCCTCCAGTGGAAATATCCTCACTCCAGGAGACCACTATAAAGGTTGAAAAAAATAACTCTCATAGAATCCATGTACTTTTCCATGTGGGAAAGTCTTGAAGGCTCAGTCTGCTTATTTAGAATTGGGTGGAAATGTAAATCTACTGACTTTACATGTGTGATTGTCTAGGTTCCTTCGTGAGTGGAAGAGGAAGGCTCTTCTTAGTTGACAGTGAGATCATACTAAAAACGGCAAAGGGACGGACTATAAAAGACAACATGCCAAGAAGCAAAAGCTAAGGAACATGGCAGACCAGGAACAGTGACAGATTGTATAAGCATAGCCCATAAGGACATCACATCCACTTTAGCCACTTGTGTAAAAGGACTGACTGGGCTATGTCCAATAATTGCCATTCTTTATGATGACTCCAAAATAATCAAAAATTAGTAATAGCAATAATAATGCATTCATACATTTTTTTAAGTGCTTATGATGTGCCAACATGATGCTGAGTGTTTTTTTATGTTAAGAGTTTTTGACTTACTCTCATTGTAGGTAGTATTATCACCCCCCATCCAATTTTATAAATTAGAAAAATGAGGCTTAGAGAGATTAAGAGACTCTTCCTAGGTGATCAGTTAGTGAATGGTAGAGTTCTATTAATTCTAGAGCTCATAGTCTCAACCATTTATATTATTGTCTCCTTATAAAGTTATTGTGGTTGATAAATTCTACTTAAACAGGCATAGATAATATTGACACATAATATTCATTATAATTAACATATATGATTAAAATGTATTTTATTAAAATAGTTTTTTATATGGCATTGTTTACATTTTAAAAATGTTGCTGTGCTAGCAAACTGCAGAATTCATTTAAGTAGGACTTCTAGTATTTTTCTGCTGCTGGATAAATGACTCTTCAAGCAGATGACTTTAAGAAAATTAGCTTCCAAAAAGAAAATCTAATGGATGTAAAAACTTTGTGCTGCACAAGTCTATCGTGAAAATTAAAAGTTTAACAAAAAATTTTGTTTTATGCCCTCATAGGTGGTTTTCCTTAGATCTGGAGTCAGAGGGGCATGTGTGATTTGGAATGAGTGGATTCAGTGTTCTTCTGATCTTGGTTTTGTTTCGGAGCCAGATAAGTGTGTGTCAACTTGTTTCTCTCCTGTCTGTCTTGGTTCTTCCACAAAGGCAGAACCACCTCTGTGGGGGACATTGCCTATTCCCTGTCCCTTCAAGCTTGTCCTTAGGGTGTCACCTTTTAAAGGCCGTCCTTGTCTCTCTTTCTATTCAAGCCAGATCCTCCCTCCCTTGTCTAATTCTTAGCCAAGCATAGCAAGGCCAGCTGGTGAAAGCCTTGTGAAAAACAATGGCACCGGACCCTGCTTAATGGAACGCTGCTTGTGCCAGTTGAAGCTTCCTGGATTGGAACAGTTGATTTTGAGTTGTGGCCCATCCTCTGACCCATATTGAAGTGCTGTGTTCAGTGGGGATTAAAAGCCTTGTGAACTGGAGTAAGAAGAGGTAGAAGAAAGAGGTCATTGTGGGTCTAGAGGGAATCAATATTGTCTCTTTGAAAAAGCCTGTGTCTGTTCCCAGAGTGACCATCTGGGGCTGTGTGGCTCAAAATCAGCTACAAAACAGGAAAGAGAATTAAATTGGGACAAGAGAACTTTGCAAGGACAGGTTTGCAAGGTAGCTTGTCTAGGAAGACTAAGGAGGAGCCAAAAGGGTTGTAGAGAGAAGGGGGTTTAAGAAAAGCAGGAAAAATCTTGGATTCCTCTGCATACCTGCAGTTCATCTGTCCCTCCTTGTGCCGCTACCAAATGTTTTCCAAATGTGAGTAAAGAACCATTTCTATAGAACTTATAATTTCTTCCTCAATCCTTGAATGCCTTTAACATACTTTTACAAAAGTGTTTTTGTTGTCAATGAAATTGACATCTTCAGTAGATTTCAAACTTTAAGCTTATGGGGCACGAACACCATGTGAGGAGTGGTAAAAATTTAGAGAGATAGTGTTGCTGCTTCGGTGCTCCCATAGCAAAGGCAGTGTTTCCTCTGCTTAAGGATCCATGGCTTCATTTGTCTTTGGGGAAGAGTGGTAACTGGATGAAGACAGAGCAGCAAAAGTGGCTAAGAGAATACCAATGTGAGATGCAGAAAGATTCTCAGGCTAAAACTCAGTTTGTTCAGAGCAATGACTTTGTTCTGACTTTAAGATACCAATAAAAACTGCTTCAGCTAATTTTCTGGAATTGCAGGGACTTTTAGGAAAGCAGATGCATTTCCCCAGGAGGGGAACCAGCCAAATGCTGCTGTCAGTGATGAAATGGAACTTGGTTGAATGTGGTGCTTAAGCTGGAGTGGTGAGAGCTTGAGCACTAGACAAGTTCTGGCTCTGGGATGCATTTGCTATGCGTCCCTGGATGAATCCTTGATATTATATAATTCTCAATTTTCATTAATTAATTAAAATGGCAAAACTGTATCTACTGAAAGGACTTGTGTCATAGTAGTAGGAAGGTAGGAAGTTAGTGATTTCTTGTTCATGATCAATATTTTGATTCAGAAGGGAGTTTTACTAATAGGGTCTCTCCATCAGGGTATGCTATAGTTCTTTTCTCCCATCATATAGCCAGGAGCCAGAGGTCCGCCTGACCGTGAGACCTCTGTACCTGCACACCTCCACAGGTACCTCCAACCCTCATGATCCGGCTAAACTCACTGTCCCCCACACTCCAAACCCAGTCTTCCTTCCACACTCCCATCCATGGCAACAGAGCATCAGCTGTTCCACGTGAGAAGCTTCAACACCACCCTTTACGCCTTCCTCTCTCCCACTCTCCGCCACCCAGTACCATTCTCATGGTCTCCTTTTCCTCCTTTGTCACCACCTCTGCTTGAGTTCAAGCTCATTATCTTCCACCAGGACCAACAGCATCCTTTATTTATTTATTTGTTTACTGAGTTGAAATTGACATAATATTAACCATTTTAAAGTGAACATTTGAGTGGTATTTAGTACAGTCACAATATTGTGGAACCACCACTTTCATCTAATTCCAAAATGTTTTTTTCACCCTAAAAGTAAACTTGTACCCAGTAAGTGGTAACTTCCTATTTCCCCCTCCATCTGGCAACTACCAATCTGCTTTCTGTCTGTGGATTTACCTAGATATTTTGTACAAATGGAATCATACAATATGTAATCTTTTGTGTCTTGCTTCTTTCCTGCAGCATAATGTTTCTAGGTTCTCCAAATGGTAACATGTATCAATACCTCATTTATTTTTTGTGGCTGAATATTACCTTGTAGGTCTATGCCACTTGTTAATCCATTCATTTGTTGATGGACATTTGAGCATTTGAGTTGTTTCCACCTTTCGGCTATGGTGAATAATGTGGCTGTGAACATGTGTGTACATGTATTTGCTTGAGTACTTGCTTGTACTTCTTTTGGGATTATTCCTGGAAGTAGATCTGCTAGGTCATATGGTAATTCTATGCTTAACTTTTTGAGGAACTGCCAAACTGTTTTGTACAGCAACTGAATCATTTATATTCCCACCAGCCATGCACGAAGGTTCCAATTTCTTCTTATCTTCACCAAGCCTTGTTATTTTTTAATTTTTGATTGTAACCATCCTAGTGGGTGTGAAATGGTATCTTGTTGTGGTTTTGACTTGCATTTCCCTAATGACTAATGATGTAGAGCATCTTTTCATGTGCTTATTGGCCATTTGTATATCTTTCTTGGAGAAATTTCTATTTAAGTCCTTTGCCTATTTTTAAATTGAGCTGTTTGGTTTTCTGCTGTTGTTGAAGTGTAACTGTTATTTATATATTCTGGATACTAGACCTTTATCAGATATATGATTTGCAAATATTTTCTCCCATCCGACAGGTCATCTTTTCACTTTCTTGGTAATATCCTTTGATGCACAAAAGTTTTTAATTTTGACTAAGTCCAATTTATTATTTTTTCTTTTGTTGCTCATACTTTCGGTGTCATATCCAAGAATCTGTCACCAAATCCAAGGCTATGAAGATATACCTCTATTTTCCCTTCTAAGAGTTTTATATTTTTAGCTCTTGTGTTAAATCATTGATCTATTTTTTACTTTTTAAAAATGCTTTTTAAAATCATCTTTATTAAAGTATAATTTACATATGATAACATTCATCAATTTTTAGTGTAAAATTTGATGAGTTTTGACAAATGCATAACAATTATGTAACCACCACCACAACCATAATTTAGAACATTTTCATTACTCCTCAAAAGCTCCCTTGCTTCTTGTCATAGTCAATAACCTCTCTGACTCTGGCTCATGGCTAGCATTAATTTTTTTTATGTCAATATAGCTTTGTTTTTTCTACAATTTTATATAAATGAAATTATGTAGTGTTTGTATCTGGCTAGTTCACTTATAATAACACTTTTGATATTCACATCAAGTTGTTGTGTATACCAGTAACTCATTTCTTTTTATTTGTGAATAGTATTCCCATTGTATGTTTATGCAAAAATTTGATTATCCAATTACTGGTTGATAGACTTTAATTTCTAGTGTTTGGCTATTGTGAATGAAGCTGCTATGCACATTTCATAACAAGTCTTTTTATGTACATATGTTTTTATTTCTCTTGGATATATTCCCAGGAGTGGGATTGCTGAGTCATATGGTAAATGTCTTTAATTTCATAAGAACTGCCAAACTGTTTTCCAAAGTGAATGTATATTTTCAATTCCCATCAGCAATGTAGGAGATTTTTAGATGATCCAAATCCTCAACAACACTTGTTATTGTCAGTCTTTTTCCTAGTAGTATGCATCGATGTCTCACATGATTTTTTATTAGACTTATATTTTTGGAGCAATTTTAGGTTTACCAGAAAATTTCACAGAAATTGCAGAGAGTTCCATATGCTTCTCTCCTCCTACCCTGAAAGTACTGCATATGGTGTGATGTGTAGAGATCCAACTTCATTATTTTGCATGTGGATATCTAGTTGTCCCAGGACCGCTTGTTAAAAAGACTATTCTTTACCCACTGAAAGGTCTTGGCACCTTTGTCAAAAATAAATCAGTCATACAAGTTTTGGTTTATTTCTGGATTTTCCAATTCTATTTCACTGGTCTATATGTTATTCTTATGCCCATACCATGCTGTTTTGATTACTGTAGCTTTGTAGTTAAGTTTTGAAATCAGGAAGTGTGATTCCTTCAATGCTATTCTTCTTTTTCAATATTGTTCTGGCTATTTGGTGCTTCTTGTAATTCTACATGAATTTGAGAATCAACTTTTCATCAAAAAAGGTCATTGGAATTTTGATAGAGATTACACTGAATCTGTAGATTGCTTTGGGTAGTATTTCCATCTTAACAATACAGATGCTTCTTGACTTAAAATGGGGTTACATCCTGATAAACCCATAATACGTTGAAAATATCATTTTGATTTATGATATTTTCAACTTATGATAGGTTTCTCCAGACATAACCCTATTGCAAGTTGAGGGTTGTACAGAATGCATATCACTTTCACACCCTTGCAAAGTTGAAAAAAAAAAATAGGACAAATCATTTTAAGTAAGTTGGGGACCATCTATATTATCTTCTAATTCATGAACATGGGATATATTTCTATGCATGTAGTTCTTCTTTAATTTCTTTTAGCAATATTTTGTTGCTTTCAGTGTACAAGTCTTTTATCTCCTTGGTTAAATTTATTCCTAGGTATTATATTCTTTTTTAGATTCTAGATTTATTTCTAGGTATTTATATTCACTTGCATGCAATTATAAATGGAATTTTTTTTTCTTAATTTCTTTTCAGATTGGTCATTGCCAATGAACAAAAACACAACTGATTTTTTTGAATTGTTCTTGTAACCTGCAACTTTGCTGAAGTAATTTATTATAGCTCTAGTTGGATTGGGTATTTTTGAATGTGCATATGGATTCTTTGGGATTTTCTATATATAGGATCGTGTCATCTGTGAATAGAGATAGTTTTATTTCTTTCATTCCAATTTGGATGTCTTCCCCCCCACCCCCCGCCAATTGTTCTGGCTAGAACTTCCAGTACAATGTGAAATAACAGTGGTGAAAGTAGGCATCCTGCCTTGTTTCTAATTTAGGGGGAAAGCTTTCAATTTTTCACCATTAGATATGATGCTAACAGTGGTTTGTTCATAAATGCCCTTTATCATGTTGAGGAAGTTCCCTTCTATTCCTAGTTTTCTGAATTTTTTTTTCATGAAAGAATGTTGGATTTTGTCAAATCCTTTTTCCACATCGTGAGATATTATTCTCCTGTTCTATTAATGGGATTTATTAAATTGATTTTTTTATGTTGAATGATCCTTGCACTCCTGGGATAAATCCCACTTTTTCATAGTATATAAGCCTCTTATATGCTGTTAGATTTCTTTTGTCTGCATTTTATTCAGGATTTTTGCTTTTATAATCATAAGCAATAATGGTCTGTGTTCTTCTTTTAATGCCTTTGTCTGCTTTTTGGTATTAGAGTACTATTGGACTCATAGAATGAGTTAGGAAGTGCTCCCTTATCTTCTATTTTTTGGAAGAGTTTGAGAATGACTGGTGTTAATTTTTCTTTAAATATTTGGTAGAATTCACCAGTGAAGCCAGGCCAATCACATCTTAACTACTTTTCTTCTCTCGTGACTCATCAGCCTCCAATCTATTCTTCCTGTTACAACCACAGTGATCTTCCAAAATATCAATCATCTCAAGTCACACCATGAACTATAAACCTTTTCATTGTTCCCAACTGTCTGCAGGATAAAATCCAAACTCCTGTTTATGACGTTTAAGGTCCTTCATAAACTGAGTCTGCTTGCCTTTCCAGGTTCATCTGCTGTTAACTTTTTGTTGTTGTTGTTTGTTCGTTTTTTCAGACAGGGTCTCACTCTGTCACTTGGGCTAGAGTGCAGTGGCATCATCATAGCTCACTGCAACCTCAAACTCCTGGGCTCAAGAGATCCTCCTGCCTCAGCTTCCCATGCAACTGGGACTACAGGTATGCACCACCATGCCTGGCTAATTTTTCTATTTTTTGTAGAGATGGGATCTTGCTCTTGCTCAGGCTGGTCTTGAACTCCTGGCCTCGAGCAATCCTCCTGCCTCGGCCTCCCAAAATGCTAGGATTACAGGCATGAGCCACTGCACCAGGCCTATCTGCTGCTGTTTAAGATACGCACCAACCTCCTCACTTCTCCTCTCCCTCCCCGCACATGAACACCATGCATACACTCACACTTTGAGCCATGAAGAATTTTTTTTTGGTTTCTAATATGAATCAAGCTCTTTTCAGCCTTTGTGTCATTGCACATTCTGTTTCCTCTACCCGTTACATCACTGCCCATCTCATATACCTGACAAACACTTCCTCACCCTTAAGACTTAGTTCAAGCATCACCTCCTCTATGAAGTCTTCCCAGACACCTCCCTTCCTCTAGCCATAGTAAGACACCTCTGCATTATTCTCTCATTGCAGTCTTTTCAGCTATCTATTGCAGGTTTTTCCACTGGTTTGGGTGATGGAATAGATATTTTAAAAACACATTTACTCCTTCCCTCCTCCCTCCTCCATTAATATTAGGCTTTAACATGTGACTGGTTTAGCCTCTTCGTGAATAGGTAGAATATAGGTAGAATGTACTTCTCTTCCTCATGACATTGGGCTTGATCAAATGACTTGTAGGCAGTGGGATATTAGCAGACATCATGCAATCAGTGACTTAAAATGTGCTTGTGCAGTTGGATTGCCACTGCCTTGTAAACAACTTCCTGTGGGTAGCTGCTGCCCCTTCAGCTTGAGCCCCAGAATGAACACATATGGAGCTGACACAAGCCCAACTTAGTGAGAAGCCATGTGCAGCCAGTGACACAGCTTGAAGCAAAGTCACTCCATGAAGCTAAGCCTAGATCATCCTATACATGATTGTATTTGGTATTGTTTGTTATGTAGCTTTATTGTGGCAATAGTTGACTGATACAAGAGATTTTTTTAAATGTAATTTTTGTTTTTGGGGATTTCAAAAATACAAAAAAAAAAAATTACCAAAAAATGCTGTAGCAAATATTCCATGTACCAACACACAGAATTGAAAACTCGTCATATCTGCTTAGGTCTTTTCATTTTTTTTATAAAAGAAGTGAAATACTACAGATAGTTTCTATAATGTTACTAGTAGAACCTTGAAGTCAGAGATTGTATTTTGTTCTTTATATTCCAGTGGCTAGGACAATGCTTGACACACACTAAGTGCCGAATTAAACGTTTTTAGAAAGAATGAATGAATAATGAATGAATCAGGGCTAGCCAGAAGCATAATTATGGGTTATTTTGGGGACACTCAACATATTTTTTGCAAACGCTTTTAAAGGTATCTATGGCATTTTGAAACAACATGAGGAAATAAGAAATTCTTTACTAGTAAGTTTTACATCTTCCTCATTATGTATCCTTATCTCACTCATACTCAGTCAAGGTCTCTTCATGCTTTTAGATGTCTTCATCATAAAGGTGAGATGACAGTAACAACAAGTGCTATCCTCTTGGGGATATTTTCTTTTTAGGAAAGAACTTTTCCTCAGAAAATTTCCTAAGAATTTGTTTTAGGAAAGATATATATTTTTTTTTTTTTTGGCTCTCTGAAGTGGTTTCTGCTTAGCCCTGTGTGAGCCTGGGGATTAATTTCTTTTTCTGAGGCAGGTAAGATGACCCTCTGGATGTCTTTCCATCTGAAGAAGTCTATGAATTTACATAGAGTTAGGCCTCAAGCGAAGGTAAATAATTAAATATCTTGCTGTCTCATATTAAGCATTCTTTCTATTTCTTTCTAAATGGTGAGATTTTTAAGCAAAATGTGTGAAGGAATAGAGTCATTTCTGAGTGTCCACTATGTGCCAGGAAAAGTCCCTTACGTCTTAATGCCATGCTCACTTGATCTGACTCTCCCAACTTCCCAGCATCACTTCCTTCCCTGCACTTGATGGTGTAACCATTTTGAGTTGCTATTGTTCTTCAAACCCATCATGTTGCTTCTCATTGTCACCTTTGTGCTGGTATGTCTTTAACCTAAAATGCCCTATTTCCTTGCTTCTTCAAGTGTGGGTCCAAAGACCAACAATATCAGCATTAACTGATGCTTGTTAGAAATGCAGAGTCATATGACCTGCCACAGGTACTGAGTCAAGATCTGCAATTTCAGTGATTTGAATGCAGATTACATTTGAAAAGTATGGCTTTATTCTCTCCTTTTCTGCCAGAAAATTCTTCCTGTCCTTCAAAGCCCAACTTAGCTCTTGCTTCCTCAGGGAAGCCTTTACCCCGACACCCAGGTAAGTTAGTCACTTCTTCCTTGTGCTATTTCCTTTACATACTTACTACTGTGTCTGTTTTTTCTTCTAGATGACAAGTTCCTTCAGTTGAGAAATTGAATAGACTTTATTTCTATGTTCTTTGCAAGCAATCAACCTACAATAAATATTTGTTGTATTAAGTGAGTGGCCATTCCCAAGGGAGGCCTTATTGTTGCCATATTGCAAATACAGAAACTGGAGCTCAGGGAGGTTTAAGTTGTGTTGTATGTGACAAAGTCAAGATTTGAACCCGGGCTTCCTGATTCTAATACCCATGTTCTCATCTGCATATAATATGACAATTATAAGAATTTTAGACAATGAAGAGAAATACCTTAGGATATTGAGATCATCTTCTGTACATAAATAATGTCAGGCAGGCAGCCAGTAACTAAGAGTAGGAACGCAAGTCCATTCATAGAGATTGACGCAGAAGCATGATGGAATGCCTTAGGGAAGCAAAGAAGTCTTGGTGCTTTTAAGGTCCATTTGCTAAAATCGGTCCCCAAAATTGTTCTAGGTGTGTATGTCTATATGTGTGCAGTGCCTGCCTTAAAACAATGCACTTAAAATTTATCCAAATAAATGAATGTCCCTTTTGCATCCATATGTGAGTCCAAATTCATGTGTGTATGTGCATATTGCACATTTTTGAACATATATGTGTACCCATGAATGTGTGTTCCAGTTCCTTGCTACTCAAAATGTGGTCTGAGGAAGATCAACGGCATCATCACCTGGGAATTGGTGGAGATGCAGAAACTCAGAAACTTCCTCCGAATATAGAATCAGAATCTGCATTTTTAATTAAAAAAAAAACCCAGGTGATTTATATGAATATGAATGTTCAAGAAGCACTATTCTAAACTACCTCAGGTAAGCCAGGACAGGTTGTCATGTCAGGTTTAAGCTCAAAATGCTGAAAAGCTGGCAGAAAGAGAAATGTTTCAGTTACCTGCAGTACACTGGGCTCATTAGCTCACGCTCTGCTCTTCACACACCTGTAGACAAAGATCTCATTTACCACTTAAAAAACAGCACACACGTGCCACCACGAGCACAGAGAGCATATCTGAACCTTTGTTGACACTTTATGATCTGATTCTTTAAAACAATCTTCCCCTGCCAGGACTTGGTCATTTTTCCTCAATATGCAGAGAAACGTGCCTTTTTCATTCACTAGAGCTATTTGTCCACTCTTTTCTTTATCTCTTTAACCTTTTCTAGCTTTGCTCCCTAGCCACTCATTTAGTAACAAGATAACTTTTCACTCACCTCAAGTCTGCCGATTTACAGAAATAATTTCCTTTTTTTCACTGCCCCACCGCTAAGAATTAGATGCGGATATCTCTGCCTTTTTTGTTTTGTGTAGAGAAGGTTGGGGAACAATTGATATTTCTAAAATTGTTAAACACTTTGAAGAAAAAACGTGCCTTTCCTTTCCTCGAATTTGCCCTGGGAATCATGACATTGGTCAGTTGCACGGACACCATTTCCTATTTTGCCACGCACCTGTCCGCTACCTTGAGCTTTCTTAAGACTGCAAGAACTTATACTAGGGCCATATTTCCTCTGCCTACTGGAGTGACACATTCTTTAACTTCAGAAATAAGTGGCATTTGGAGCAGGCTAAAGATAACAACCAGGGATTATTTCTGAAGAACAGTGCATTGGAACTTATCATTTCTCTTTAAGGCTCTCTTCTTAAGGAACTGATAAAAGTGGCTCCTATATCCTTCTGCTAAAGATGGCATCAAATGATCCTATGATCCAAGTGGTAACATAATATTACCTAGGGTATTACACACACTTATAAAGTTTGAAAACCAGACTAGTAATGGCTATTTTATGAATAGAAGCATGCATTTGAGGCAGGTTGAAATTTCAGTTTACAAACCCAACAGTGTAGAAATGTCCATTCTCTTGTTCTCTGCAATCAAATTAAATCTGAGAACCAATCTATTTATCCCAGCAGGAAATGGTAAGTTATAAATAAGACTCTTCCCAGAGTGTCCAAAGGTCTTAACCAGTGGCATATTATCAGGGAGACCCCCTTGGCCATCACTTATCTGCCACCCTGGTTATCTTTGAGATACTCGTTATCCCAGACACACGGTCTTTTCTGGTCCAATTAGGACATAGAACTATTCGGTGGGGCTGGGAGCTCTATGTCCAGGGCTCATCTGCCCCTAGATTGCTACTTTCTTACCTGACCTTGTTATTCTAGATGAAATCTCTCTCTTTTCTCTCTAAATACCCTCAAATAAACTCCTCAGCTAAATCTCACTGGATTTAGGCTTTTACAAAAGGCAAGAGATACAACTGTCTTCAAATAGCTGCTGTTTTCTGTCTTGCTAAAATCCTGAAACAAGAAAATATCAAGGGTCCATCTACTTGCCTGACACAGGTGGGAAAGGGAAAAGTTCAGTAAGTCAAGCCCAAATTAATATTTCAGAAGAGTATCCAGACTACTCTTTATATAGGGAAATTGTACCTATCTCTCCATCATCCTCTTCTGACCTTGCTGCAGAGAGAAAAGGACATTATTCTCTTTAGTTCATGGTCCACAACCATCATCAATCAGCTAAAGCAAGGCCCTACTCTAGTTTTATTTCCCATTATTTTTCTCCTTTATCTCTATTTCAACTTCCATGCCCCGCCAAGGCACCCACTCTAATAATATATTCAATGCACACCTTTAGTTGTCAGTACTTCATTGAAATTTCTGTGCATTTAAAAAATACTTTTTATTTTGATATAATTCCAAGCATACAACAAAGCTGCAAGAACAGTACAAGGAGTTGACATAGACCCTTTACCAGATTCATTAGTTATTTACATTTTACCTGATTTACTTATAGTTCTCTCTCTCTCCCTCTCTCTCTCTCACACACACACACACACACACACACACACACACACACACACAAAAGTGTTTAGGGGTAAATCTCCAATCTGCATTCAAATATGTCAGAAAAAATATATTTATTTTATGTTTTACATATATATGTAAATAAATATGTGTATACATATTTACATATGTATATATTTAAATATGTGTGTGTCCACACACACACACAGACTTTTTTCCTGACATGGCCAGCCTTTGTTGTAACTACAATGGAACTTCATTTATCCTTATTGCACTTTCTTATATGTTCACTATATTTATATTCTTTTTTCATTTTCACAAACATTTATTATTGCTGTACTTTCCAATTAGAGTACAGGGGCCCAAGCATCTTTTATACAGAGTTGTGTTGAAATCAACAGGCAAGCAACATGCATGTCCTGAAGGACTACCTCAATTTCCATATATAAAACAGTGTAGTTTTTGCATAGAACCTACACACATTCTTTTGTATACTTTAAATTGTCTCTAGATTACTTACCATACCTAATAAATGTAAAAGCTATGTATATGGCTTTGCTATACTGTATTGTTTTTAATTTGTATGATTTTTTATTGTTGTATTGTTATTTCTTTTTTTCCTGATTATTTTCCATCCAAAGTTGGTTGAATCTGTGGATGCTGCGGATAGGGAGGGCCAACTGGACAGAGTTAAAGCCAGAATATGCCACAAACACACACACACACACACACACACACACACACAGTCTCCAACCCAAATGAGCCAAGTGAAAGGTTGAAAACAGCTTTAGAGATGGATGGAGCACTCACATGAGTGGATATGTGGCATGATATTGAAGATAAAAATAAATGGATTGTCTTTTTTTGGGTGCCTACTATATGACAGGCATTTTCTATCCTTGTACTAAACCACCCTACAAGGCAGATATTTTTATCTTCCTTTTCCAGATAAAGAAACAGAAGTACAAAGAGGTTCCATGACTTAAGCAAACTGAGATGTGTTGCAGCCACTACTCAGACTCAGGTCCATCTGATTCCAAAGCTCATTATTTCCCTTCAAGTCCATGTTGCACTGGATGGACAAGAGGTCCAGAGAAGGAGCCCAACAAGGAAAAATTCACGTAGTGGAGTTTGGGTACAGTTGGAAGAGTTTATTGAGATTGCCATACTTTCTCCATGGAAATGATAGATATATTTAAGAGGGGAAATTAGAATATATAGTCAGGATGTCCGGGAAGTGTTAAAATGGAATTATCTATATGGAAGCAGTCTAGGAGCCAAGACATTAGGGACCCCAAAAAAGCTGAGTTAGGCTCTTGGAACTAGCCCCTAGACATTACAGACCTTTCAATCAGACCACTTTGTAACCAATCATGGTAACCCTGTTTCTGTTTGCCCAAGATTGGAAATTCCATTACCCTCCCTTAGGGATAACCATGTCACCCAGTTTTACCAATACAAACTTAAGGGGTTTGGGGCTGGGGCTTCTGGGAAACATTTTCCTGCCTGATAAAAAGAAAAAATATTGTGGAAAGAATTCTTCCCCCTTTCCTTCCTGCCTGGGACACTGCCATATGAGTATGTGACATTTGGCTATGACAGCTATCTTGCAACCATGAATGGACTGCAGAGAAGCAAAGGCATCCCATGAAATAACAATTATCTGACCATTCTGTAGCCTTTGTATATTGTTAATATTAAATAGTTTGGAAAATACTTTTACAGACCTAATCTCATTTAATGCTTAAATAACTCTGTGAGCTGGTGAATATGTGTGCTCTGGAAGGAACTAAAAATCTGTAGATTCAACCTGACAGAATGATGGTAGAAATAAAGTTATCAAATGCTTCCAGGTGGTTTTCTAACTAATCCTGTATGGTACTCTGAAATGTTTCCAGTGTTGCCTAAAATGGGATTTTGAAAGAGGCTTTGGACTTCAGACCCCCAGGATGTTACAGGGAAAATCAGTTAATGTTCTAAAGCTGTCCCAGTACCGGTCCGTGGCCTGTTAGGAACCAGGCTGCACAGCAGGAGGTGAACGGCAGGAAAGTGAAGCTTCATCTGTATTTACAGCTGCTCCCCATCCCTTGCATCACCACCTGAGCTCCGCCTCCTGTCCCAAATCCCTCCGACCCTTCCCCCCATCCATGGAAAAAATGTCTTCCATGAAACGGGTCCCTGGTGCCAAAAAGATTGGGGACCACTGTTCTAAAGCACAGATTTGTTTTGCTCAGAAAAGAATACTAGAATGGCTAAAGGCAAAAATGGTTAGGCAAAGCTATAAGGAGTACACAGCAGTTGTTGACACAATTTAGGGGCCAATTACTGAGGAAATGCCAAAGGCTCCATGCTTCTTTAGAAACTGCTTAGAGCACCGACCTCGAGAATCCTCGGTCACAGATATTTTATTATTGTTCATTTGGAGAAATTTCACTATAGGGTTTCAGGGCAAATTCATGGCAGCATTAAATCACTGGTACCCATATTTCCATCTTCCAAGTAGAAATTATTTCATTCTGTTAAGTCTTTATGTAAGAGTACAAAAGTAGTAATCATTGTTTGTAATTAAATGCTATCAAGTGGCATTGACCTAAAAATTATAGCACTTATAAGTAAAGTGGAATAAGAAGAAATATATTTATTCGGTGCTTGTCATGTACCAGAAACCATCTATTATGTAATCTAATTTGACTCTCCCAACATCCTCATGGGATAAGATTATAATCTAGACATGTGAATAAATCATAAATTTAATGAAACCAGTGTTCAGTGTATGATAAAACAGAATATGATCCTGAATTATTAGATGCTATCTGTAGGGAAACAAAACATGCAAACCATTCAGCTAATTCAATTTTAAAAACTGAGTCAAATAACCTTGTTTTATTCCTTGTTGGATAAAACGGTACTAGCTAAATAACTAAAATTTTTTTAAAATTTTCAGTTAATTATTTTGAAATTGTACAGCCACAGCATTTGAAAGGCTCTCAAACAAGCTGGTTAAGTGTATCTGGTTTGTGGGTATCTGATATAATTATCTCCTACTTCATATTTGATGAAAACAGTTTATATGAGTTACCTTATTAAGTTATCCCCAAATCCTATGAGGTATGAATTATTCACATTTTACAAATGAGAAAAAAAGTTCAGAGATGTTAGCATGATGCCAAGGTGACAGACCCAAATCTAAGTGTCTCTTGCTCCAAAGCCCATGTCTAGCTATACTCTTTGCTGTAATCACAGCATGATTTTATTTTAACAGATGATAGGAAGAAATTCCTTTGAATTTTAAACCACAAAAACGAACTGCTTCACTGGATATAGGGTCTATTAGGCAATTTTTATTAAATCAGAGTTTTATGTGTTACCTATTTTTCTCCCTTAGGGAGTTGCAGAAGAAGCAAAGGAAAAGGCTGTGCTGTTATTTCTAAGTGATGCTGCACGAATCATGTCCCTGGTTTACAGCCATTTATGTCATGGCTGTGTCTACTACAAAAACATCTTTGTTTAGCATCATTTTGATTTTTTTATGAGATAGGGTCTCACTATGTTGCCCAGGCTGACCTCGAACTCCTGGGCTCAAGAGATCCTCCTACCTCTGCTAAGACTACAGGCATGTGCCGCCCCACCAAGCTTTCTTTTGATTTTTAGAGTTCTATTTCTACACTTTTTGATGGCCTGACAGATCATCAACAGAAAGACCCAATGCCCACCCTCCTCTTCTCACTCCCTCCAAACAAGCTTAGCATCATTATTTATATAGGCAGGTGGGCAGGACAGTCTTAGTCAAGTTGAATATTAATTTTAACAAAAATAAATGACTTGATGGACATTGGATTAAGACCTGAGTTTGACTCTTGCCCTGTGTCCTAATGACTAAAACTTTGCCCAGTTATTTTCTCTGAGCTTCGATTTCATTATCTAGAACAGTGTTTCCCAAACTGTATTTCTTAGATTTCCAGTCCATTTGAGGAAAAATACTTTTGTAAAATACATCGTATGAATTTTCAGTAAAACAGAAGAGAAAACAGAGACATACAAAATATATACTCAATTTTTAGGTTATCAGATTCAATAAGCAGAAAATTACTCTAGGTGCTACGTTTCTAAACACCCACTTTCAATTTCTGTATCATGTCTCTGTGGACTGGAAAGAGAGAAGTCACAGCCTGTCATCCACCCAGGAGCCACATTTTGAATAGCACTGATCTTTAAGACTAAGGATAAAAATCTCTTTCTTCATTGAGGGTGGCTGTTAGAATTCAATGCCTAATGTACAGGAAAAGCTTAGAAAAGTATCTGGCACATACAAAACATAAGGAGATGCCACTCTCTTCAGAAAAATTAAACCCAGAACTTCTAAGGAAATAGTCCTAACAGAGAATCTCCTGAAAAAAAGTGGGAACAAAATAAAGCTCCTGATAAGGGCATTTGACTTTGTGCTTGAACTTCAAGATTTTCCTCTTCTACCTTTGTCTTTGTCTCTGTCTATGTCTATCTCTATCTCTATCTTTCTCTCATTTCCACTCTAGCTCTGTCTATTCCCTTCCTGCTGCCACCAAGATATTGGCCTCACAGTGGGACAAAATTCTTGCCAATGCAGGGTTAGAAACAGAGCAGGAGGACCGTCCACCACCCGGCTTATGAAGTATGAAGTAAGTTCTGGTCCTAACCGAACTTGTTCTATAAGCCCTTTTGGCATGGAGGTTCTTGAGCCAGATTGGTGGCCACCCAGCTCTACTCTTTATTGTTACTTGTCCTTAGCAGGCCACTTAATAGCTCTGGGCTTCGATTTCCGCAAGTATAAAATGCGGGGGTGGGGGGAGTATTATCTATCTTATAGGGTTGTTATGAAGATTAAATGAGTTCATATATATCAAGAGCTGAATATAGTACCTGGGATATAATAAGCAACCTTCTCAGTGTCAGCCATCATCACCATCATCATCACATGGGACTTCCTGGGTCCTTCAGCTTTCATCTCCTGCTCAGTATCCACACAACAGAAGTCATTCTGAGTGGCCCCTTAGAGAAACATCCTCCCAGACAAAGGCTCCTGCCCATGAGAGACCCTGCCATATCACCTATCTGGCAATGATTCATACTCTAAGATTCAATTTCTACTTGGAAAAATATTCCTTTTCCCTAAGTGACTGGTGTAAGAATCATCTCATCTTTTAAGGGAGAATCCTTTCCCTACCTAAAAGTGACTTACCCACATAGGCCCACCAGTCTATCTTAACACATATCCCTATTGGAGTTTTAATATAACATGTAACACAACATACAATACGTTTTGACATCCAGAAACCATTTCCTCACTGTAGGTTTTGTATCAGTTATCTAGTAACATAATAATGCTGCATAACAAACCACCACAAACCACACAACAATGAACATTTATTACTCATGCATCCGGGAGGTGTGCTAGGAAGCTTTGCTGATCTTGGGTGAGCCGAGCAATTCTTCTGGTCTTGGTTGGACGTGATTATATGTGCAGGGATTGGCTGAGATGACTGAGGCAACTTCCCTCACTTTGCCCTTCAGAAGGCTAACGCAGACATGTGCTCATGTCCATGGCAGAGGACGAGAATAAGTGGAAACTCAAGCATTTTTCAGGTCTCTGTTTGCACCACATTTATTAATATCTCATTGACCAAAGCAGGTCACAAGGCTGAGCCCAGAATAAGAGTGGGATAGCACTGCAAAGTTAGATGGCAACAGACATGGGGAGTATGCTCATCAAATGTTAATTTTGCCTTCCATTACCCTATATTCCTGTATACTCATATCAGGAAAACCACTTGTCGATTCATATTACCAAGGCAGGACCTTATATCAAGCCAAGATGTTACCGAATTTGGTGTCTTTTTAAACAGAATCTGTTGAGTGCTTTTTTCCTTTCTTTTTTTTTTCCCTGCTAGGCAAAAAAGTAGCAACAGAAAACAGAATCATTTTTAATAATGGATATATGAACATTTCATGTCATAATCCCTAGGATAGCTCATAACTCCTATTGGGAGCAGTCTTCATCCCATGGTATTATGGTATTCTCAACAAATGAATTTAACATCCAAGGCATAATACTAAAATAGCTACTTATTAGAGTTTAATGCTTTTCTCATAAAACTTGCAAAATATAAAATGAGCTTTCCTACTGGGGGTAGACTCTAGGGAGATTTCCTGTGTTAGGAATTTGATATTTTCCTCTATTTTCCTTCCAAATAAGAAAAAAAAAAAACCCACTGTAGTTTCCCTTTCTGCAGGTGTTTCCTAACTAAGTGGAGTATTACTATTTCCATTTCTTGAGGAATAAAATTGTTTTCATTTGCATAAAACCTGTCAGGTGACATCTTGGACAAAGGAAAATATGAAGTCCCCTATTATCAGTTAACTCTCTAGATAGCGACTGTGTGGAAGAGGTCCTGAAAAACATCAGTGATTTCAGAAAGGGTCCCCTTATACTTTAAGGGCAAAATCAGAACCTTCTCATTCCCCTTGCAGTCAGGGAGCTATCTGGGCATATGTGTGACTATGCATGGAAGGATAATGGGGAAATGAGAGAGTCAAAAGCCTTGTCTAGACTCTAGGAGGCTTGCTGTTGCTTTGGGGCCATTATTTGTGCTGAATAAGGTCAGATGGATAATTCCTCCTAAAGACAGGTGAAGCCAGTCAACAGACAGGTGTCAAGTGGTGTCATGATATGGCATAGGGTCTCTCCCATGCTTCCCCATATCATGTCACTGACCTCACGCTCTTGCGTGAACCTTGGATTCTGGGGTCAGACAGCCTAGAGTTAGTATTTTCACCAGGCCATTTACAAACTCTGTGACCCTGAAAATTTGAAATGATTTCTATGAACTTGAGGTTACTCATATGTAAAATATAAATGTTTCTTATAACTAGAGTGACACTGGACATGAAGAAAGTCACTAAATATGAATTTCCTATCATCCCTACGTCATCACTGCTCCCTCTGCCTGTCTTCCAACTTTCTACCCTCTGGCTTCTTGGTCCTTTTCTCCCCAAGATAGCTTCAAGCCTCATAGGCATTGCCTATCACGAGAGAAAGAGACACACTAAAAGAAGCTAAATCTTGAATTTGAAGTTGAAATTTTCTGTGTACATCTAGTAATGTGTTAGAAGTGAAGAGACACTGGAAGAAAAGAAGAAGGAATGTGGAATTTCCTCCTGAAGAGAAGGGGAGTGTGGAATTTTTTGTGTTTTACTGGCATGAGACCCAGGCGTTCAGTGAGAGAGGAAAAGAGACTGAAATGACTTTGGTTTTCACGGAAATTATCATTTACCTTTGATCTTGAGAGATTGTCACTGAGCCAAGTGCTGAAGTTTAGGTTTTAGGGGAGGGAGTGGAGGTTGCGAGAAAGAATAGATGAAAAAAGAAAAGTAGATTTCCTTCTGGGAAGAATAATTGTGTGTGTTGCACACACTCATGTGTGCATGTGTGGAGAAAAACGGGGGAGGCAGATGCAGAAATTAGGGAATTCCCTTTTCCTCCCTGCCCTCAGGAATTCAGCTTTAAAACAGAAGAAGTCTTAGAGAAGACTGTTCTTAATTCCCTCAGTTCCGTGCTAGTTATAAACACTGGAAAGAAAATAGGACTGAAGAATGTCTGGTAGAACAGGCACTGTAAACCTTTTATTATCATATTTGTGGCTTCTGGGGTCAGACTTTCATGTCATATTTTAAGATGTTGCTTACCTAAAGTGATGGTGTTTAATTGTAAACTAAATTTTAAAAAACTATCCCAAGTATTTTTTTTCTCCAATCAATTTTCCATTTAAGTATATGATTTCCTTGCTGGAGAAACTCATGCCCTGAGAGGAATGCACAGTTTAAATATTTTCACATTTGAAGAGATCTAT
Organism: Propithecus coquereli; assembly: GCF_000956105.1. NCBI lineage: Eukaryota > Metazoa > Chordata > Mammalia > Primates > Indriidae > Propithecus > Propithecus coquereli. The sequence goes on along the minus strand of NW_012155840.1, from coordinate 6,968,436 downwards.
TAATTATGTACAATAATATGCAGAGAAAAAGTAGAGTATTGTAGGGTCAGGGACCTCTGTAAATGTTCTGGTACTGGCTGGCCACAACTGGCTGGCTGCATGACCTTGGATAAAGTCATTAATTTCTCTGAGTCTTACCTCCTTCATGTGGAAGGCTCTTTCAGTCCTAAAAATCTGCATCATAATTAGTTTTGAGGTAAATATAACACCTAAAACAAAGTTAAGATGAAATATAATGTCTATCCAATTCTTAGAATCTATGAATCTTAATTCTATAAGCAAATTCATTTCTCCAAACTCCCAGTTTTCTCATCTGTTATAATGGAAATTATAATACAGTAGTATCTATCCTGTAAATCTCTGTTTGAGATTTGCCTAAGAAAATGTTTGCAAAGAGTTTAGCATAGGGACTGGCACTTAGCAAGTGCTCCAAGGAGGTAGGTTAAAAAAGAAAAGACAACAAATGCTATTGTGCTTCAGAGTCACATCATTGTCGGCCATCTGGGTTGCCATAGACTTCCCTGTGTGCTCAGATGAACAACATAAAACAGAGCTGCAAAATGGAGAGCATGATGATGGTGAACGCTTACCAGGTTCTGTTAAAAGTACTTTATCTGTATTCACTCATTTAATCCTCCTACAAACTCTACAAGTTAGATAAAATTATCCCTATTTCATAGATGAGGAAACTGAGACAGAGTAAGCGACTTGCTCAGTGCCACACAGCTGGGAAAGAATACCCTCCACTTTCATTAGTGAAGTTGGAAGCTGACACTGCCCCTGAAATACCTGAAAAAAATTACTTCATTTCCAGCCTTTTTGGTTTTTCAAGGGTGCTCAGAATGTTGGCTGAATAAATGATGCACAAGCCTGAGCCAATCGAAAACGTTTCAAGCCTGTATTTTCCCACCTGGCACTAATGAACATGCACAAGCAGATCTCAACATTTGTTGACATTAACTAATGCTGCCCCTTGCGTGGTGATTATCAGTGGAGCTGTGCTGCAGCTTCAGCAAGCAGGTGCTGGAAATTCTTAATGAAGATTGCATTCAGATTATAGCATTTTGGTGTATTTTGTGATGAGATTTGCCAGGGGTTCAAAACCTTTTCTGACTGGCTCACTTATCCTCCGCACTAATAGGAAGGCTTCTTGTAAAGAACTAGAGGCATGAGAAGAACTAAATATAAATTGCATTAGCACTACTACCCCCACGTTAGTGGACTGACTCAGAATGCTTATGAATAGGAGGCAAAATATGGACTCGAAAGACCAATGCTGACTAAAGAGTACTGGTGCACATTATGAGGCATTTTATGTACTGGGGAAATGAGAAGTTTGCTAAGAATTAAGAACTATATACACCTAATTGTATGTGTAAGTGAACAAATGAACTTGTTGAAGGATTGGATGTGGTTAAGAAAGTTAAAAATAATGGTGACTTGCTTCCTACACTGAGAAGAGAGATTTATTCATGCTAATGCTGGGAGTTGAGCTATTGAAAAATGGTTTCATAACAATGGAACAATTTATGATTGCTTCCAAGGAAATAGACTGGAGAAGAAAAATTCTCATTCTTTTCTGCCTTGTATACCTGACAGTCATACTAAATATATATGTTAAATTTTTTTCACCCATGGGTGCAGTAAACATATTCAAATTCAATTAAATATATACATGCTAAATAGGAAAATAAGTCAAGCAGAAAGGATCAAAAATCTACCTCATCATTTTTGAGAAATTCCTCCAGGCTTAAGAAGGAAAATGTGCTTCACAGTAATAATATCAAAGGCCTTAGATTTTTATTGTTTGTAGTCGTCTCTGTCCAGTTTTTTTTTTTTTTTTTTTTAGCAATATCTTCTACTAATTCAATTGCTTGAGAGGAAAGAATTTGTATTCAAAATTCCATATTCTCAGCAATCATATTCAGATACCATTATTTTGTTAGTCTGTATATCCACTTTTTGTTTGGGCTTAGAAGTTTGTTTTTTAATCATACTCCAACATTTTCCTGTGCTTATTTTTCCCTATAGAATATTCAACCTGTATTTCTCATTTTCCAAAAGGACAGTGAGTTCAATAGTGACATTTTTAAATAGTGAGAATGTGGCAAATTAAGCACAACTTCCCTAACTCTCCAAAGACAAGAATATTTAAATTATTTCAGGGTTGATTGCATTATTTTTCTCTGTTTAAGATGTGAATTTCTTCATAATGACAAATATTAATTTTTGGTAGCTTGAGCTTATCTAAGAGAAATTCGTGGCTCTAGGATGCTGAAATGATCTTTGTATTCATGCCTACTCATCATTAAATAAGAGTGTCTTTTCATTTGAAGCAAAAGGAGTTAATTTATACACCATTAATATATGCACATAAATACTATTATGGGTATGCACACACAGAGATCCAACTCTGTTCTTAATTATTCATGCTAGTGGAAGGGAGGCAAAGACAATACAGAGCTACACACAAATCCAAAACCTTTAAATATTTTAGTTTAGAGTATCCTGTTTGATCTTTATTTGGAATTAGAAAGTTTACCAAAACGATATATGAACATCCAAGTATTTATTAGGCACCTGCTGTCTGCAGAGCTCTAGGTACCAGCGGACATTACAGAATATATAAGGAATAGCCAGGAAATCATGCATCTGCTGAGAGATCAAGCCAATCAAAAGGAGAAATAAGCTGCCCATTTCTCGTGCTATCTAAAGAGCAATAACAGATCAACTCATATTAAATAATTACCACAGACTAAAATTTTGGGGTGGAGGCATCATTCCAGGTCTCCAGAAAATTAGAAGAAAACCCAAGTAAGGCTTTCTGGCTTCAGGATGGGTCATGATAAGTGACTTGCCCAGGTCAGTGTGACAGCGGCAGAACAGAGGCTAAAATTTCTGCTTTCTGATTCATCATCCGGTCAAAGAATAGGGTCCTGTTCTTCTGCAATTGGTATAAAATAGCATTTCTCCAAGGAATCTGTTTAATAGCTATTTTGACTATGGCCACATAAGACATAAAAGGTTAAATCAATTTCATTGGATTGAGTAATGGGTTTAAAACTACAGCCATGCACCAAGCCAGCCAGTGTCTCAGGCATGTTAAACAACTTGCTGTGTATCACACACTCCACATACATTGACTCAGAGCTGGCATTCAGCTGAACTGCATCAGTATGATAATACAAGTTGTTAAAATATTAAAACATTACTGTACCAGTTAGTCCATAGTTGCATCTCTGGTCCCGGCCGCCATGCCCTTAAACACCACAAGAGCCACCCAGATTTCTCCCCTGCAAGACTCTATAATTTATTAATAGTAACTAAAAGGGACACAGCCAGGCCCTGCAGGACCTGCTTCTGTACTGTGGCTAGCGTTTGTTCTGATTGGCCAGTTCTGGGGCCAGCCTTCATTCTGATTGGTCGGTGCTGTGTGAGTGGTTAAGTATTACATTACTTCTACTATTATATTAATATCACTCTACCTCTTCCCTTCCATGCCTTCGTTCCCGTATTCCCTCTGCCTTGAAGCCTCTTTCATCTCCTTTCCGCCTGTTCACGCCTTACCTTCCGTCTGTCACCGGGAACGGGCCTACACGACTGCGGGAGTTGGCTAAGCAGTCTCTGCAAGGCTGTTGTCTCCACATGCGAGGCTGGAGCTTATCGCATCAAAAAAGGATCGAAAGCGTGTCCGTTCACATTGCTTCTCACGCTGGCGACGAGAGAGCCTTCAGAAACAGAAACCCTTCATCCGAGAGTTAAACATGCACACCTGGCCAGGAGTCAGGCACGTTAAAGAAGGATGCTGGGGAAGGCAGAGCGGTCACGGGCCCAGCGCCGCTTCACACCGGCAAGGTGAGTTAGACCTGCCGTCATGTCTGCTACGAAATGGCTGCTGCTTCCCCCTCCTTCGGCGGGACTCTCCCTGCGGCCCACCCTAACTAGAATCATATTAATAGAAAAAAGGGAATTCTGGGGAATGTTATTCAGCCCACCAAGTGGACACATGACAAAGCCATCACGCCTTGGTATCAAGGCTTAGGTCAAGTGCCATCTCCTCTCTGCATCCTTCTTTCATCTGCCCAGGAGGGAAGTTCTCATTCCCTCCTCTGAGTCCTCATGGCCCTCTATCAAAGCCACATGGTGGTGTTTGGCTTGCACCTAGCATTTTAATTTCAGTGTTAGTCTGCTCACAGTGTATCCATCACCAGACCGAAGCTCCTTAAAGTTAGCATCTGAAGAAGGTTACACTGCCGGACACATAGCAAGCAGTCCACAGAAGTGCATGGAATGAATGAGAGATTCATGAATGAATAATTAACTGGAAGAACTAACGCAGAGATGCTGTGGGAAGCAGGATTCAAGGGCAGTATATTAGTTATCTACTACTATGTAACAAAATATCCCCAAAACTTAGCAGCTTAAAACAACAATTATGATCTCAAAATTTCTAAGAGTCATAAATCTGGCAGTGGTTTAGCTGGGTAGTCCAGGCTCAGGGTATCAGTGGAAGTTGCAGTCAAGCTACTGGCTAGGGCTATAGTCTTTTGAAGGGGTTGGAGGATCGGCTTCCAAGCTCACATGCGTGGCTATTGGCAGGAGGCTTTGATTTCTCATCACGTGAGCCTCTCTAGGGGGCTGATCACAATATGGCAGCTAGCTTGCCCTAGAGTAAGCTCCAAAGGAGAGACAAGATGCCCCATTGCCTTTTATGACTTAGTTTCTGAGTCATACACTGCCATTTCCACCTTTTCCTATTAGTTAGAAGTGAGTCACTGAGTCCAGCCCACACTGGAACAGGAGGAAGGGATTACACAGAACATGAATGCCATGAAATGTTGGGGGCCATCTTAGAGGCTACCTCACATGTGTGGTAAGAAGGAAGGAGCTAGAGAGGGGGGCCATGTCACAGAATTCTTCAGCTAACCTCAAAAGACATAGTCTCACTTTCCACTACTTAGTGTATAGTCATGTTCTTTTCTTTTCCTTTATTCATTTTTTTCTAAAGTCTACTTACTGAAAAAAGGCTTTCAGCCTCAAGCCAAAGATTTGTGGAAATACTGTTGAAGAAGAACAAGGAGAGGGAATCTAATTTGGATCTAATCTTTCTTTACTAAGATAATTTCCTTTGCTGCAGCCAAGTTTTATCTGGCCACTAGAAAATACTGATAAGCAAAATAAATAGCAATTCTGATTCTTTCTCTCTCTCTTTCTCTTTCTTTCTCTCTCTCTCTCATACACACACATACACACACACACACACACACACACACACACACACACACACACACACCACCCCTGAGTTTGCCTCATCAAAAGAGATATTGTAACCTAGTCCAGGGAGTTCCAGACTAGCTCCAAGTGCTTGGACAATAATGACAGGTGGGGTGAACAGATGATATAGGCAATCATTTCTTGAGCACTCGCTAAGCACCAGGCACTGTGCTGAGGGCTTTTAGTGCATCATCACGCTGAATCCTCGCAACTCTGTGAGGTATGTACTACCTACTATTTCCCAATTTTTTACACAGGTGTAAACTGAAGCTTAGAGATTATGTGACTTGACTAATGTCACACAGCTAGTTAGTGCCAGGGTCAGTCCTCAACACTCTTAACCACCTCACTGCTGTCACCATCCCTCTGTGGGACACACTAGGTGCTGGCATTCATTGCTCACTCTCTCAGCAACCATCTTATGGACAAGAAACTAAAGTTAAAAGAATTTGCTTAGACTGCACAGTTAATATAGTAGTAGCCCAGGATTTAAGCCCCACAATGGAATCAAAAGTCCACGCTCCTTCAACCACCTTTACTATCTTCCAGCTCAGTGTTTCCAATCTGCAGATCATGACCTATTACTACACAGTGAAGTCAATTATAAGTGCATCTCAACCAGCATTTAAAGTACTGGAATAGAATAGAGTGGAAAGAAGGGGTGGTAAGGAAAGGGGAAAAAAGGGAAGGAAACAGAATGGAATCTATTAGTATCCATCACACATAATGGCAGAAAGCATTGCTTAGTGAATGTTTTATTTCAGCTATGTACATATGTATGTGTGGTTGTGTGTGTACGTGTGTGTGCGAGAGAGAGTGTGTTAGGATGTTTCTTACTTTGGTTGCCATCCAAAAGCAACCAAATGCCCCTGCTCTGGCCATTCCTTCTGTTCTTAAGGTCACTGCCAATAGTTCACCCTCAATGTGGACACTTTCTTCAGGCCTTAGCAACTTAGAAAAGGGCAGTTTTAATTCTTGATCCTCTTCCTCATGTCTTTCCTATGAAAATATAATTCTTAAAGAAAACCATATGTAATTGGTTAACCTGATTCCAACCTACTAGGTGTGTGAACTTTGGCGAGTTACTTAACCTTTCTAAGGGTAGCCTCCCTGAATTCTACCTTCCCCATTCTTAAAGTAGGATAATTATGTCCTTACTGGTCATTGCCAGGATCGAATGAGATCATGTAAACTTAGCACAGTGCCTGCCACAGTAATCATTCAATAAGTATTACCTATTATTATGTTATCTGCATAGACTAGAGGAATCTGAAACCAGAGTCTTGTGTTTAAGGAAATGAAAGGGTGAGAGGGGTAATGTATTATTTTTCAGTTTTGAATCCTTCAAACCACGAAAACATAAATTAGCACAGCTAGGTCAGCATTCTTTCAGCTCATTTATTCATCAAACACTTATTGAATGCCTACTATGTGCCAGAGACTGGGCTAAGCTACAATGACACAGTAAGAGTTTTTTTTAAGGTGGGAACCTTTAAATGTATAGACACTTCTTAAAGTTGGGGTATATTAGAAGAGCAGAGTGATAAATCACACTGGCACCTTATTTTATGACTGTGGACAAGAGTAATCATCACTTGACTCTTACACATAAGCTCTGTCATATGAACTTCAGCGATAATAGCCTCATTTTTTAAAGCCACATCCACCTGGCATCCACTTGATTGAACCTGAGGTCCCCACTTTCCATTTTCATAGCTTGGTTCTTTCTGTCTACATGCCACAATCATGAGGATTGATTTCATTTGTACATTGTCTTTTCATCTCTCCAATTCCCAGGTCCCTCTTTTTCTCCTCCACCTTCTCCCTCCATCACTGATTCTCCTCCTGTATTCTGCCCATTCTCTCCAGCCCTAAACTATGGGACTCACATTTTTTTCTTATATACATTTCCAATGACAGGTGGGTTAGCAAGAAGCAAAGTGTGGGTCTTAAGGAATTTGCCATAGTACATCAGGACACTAGTTTCTAATTCTTTGCCATACATATTTGCTTTTTTGGAAGGAGGTGGGAGGCTTCACACACACAAATTATTCATACTTAAGGTGCATGCAGATAATTTAACACTACATTCCAAAGAATCATATACTAAAGCAGGGCCTCAAAATGTTAGTCAGATTTAATTGAACATAAAAACGATGACATTTTAGTCTGTATTTACTACTAAAAACTCAAAAGCAGTAAGTTTCACATTGCGTGCCCCTTTAAACCTCACACAATATTTTTACACGCGTTGTCTTTTATTTCACACATTTATCTTACACCTGCACTGACTCCTAAAACCAATGAGAACAAGGATTGTTTGATGTTGCAAGAACCCCATGAAGTAGACAGAGAAGGCATTTGATCCTCATTTTTGGACATGGAAACTAAGCCTCAGAGAGATTGTGTCTTGCCCAATGTCACTTAGCTAGTAAAGAACAAAGTTAACACTGGAATCTTCCACGTGCAAAGCCCGTGCTCGCTGGTCTGTGCCTGAGGCCCAGGCACATCTGGTGTCTAGCATAGCGCTGCTCACACTATGGCCTGGGTCCTGACTGTGCCACAGTGTCTCTGGAGAGACTCCTTAGTGCTAGAGACTGGATTGCAGGCAGCCCCATAGTGTCAGAGAAACAGACCTCTGTGTAGGCTCTTCCAAGGAAGCTTTGCTAATTTGCAGCAGCTGGACAATGTTCCTCATTAATATCTGTCAGCATAATTGTCACATCATTTCACTGGGGTGGCAGAGACTTAGCTATGGATCACTTCGATCCCTGTCTTTCAGAGCCTTCAAAACAACCAGAAGTGTCTGCTCTTAAGTCTAATGGGCTCTAGGCAAGAAGTCCCTGCCCATCAGCATGTACTGCGAGGCATTCAGCTATGACAATGCCCTCAATGCCCCTATGTGATGTCACCTCTTTGCTCAGACATAGGCAGCATGCCCTGGAAACCAGCAATTTCAGAGCACAAATCTCAGTACCTCGCCAAAGTGGAATAAACAGAATACAGTATATCCCCCTAGCCATGACCCTATGGATACAGACAGTATGGACAATGTTCCGGTGGTGAAGGATAGAACTACACTTGTCATCCTGAATTCTCTGATCACAAAACAGACCCAGGAAGGTGTTCAGCATTTTGAGCAACAGGCAAGGCTGAGAGATGCTGGCTACACACCCAAGGCAGACCTTCCCACTGAGGAGATCAAGTGCCTCTGAGTGACAGAAGCACTGCACAAACTAAAGTTCTGCAGTGAAGAGAGAAAGAAAGATGAGAGACAGCCTGAATGGCCCAGTCCACTCCAAGCAGCACCCCTCACCCTTCCCATAAGCATAAACACAGAGACTGGTTCACTTCTGGTTCTTCTACAGCCTTACCTGGCCCAAATTCCAGTTGTAAAAGTGAGGATAAGGACAGAAACTCATCAGATAAATGGAACCTCTTTGAACCAAGACCCACCACCCCCAGAAATCTAATTCAGGAAGCTTTGACATTTGGGCCTACAAAGCAGCCCAGAAGCCCCCTCTAATGAAACTGACCTATGTCCAGGCTATGCCCAGGCCACCTGAATGGCTGAGGATATAGAAACCTTCAAGCACCCAAGATGGACATCCCAGAGATAGAAGAAAAGAAATGATTGCCATGGCCCATAATCTCAAACTTGAACGTACTCATATCTGCTGGGTTCTAGAGCTCTTTCTAGTCCAGGGAATCTGGATGGAGGGTGTCTTGCTCTCCACTCCCCTTTTACCTTGGCTCTGACGTAGGAAAAGTATACATTAATATGTTTAAAACTTGTTAAACTAAGGCTAGAGCTGGAGACATAATTAGCTTTTGATAAACATTAGTACAAAGCTTGTGCTTATTGCGTGGAAGAAGATATTTTGAACTGCTTTAAAGTCAGACAAAATAATATTAGTAGTGATATATAATATTTTGGATCATTTACCCTAGACAAGAACTTTTATCATTGCTTATTAGGTAAATAATGTCATATTAGTCAGTTAGGGCTGTTATAACAAAATACCGTGGACTGGGTGGATTATAAACAACAGAAATTTATTTCTCACAGTTTTGGAGGCTGGGAAGTCCAAGATCAAGGCACTGGCAGAATTGGTATCTGGTGAGGGCCTGCTTCCTGGTTCATAGATAGCTGTCTTTTTGCTGTGTCCGCACATGGCAAAAAGTGTGATGGAGTTTTCTTATTAAGGGCACAAATGGCCAGGTGCAGTGGCTCATGCCTGTAATCCTAGCACTCTGGGAGGCCAAGGTGGGAGGATTGCTTGAGGTCAGGAGTTTGAGACTAGCCTGAGAGAGAATGAGACCTCATCTCTACTAAAAATAGAAAAATTAGCCAGGTGTTGTGATGCATGCCTCTAGCTACTTGGGAGGCTGAGGCAGGATAATTGCTTACACTCAGGAGTTTGAGGTTGTTATGAGCTAGGCTGACGCCCTGGCACTCTAGCCAGGTGACAGAGTGAGACTCTGTCTCAAAAAAAAAAAAAAAAAATCCTATTCATAAGGGCTATTTCTTCATGACCTAATCACCACAAAATGCCCCACCTCCAAATACCATCACACTGGTAATTAGGGTTCAACATACGAATATTGGGGGAACACAAACATTCAGTCTATAGCAAATAAGTCAATTGTTTCAAAATTCAGGCTCCTTGATACTTTTCTCACTATCAATGTAAGCACTGACAAACTGGAGAGTAGAGATGTTCACTGACTAATTTAAACAACTTTGGCCTCTTGACACTCAGCCAGTACTGTGTTATGGCCTTGTCAGTTAGGAGGACCTAAGATCTGTTTCAGATCTGGTTATAATTAAAAGCCAGACTTAGCAAGGACTCCTCATCATTGCTGAAACTAGACTCTCCCCGCCTTTTTGGTAGACCTAATGGATCACTTCATCCTACAGCCAGGTCTTGATGTGGTACCTTTAAGGGCCAGTGCTGTTTGAGGGATGCTTCTATGTATCACACAAAGCAAACACTAGGGTTACATATTCTTTCTTGCATTTTACAGTAAGATTAATTTAATTCTAATTTGGTTGAAAACTTTGTAAGGGAAAAAATTCAATGTACTGGTTTGGTATAGATAAAAGAATGTTCAAAAATTTTTAAATAAAGAAGATGGTCACTACTGTTAGATTATAGTCTTGAGGTTCATGTAAAACTACTGTTACCCTATCTTGATTTCCTTGCTTATCCCAGGGCTTAAAACCTTTTTTTGTGTTGCAGTGGGAATGGACGAAATTAAGATAATTAAGATTTTTCCATATGAAAACATTTTTCTCCAAAAATAGCCTCATACCTGTATATACCTACATATCTTACTGAGGAAAGGAAATAGGAAAACCGTCTTTATTTTTACACACTGCATACATATTCAGTTATTGTTGTAAACACTGTCTTAAATACCTGTTTTGTTTTTTTTTGAGACAGAGTCTTAGTCTGTTGCCCGGGCTAGAGTGCCGTGGCATCAGCCTAGCTCACAGCAACCTCAAACTCATGGGCTCAAAGGATCCTACTGCCTCAGCCTCCCGAGTAGCTGGGACTACAGGCATGTGCCACCATGCCCGGCTAACTTTTTCTGTATATTTTTAGTTGTCCAGCTAATTTCTTTCTATTTTTTTAGTAGAGACGGGGATCTCGCTCTTGCTCAGACTGGTCTCGAACTCCTGAGCTCAAACGATCCTCCCGCCTCAGCCTCCCAGAGTGCTAGGATTACAGGCATGAGCCACCAAGCCAGGCCAATACCTATTGTTTTTGTTTGGGATAGTATCTTATCTATGTAAGTAGCTAACCTTTCCATAGAGAGACCCTGGAGTCCAAAATTATCAAGACAATTAATTAATTTATGTCTTCTGTTATGCTTATATCTTTTACTTGTTTTGGCAATAAAAACCCTTACTACCTTCTCAAAAAAACAGAAAGAAAAAAGGAAAAAAGAAAAGAAAAGAACTTGAGACTTTCTATTCTCATCCCAGCTTTTTATTCAATCTACCGCATTTTCCACCAACAAAGTTTATTGTTGAACCTCCTTTACATCACTCTAACATGAATATTATCATCTTCATATTACAGATGAACAAATTCCTCTTTAAATCTAAGGCACCAGTAACTATAAAGACACACCATTATTTTATGTATCACTACACAGAAAACAATGCAGCAAATTAAACTATGATGTATCATTAATTGTGGGATAATCCTTATTTCAGAGATAGCATAATGTGAAGATATTTGAGTCTTAGAACTGGGGAAAGGGGCTAACTAAAAATGCAGAGAAATGAAATAATTTTTTACCAGAATTAGAAATGTATATATGTTTAGGATAATTAACTGAATTGCAAAAAGAGATGGCAGCCTCCTCTTTTTTCCTGTATTGGTAAGATAGTATTACCATCCAGGTGCATGGTTTTGTTTAAGTTACTTGGACTTCAGTTTGCTAATTTGCAAATGGTAATAGTTAACCTAAAAGACCACTGTGTGTTACTGGTTCCAGATTCTCTTCTCATAAATGTGGGCTAAAGAAGGGAACTTCTCCAACAAAAAGGCAACACTGTATCTCTCAGAAAAAGGTAGGGGAGGCTTCCACACTGAAAGAGGCTTCCCAAAGATGGGCATTCTATAAAAAAAATAAGGCCTGGTTGCTTTGTTTTCTCCAGAGAAGAGGTTGCAAAGCCCAGGGAAACATTTCAATATTCTTAGAACTGGGGTGGATATAATATTGACTCTAAATTTTCAAAATAAGAGAGAGTAAGAAAATGTTGTGGAAAATGCTGTTTTATTGGTTAACATATGCACAGTGTTGCTGAATTTACAAAATCAATGGTTCCCAATCCCTCTTGGGAAAATATACATCCCTGTTTACCTGGGACAATCTATGTTGATACCTGTTTTTCCAACATTACTGTGAACACTATCTCCTTTTAGTCTCATAAATATCCTGGTTAAGACCATAAATTATATGGTAACGTTGTCTTCCTTCTTATCCATCATCATTAGTACTTGCGTTGCCTTGCGTTTTTGGTTAACCTCTCATCTACATACATTATCTTATTTCCATAGCTAGATCCTTGTTTCTAAAATTGCGGTACAGCTATCCCCAGGACTATGGTATGACATCTCAGGGGATATAGAGACCAATAAAATAAATATAGGGCATCCTTATAAATTATAAAATAATATATAAATATATTCAAATACATGTACACAGATGGAAGTAAAACTCAACAGAAATCATGCAGGTAGGAGTAGATAGAAGGGAATGGGTGAAATCATACCTAATAGGTACAACGTACACTATCTGGGTGATGAGCACACTTAGAACTTTGATTCAAGCAGTACAAAGGTAATCCATGTAACCAAAACATTTCTATCCCACAAATGACATTGTGGTTTTAATTTGCATTTCCCTGATGATTAGTGATGTTGAGCATTCTTTCATGTGTCTGTTGGCTATTTGTATATTTTCTTTTGAAAAAAACCCTGTTCATATCTTTTGCCAACTTTTTAATGAGGTTGTTTTTTCTTTGGTGATATGTTTGAGTTCTTTATAGATTGTAGATATTAGCCTTTTGTCAGATGTATAGTTTTCGAATATTTTCTCCTATTCCGTAAATTGTATATTTACTCTGTTCATTGTTTCCTTTGCTGTGCAGAAACTTTTTTAAGTTAATTAAGTCACATTTATTTATTTTGGTGGTTGTGGTATTTCTTTGTATGCTTGTAAATATTTCTTAAAACACAAAAAACAACCCAAGCCATAAAAGAAAAAAATTGGTAAGTTGGACTCCATAAAAATAAAAAACTTCTCCCCTTCAAAAGACACTCTCAAGGCTGGGCAAGGTGGCTCATACCTATAATCCTAGTACTCTGGGAGGCCAAGTTGTGAGGATCGCTTGAGCCGAGGAGATCAAGACCAGCCTGGGCAATAGTGAGACCAGAAAAATTAGCTGGGCGTGATGGTGCATGCCTGTAGTCCCAGCTACTCAGGAGGCTGAGACAGGAGGATCCACGTGAGCCCAGGAGTTTGAGGTTGCAGTGAGCTGTCATCATGCCACTGCATTCTAGCCTGGGCAACAAAGCGAGGCCCTCTCTCAAAACAAAGAAAAAGAAAAAAGGAAAAAAAGACACTGTTAGGAAAATGAAAAGCTAAGTCACGGGTTTGAAAAAAAAAAAAAATCCAGAATATATAAAGAACACTGACAAGAAGAAAAACGACACAGTCTTAAAGAAATGGGTGGATGATTTTTGGACACGTCCCAGAAAATTCTATGAATATGTTCTCATTATGGTCAAACCTCCTTTATGAGGAAGTGATACTTCCTGGTCAGAACTCATCAAAGACCTGATGGGGAGCCCTTTGCCTGCTCTTCAACAATGAGTAAGACTGTTTAGGGAACTTAACTGGAGACCATCCTAGCTCCACAGTTAGTAGAGCCTTTGACTTCAGATGTGCTTCTGACTAGCTTTGGAAAACAGATTTCCTGTGGTCACAAAGTTTCTCCGTTATGCAGAAACATTTCTGGGCCTGGACAGATTTTATATTAATAGTAACCACAATCTCATAGGCCCCAGGAAGTTTCAATCGATTTTTCACTTCCTCTTGCTAGGGTGTTTAACTTTTTTAAAGTAGTAATTAGGGAACATAGCCTGAACCACAATCTGATAATGAGACCTAAACTTGATAGACAATCTCCATCTCCAGGTCACTCCCCACTCTTCTGCTAGAACGTGAGCTTCGTGAGAGCAGAGATTTGTGTCAGTTTTCTTCACTGAGGTATCTCCCAGCACCTAGAAAAATGCCTGATACATAGTATATGCTTCATAAATGTTCATTGAAAGTGAAGAGATTTTACTATAAGATTATCCTGAAAAAGACAAAATATATGGTTGTTCTAATTGTAAGACTTGACACAATTTCTGCCCTTCTCCAAATCCTCACCCAGATCCATTATTTTAACAGTGGATGACTTTGTTCAGATGTTGGTTTGAAAGCTTTATCAGAGTCCAAATGGCTTAAATAAGATAGAAGTTATTTTTTTGTAATAACAATAATAGCAAGCTCTTCTGTAGCTTTATACCAAACTGTTTACAAATATTAACAGATACAATCCTTACAACAACTCTATGAGAGAGCTATTATTAATATCCCTAATTTACAGATAAGAAAACTGATTCTCAGAGAATTTTAATAATTTTCCCACTGTGACACAACTAATTGAGTCACTGATTTGGATTTGAACCCAGGATCTGGCTCCAAAATGTATACTTTTAGCCACTACATCCATTCTACTCAACTTTTAACGTGTGTACAAATTTTCAGGAGATGTTTTTGAAATGCAGATTATAATTCAGCAGGCCTGAGATCAGTCTGAGATTCTGTGTTTCTGATAACTCCGAGGTGCTGCTGCCGGTCTGAGTACCACACTTTGTTGATCAAGGCACTCCACTAAATTACCTCTCTCATAAACATCCAATCTGGTAGGCACTCCAGGGGTGTGGGATGGTTTCCTTCCATAAGGAGGTCCAAGGATCCAAGCGCCTTCTTTCTTTCCACCATCCACTAGGGGCTGCCCTAATGCGCATGGTTAACAATGAACCACCAACATGTCTACATTCCAGTCCTTGGGAAGGAGGAAAGAGAAAGTGGGGAGCAAGCAGATTCCTTTTAAGGGCATGACCAGAATTTGCACAACACTTCCGCACACTGCTCATTAGCCAAATTTTGTCATGAGATCATACCTAACTGCAAGGAAGGCTGGGAAATGCAGTCTCCAAATAGATAGCCACTCAGCTAAAACTCAGGAGGATCCATTACTAAAATAACTTTTTAAAATGGAGAAATGTAGATTGGTGAGACAACTACCAGTCTCTGCCACATCTGAAAGCCTTTGATTATTTTATCACTTCTTGTTATGTCTTTCTTTTTCGTATGATCATATCCATTTCTCCCTATCTTTTGCTGACCTGTATGTGAGTTCCTTTATGCCTAGGAAAACTCATTTTACCACTGTTATCTCCTTTAATTTGATTTCTCTAAAGCTCTGATTAAATGGAAGGAGTGATCAGTTTTTACATACCTTGAAGATAGTAGCTTAGAATGAATAAATAATAAACATTTTAAGTCCCTGAGATTCCCCTTTCTTTAGCTATGTATCTTTAGTGGCCCATCTAGTCTTCAACCTCTATTTGATTCTTAAGGAAACTCAATGAAGTTGGAAGTACTGTCCTCAAATAAATTTATTTTGCTTAAATTTTTCTCTTTTTCTCTAACTGGAAATGTTTATAAGCAGCTTTTGTTTTCTCATTTCTATTATAACCAGAGAAGCCCCTGAAGAAAATATTGTGAAGATAATTCATTCTAAGTAAATATGATTTGAATCAACTTTAGGCAAAGACCGGGAGGCTGCCTTCATTTTTATTGGAACGTCTTGGCCTAAACCTAGCGACTCAGAGACATTTGGATTAGGCCACTCACACAATACGCTTATCCTTCCAGCAGTCATGGATGAGCTGGCTGGAAGTAAAGAATGCAGTGAGGAACTGTGGTAGCGTAATACATCCAGTTACTTGTGCAGGTTATAATAAAGGGCTTAGGAATCCTTTATCTCATTTCTGGAACTTGGATATTTTTTAAAGAATTTTATCTTCATAGTTGGGAAATATGTTTGAGATGATTACTCAGTTTAGAAGCTTTGAATTAAATACAAAAGCAAAAGATACCCAAAGAAGAAAAAGAGAAGCAAGTCAGGGTGAGGCAGAAATCATTATTGCTATGGCCTGGCACAAAAGCCTATAAACTTTGGGTTTCTAAAATGGGTCAGTCTGCAAAACCTACTCAACAAAGTGTATTGAAATAAATTGAACAAATCCTTTTTTTTTTGGCACCAAAGTGCAGCCTCACTTTTGGATGGACCTGGGAGTTATTTCTAACAACTCTGGTTTTCAAAGGATGGCACCCGTCTATGTCTCGACAGAGGTTGTAGTTATTGAATGGGTCTTGGCAGACAGCATGGCCAATCCATTTGTTTTAGCTTTCTCAATAATCAGTGAGTATCACTGCAGGCTCGGCTGGTCTGGCTGATTGATTGTAAAGACAGCCAAAATGAACAGCTCGACCATCTCAGTCCGATTTCCCCGCCATGTATTGACCCAGTCCAGGTTACATATGTTACAGTATTTGCAAAGCTGTCACTGTTATAAAACACTTACTGGGAGCTAGCTATTGACAGGGGCTTTATGAGAACCTAGAAACCAACTAGCCCTGTCCTGTTTGAGTTCTGAAAATTTATTTTATATGCGAAGGAAGCAGTTTATTCGACATCTACACATTCACACAAACAGCAGTAACAGCAATGAGAAAATAGTGCTTTCTGAGACTTCTCTTTGATGTGATTAACTGGGCAGGGACTGGAAATGAAAGCGGATAGAGAACAATCTTTGTGTTTGTGTGTACGTGTTGTTTGGTTTTGTTGCTTTTAATCTGCCTTTATTAAAAAAATTCCAAAATGTGTGGAGTGGAGACAAAACCCCTAGGCCCTTTCTTATCCAAGAAGAGGAAGTGCTGGCATCTGCTGGTAAAGGCAGGGACTGTTCTTGAGCACACGGGCTTGTCTCATTAACTCGGGAGATGACCTGGTCTGTCTGGAAACTGTCTGCATTTCAGAACCCTTGGCTGATTTACGGTCAAAGCAAAATGGGTCGTTTGAAATTGTGGAGCCAGCGGTTTGCTTTCATTCGTCTTTAAAGCCTTCACTTGAATTCAGGATACATCAGAGAGCTCTCTCCTTGCACTAAATAAACTTCTAACGATACTGATTGAGCTCCTCAGATGGGACACCACGGGAATGTGGGAAACTCAAGGCCCATTAAATCACTGAGCGCACTTAGTGCAAATTATGATACTCTGGTCACCCGTGGCTAAATGAAGAGCAGAGGTTTAATGAGTTTACCAGGTTAAAAATGAGCCAGTGTCAGGCAGGAATCAGACTCATTAATTAGGGCTCCACTTAAACTATTGAGCAGTTTTACTTACCAGCAGTACTTGAGGGGGCGGCGGGGGCGGGGGGGACTCAGAGATGTGCATGGCTGCCTTTGCTTGTGGCCGAGTATGAACCACTCAATGAGGGCTAAGAGGGGGCAGGGGTAGCACGCAGACAATTTTAACCAGTTTTCACTACTGACCACAAACTTGAAAACCCAAAGTACTAGCAATTTTACTTTTGAGATTAATTGGGGCCTTAGAGTGACAATCTTCTCCACTCTATTTGGGGTTTCCAGACCCACAGGCAATCCCTAAAATGCAAGGCTACTTCCAAAGCGACAGCCGATATGGAATAAAAACTTGGCAGACTCCTTTGGAAAAGATGGACCTTCCTTGGTGCCCAAGTCCCTGGGGGACATATCAATAAAACTAATCTATTCACACAGTAACAGGAAGAAACCTCCATTTCAATTATCAGCAATTAGTTGAGTATGAGGAACTCAGAGTGTGGGCTTTGGAGAAAATCTTGACTTTGCATCCTGCTGTAAGACCCTTGAGCCTCCATTTCTTCATCTCTAAATTAAGGATAATAATTCCCAATTCAAAGGGATGTTAATGGGGATTCCATGTGATGATATATGTAAGGTAACTAGTGCCTGGCATTTACTAAGCATTCCACAAACAAAGATGCTTGCTGTGGTCTACCCTCTACAGCCAAAGGAGAATTATTCCTTTTTACTCTAGTTTCAACTGTGTAAATCAATGAACATGGAAAAGGATAAAGGAAACAGATGCAAAATGATTTGGGGCATTTAGTCTGGTGAACAGCTGCAGGGACTAGGTAATTGTTCTTACATGAAGGGGGTCCATTTCCACAGACTTGCTGTGCCTTTCCTTGATCTCTCTCCTCCTCCTCCCCATCCCCTTGTATCCCTCTACCTGCTTTTGTGCTAGAAGAGCCTAGTCCTGCTAGCGTTTTCTTTATAAAGCAAAGCATCTTTTCTCTAATTCCGAGTAATCACAAATAAAATTATCCCAGCCACATCTGCAATTTAATGTCTTTTATGCTTGCTTGTGACAACTCAATACTGTGTTGAACATGCTCGTCTTCTGGTTTTGGTGTCCTGATTCTTTAATTCAAAGACAAGCAGCTGAGTGAGATGCGTAAGATTTGACTGATCAGGGGCACTCTATATGCACAAAGAGACGTGACTGAGGAAAGACCAGTTCATCCAGATTAGAGAGACATTACTGAAGAGACATATGGGCGTGGATCGAACAGAAATTAGACGACCTTTTTCTTCAAAAGGAAATCTGATTTTTTAAGTTCCACAATTCGGAATGGTCTTTTTTTTCTGTAACTATCAAATATATATAAATATATAGTCACATACACACACACACCTCTATGAACAGATACTAACGAAGACAAGTGTAAGTGAAACAAGGCTTCGAGGTTCCAATTCACCTCCAGCATCTTGGCACCTGCACGTGTATTATACTGGAATGAACATGCTGCCTCATGGTCTGATAGAAACAAAAGAACACTGAAGCTTTAAAAAGGCACTGTCCCATATGGGATGTGGCAAAGGGGTAAGACTGATGAAAAATTGCATTTCTATCTTGAAACACCTTCCTAGTAATGAGAAAAGCATGCCATTATGAGCTACATTAAACCTGTATTAAACAATCATTTCTAAGTCATAACTGTTTTGATAGGTCAGATTCATTTTTTCTCAATTTCTTTATCCTGCTTTTAAACATCTAATGTTTAAATTGGTAAGAAAATGTGGTATTGGAATTAAGCTCCTTGAGAGCAGGGACGTTTAAAAAAATCATTTTTGTTTTCCGAATTTCTAGGTCAGTGTCTTACACCAAGTGTAAGATCAACACATTTTGGTCAATGAATGAAGGGATAAGTTGTAGTAGCTTCCAAATACCAGTGAATAGAACAGGCTAAATAGATTTTAACATTTTTTAAAATAAAAGGTAGCATTGTTCTTATTTGAGATACTGACAAAACTGTGGAATGGTGGAAATAATACCTTTCTATATCTTAGGTCAAAAATATATCACAGAGAGTTATCTGCAAAGTGTTCTACTTAATTTCAGAGAACAGGCACAAATGTACTCTCGAGTTTTCTTTCTGTACGATTCTTGCTAGCAACTAATAGTGTGGTTTGGGCAGTTGCAGGGCTCAAAAGCACTGTATATAGTGTAAAACAATAAAGAAATGCCTTGAATTATAGTAAAAAGGAGAACTAATGAAAAGGGACCTAAGAAATATAATGAAAATAAATAGTTCTTCCTCTTCCAACTTCTCTCCAGGGAGCAAGTTATGAAAGATAGCTACAACAGTAGACTCTGGAATAAAATTATTCCAGGATAGAAAGTAATTAGGAGTGAATACATGAAAGCCCAGGTTTAATTGTTCTTTTTAATACAGTGAAAGAAGGAATCCATCATACAACTTTAAATGAGTGTCCCATTAATGGAGTATTCCCCCCAAAGGAATACTATAAATTAATATTTTTATATATTCTGTAATTATTTTGTGAGTACCACAATTGTAGTGCCTTGTACTTAGGGGTATATGTTAAAAACATCATCAGATAAATGTCATCATTTAAAATACACCACCATTGTTGATACTGCATTTAAGCAGTATTAAGTTCCTCATGCAGATCATTAATCATTTCTTTGGCTTCAGAAAAGGTCTATTTCTAGTTTTAATTCACTCTCTGATATTGATTTCTGGATTTCTCTAAAAAGCTCATCTGGGGCCATTCTTTGGATCTGACCAGTAGAGGACACAGTGAATTTTATTTACAACTTCAAGTCTGTTGGCACATTGGCGCCTGCAGGCTACACTGCAGACATCCAGGGCTTCCCTGCCCTGCTTATGACTGTACAGTGGGCTTCACCTTGTGCTAAGTTCTCCTAGGGAGTAAGTTTTGTGAAGCACATGACATCTACAGTGCCACATCGACATAAATGGTGGCCTTAGGACACTTCTGGAGAGCTGGTTATAAATATCTTCTTAATTTTAAATACTCAGCTGACAAGGTGTTTGTGTTAGCTAAGTTAAATTAAGACCCCAACATGCTGTTTAACCATGTTAAACTGTCCTTGTCTTTTCCCTAAGAAATTCCCATATTCTTTTGCAGTTGATATAAATGTACCCACTGCCTGGATTGTGATTTGAAATGCGGTTTCCTTTCAAATTCATCCTAGAGGAAATGTAGCCTTGATATCACCTGGACATAAATCCCAAATCAGATACTGACTCTCCATGTGACCTTGGGCAAGTGACTTAACCTCTCTGCCCTTTGGTTTCCTCATCTGTAATATGGCAATGACAATAGTACCTGCATCTTTGAGACTTACTGGGAGTGTCATGAGTTAATATTTGTAGTGTGCTTAGCATGGACTCGGCTACTTATAAATGCAATGTCAGGGTTTACTATTATTTCTTCCTAGGCTCTGTTGCTGAAAATTATTGAACAAGGTATTTATTCTTACTGAGTTTCAGTTTCTCACAGAGTTGACAAAATGAGATAAAATATGCATAAAGCTTGGAAAACTATTCAGGGCTATGTGAAGGCTTGCAAAATGCCAACCAAAGTGAAGAGTTAGAGTAGTAAATAAAAGAGTAAGTAAAGTAAAATTTTTAAACCCCCAAAGTAATTACTATTTGTTTAAAATCCCTACAGTGTCATATTTTATCTTTTGAGGGAAACCTTCATTGTATACATGAATATGTATATGTACACAAACACACACACACACACACACACATACACATACACATAGCCACAAAGTATCCCTTGTGGTATTAAAAGTCCTAGTGATGATTTCCTGTTCCTATTTTCTTATGTGATTCTTGTGTTTTATGGAATGGAAACAAACCTTTATGGCAGGCATATTCATCCAATATCTTGTCATGTATTATATCGTTAATCACTTTTATTTTTAAAAACTATTCATCATGTGCTTCCAGTAAATGTGGAATTATAAATGCTACATGATGGCATTTTAGCCCAGATGTGTTTAGAAGAGGTGAAGCCATCCCTCATTTCCACAACTCTCTCTCTCTCTCTCACACACACACACACACACACACACACACACACGCACGCACACACACAAACATGCACACACTTCCAGTCCTCTACAAAATCTGGTGGCCTTCAAAAGCAGGTGCTTTGGGGAAGAGGGGGCGGGGAAAGGAGTTTGAATACATGTTTCTATGCTAACGTGATTCCTAAAGTAGGCTTTGAGAAAGACAGAGAAACAAGTGAAGACCAGACAAAATGGAGGCTTTATGGGGCTGCGCCATCAAGCTTGGAGTCAGCTCATCAGAACTAAAGATGCTGATGAATTGGAAAATCAGAGAAGAAGGCTTCAAGTTTCAGTCTCAAGGGACGGGCTGGCCTCAGAGATTTATTTTCAGATCTTTTTTTATTTGTGTCTACTCCATAGTAAAACTTGGGTGGGCAAAATTCTCCCCATTCCAGGGACCCTGTATAGACTGTTGTAGGATTTTATGGGACTGATACTCTGTTCTTTTTTAGAGGGCCATTTATGCCCAGTGTCTTCGCTCCTCTCAGCCAGTGTACATCAGTCTCTAAATCTTCCTCCCCCAACCTTTGAAAATTTATGGCAGCTTTCAGCCAGGCTTGGCTTAAAGCCATTGACCTCTGTGGCCTGCGTTATTGACCAGAACACAGCATCTTCTGCCCACATAATATATGTCTCTTTATCTCCCTGAAAGAAAAGGAAATGACTCTTGGAATGGCCAGGAACACAATAAAAATGAGAGAGGCTTTCCCATTTTTTTGTCAGTGGCATTTGGCTTTACAAAAAGCCACACTGGGATCAGCATGCGCATTAGGCGGTGCTTTGAACTGTGCATTGAGAGGGCGCCCTTGGGAGCAGGCATTCTAGGCCAGAAGGCTCGTCCCAAATAAAATCACCTTTTTCTAACTTTTCACCTTGAGTGTGAGTGGAACGAATGGCCCGGTGTCAGCAATGCTTTTGAGCTGAATCTACAGACTCACTGACATAGCAAGCCCACAGAGACACTTGTGAAAAACTCAGTAGGATCTGCAGGTCCCACATGCCCTTTGGAGTGGGGTGTGAGGTGAGGGTCTTAGTGTCAGAAAAGGTTAGCCCTAGGAGACAAGAGCACTTATCTAGTCCAAGCCCCAGAATTTGTAAATGAGGAAATAGATACCCAACCAGAACATACAACCTTTCCAAAACTGCAGAGCAAATAGGTGCTAGAAATGCAGCCCCTCACTAAGCTAATGTATGACACATGATAAGACCTCAAAAGCTCACCTTCCCTTGTCCTTAAAAGTACCCCTCGACTATTAATTCTATACAAAATACCAGGTAGCAGGGCTTATATCTTAATAGTAAACAAAAATCTCTTGTTTGTGTTCCCCTGTCAAGTATTATTTCTGAAATTCCATATTTAAAAGGTAAGAGATACCTCTTACTACTACATTCAGACAGGAGCTGGGAGCAGTGCAGAGAAAAACCCTAAAGAAAAACAATACAAAAGTGGTACTTAAAAGCTTTGCAGTCTTGAATGAGTCTCTTACCCTCTATACCTTCGCTTCCCTGTGGGTACAAGGGGAATGGTAGCAATCCCCCAACCCCCAAGGGCTGTCATGAGCAGTGAGATAGCTGGTACGCAGAAGTGTTCAATCAGTTGAAGTGCTATTGTTACAGCCTGGGGTGGAGAAAAACTCTGTCGGAGGCCTGTGCTACTGCAAAACACTCTACGTGAGTTGGAGCATTTTTATCTGAGTGTGCCAGGGATTTCTGGAGAAAGGCTTTGGCAGAAGTCATGATTTTTAGCAGAGGTGTAATTCACTAAGGGCTGTCAGCCTATGTTCTACCTACAGCATTATAGTCGTGCACAGCATAACGACGCTTCAGTCAATGACAGACCACATATACGACTGAATGGTCCCATAAGATTATAACGGGGCTGAAAAATTCCTATCTCCTAGGGACTTTGTAACAGTGGAAATATTGTAGTGCAATTATTTTTCATAAATTTAGTGTAGCCTAAGTGTACAGTGTTTATAAAGTCTACAGTAGTGTACAGTAACGTCCTAGGCCTTCACGTTCACTCAGCACTCACTCACTGACTCACCCAGAGCAATTTCCAGTCCCGCAAGCTCCATTCACGGTAAGTGCCCTCTACAGGGTTCCATTTTTAAAAATCTTCTACTACGTTTTTCCTGTACTTTTCTATGTTTAGATATACAAATAGTTACCATTGTGTTACAATTGACTACAGTATTCAGTACAGTAACATGCCATACAGGTTTGTAGCCTAAGAGCAACAGGCGATAACACAGAGCCTTGGTGTATCATAGGCTATACCATTTAGGTTTGTGGGAGTAGATTCTATGATGTTCACAAAATGACAAAATCACCTAACTACGCATTTCTCAGAACGTATCCCTGTCGTTAAGCAACACATAACTGTAGTTCTCAGGTTTAGGAGTCCAAACACCTAGGTGACACCATATCCTTCGCAGAACTGTAAGGTTTTTGGATGGGCGGCGGCAGAGAAAGAAAGACGAGCAGAGTGAAAAGGGGCAAGCAACGAGGCTTTATTGGGGGAAGGGGAAAGAGAGCACTCCCGGACGAGGTTCACCGGTCCCGAGAGAGGGGGCCAGTGAAGTCGCGCCTGTTTGGAGGGGGCTAGGGCTTTTTATGCTGCCTGATGCGGATTTGAGGATTTTCCACTGAGGGTTTTGGTGGGTTCCGAGAAATGGAGTCTGCTGCTCAGTCCCGGGAACCGAAACTGCTTGCGTCTGGCTTATCGTCAGTTATTTTCGGCGGGCACAGTCAGCTTCTTCTTCTTTTGCAGCTTTAGGGAGCGGGGAGGGGTGCCTGCCACCAGCCTTACAAGAACACCAGGATTTGTTGATATACTCAGTTCTGTTCTATAAACTAGAATCCAAAGACAAGATTACTAGAAGACATATACTACCTATTTATCTACATGATCTACCATGAGTAGTTACATCTATGAAAAAAAAAAGTGGGTCTAGACACAGCGGATTCCTTATGAGTTTTTTTCATCTCCTAAGACCATTTGTTTATTGCTTATTTGTAAGGGTTTTGTTTTGTTTAGGTTTGGTTTGGGGTTTTTTGTAAGTAATGTTAAGGAGACAATCTGTAGCAGATGCCAAAGTTTTAAGTAAAATTTGTGGAGTGAAAAATTTTAAATGAGAAAATCTTTCTGGTAACTATTTTTTTTTTCTGGAAACTCAGAAAATACATACATTATTGAATTTTAGCAATAAAACATTTCAGTCATCTCAGCTTACAAAACACCAAGGATCCATGCAGTAATTAAAGAACCACTGTGCTAATGAATTAACAAACCAGGGAAGTCATATTCCCTAGTCATGTTAAGTGCTAAAATAAGGAAAAGAGAACTGGAGACTTGTAGGTCCAAGTGAGTTTTAGTGTCTTGCCTAACCAATAACATTAAAAATATGAAACAGAATGAAACTACTTTGGAGTCTGTAGTCAATTCTATAATTTAAGTCACCTTAATAAACCACATTTCTATTTATCACTATGAAATTTCTCTTTCAAAACTGAAAGGAAGTGTCAAAGTATTGAGAAGTTACTAAAAGTAGCCTTAAAATCATGTCCATATAAGTCACATGGGATCTTAAAATATTTCTATCCTGTTTACGATTTCTCTCAGGTTTCTCAGATTTTTCTTTTGAGAAATAATGTTAAAGTAACAATTCAACCTTTAAAATTGAGTTTCTATATCGTGTTTTAAAAAAATGGATGTCCAACAGAAGGCAATTGATTAAATAACCCAAATATATACCAAAATGATGGGTTACGCAGACTTTAAAAGAGATTTTCTGTAAGAATGTCCAATGACATGGAAAGATGGACACTGTTTTTAATCTATATATATGTGTATAGAAGAAACTGATGAAATGGTTAATAGTGTTAATGCTATTAACATAAATTATTCTAGTTTCTTCTTTTTATGTATTTTCATTTTTAATAAACATATTGCTTTCCTAAGAAGCAAACTAAAATTGTTAGTGTAAAAATTAAAGTTTCTGTGCAATGTTATCTAATTGTTGAAATAGCAGAAATACAACATTTCATTTATAAAGCTGTCTCCACCACACGCATACTCCTGAAGACAGCATTAGAACACAGCTTTGGTGTCCAGAGAGGCACAGGAAATGTATATATGTATATATAGTTCTGTTTGTAACAGTACTTTATGTTTGCATAGATGCAAATATCATAAACAAGTATCTCTCAACTTGATTGGCTGCTGGGGCACATAGATCCATTTTAACAGACAACATTGATTAGTTATAATCCAGTTGTTCATTAGAAAATACAGTTTCAAGCTCATTGTCACCTGATAATTTTCAATAGTTCAGCTGAGAGAAATTCAATTTTAATTATTTAAAATTAAAACTAATGATTGTGTTGTTATAAACTACATCTACTTTTCCAAATATTCTAAAATCTATCCCTAGATCAAGGAGGGAGCTGCATTCCCACGGAAGTATTTATTCAGTCTGCACTTTACTGTGACGCCAGCAATCTGGGTTAAGATTCATTCTAAGGATAAAAAGAAAAACCATGAAAACCATTATTCTACACATTTCAAAGACTTTTTTGAGGATGTTAATCACCTCTCCATGTCTTTTTTAGGAAAACCTCCTGAAGAAATTTCATTCCGACATTTTCATACCAAAGAGCAGCTGAAATTCTCCCAAAGAACTGGTCTGTTTTCACCTTATGGACATTATGAATGGGCCGACCAGGGGGCCCCTTACCCTGGTTGATGGCTCTGGCACAGGTCAGAGCCAAATGTGTGGCCCAGCTGCAGCAAATGTGCAAATCAATGTGGTCATGTTTTTAAATCTAATTCTTGACTCAATTTTATGTTCCTACCATGTTTTCCTTTCTCCTAACTTTTTGTTTCTTGCTAAAAAAAAAAAAAAAAAAAAATCCACTGAAGTAATACACATGTGTGGGAACATATCAATGAAGACCAAAGAACTTAAGTCTGAACAGCAGCGGCCTGTATCTCTTTGCTCTCTGCCTCCAGCCCATCTCATCCCCAGATTCAACCTCTTTTAACTGTTTGTTTTTGATTCTTTTAGCGGTTACCTCCATAAATCTAGATAAGAGGCTTAACCTGGTTCTCTCCATTTATCAACTTGAGATAATATCTCTAGACACCTTAATATGAAAAGGGGAGGATTTAGCTCATTTATTTTAAGCTTCCACCTCTGCCTCCAAGTGTTTTATATTTATATTGTTATTTTTAGTTCTTCTACTATTCTTACCTTTGCAGCTTTGAAAAATAAATAAACCTTTAATCAAAAGGCTCCCACTTTCAGCTTTTTAATCACTTGTACTATTGTAAGCTGCTTTATTTTAAAAAGTAAAGACAACTAACAACACAAATGCCAGAACAATAAGGCCACTAGGTCTTTATGATGTATACAAAGCTAAATAGTTAAGGAGTACCAAAAAAAATAAAGGATGGTAACGCAGGTTATCGAGGCCTCAGACATCATGGTAAGCTCAAGTTTTATTACGGTGTCAGCCTCATGTACCATTAAACTTAACATTTGGGTTTAACTGATGCTTGAACATGACTTGCTGACATCTACCCTCATGCCCAGGCGAATTCTTTTCAGAACTTTCCGTGGTTACTTGAAGCCTTAGGATTCAAAGTTTGCCTTTTCTAAAAATTTTAAGGCACTTATTAAATACTCCTTTTCTTGTAGCAAAGCTCTTTCTCTTCCTAGTCTCCTGTTGCTTCCCATCTGGAGGTTGCTTCCAGGGCTCAGGATGATGGATTGAGTTGACTTTACTCAGAGGGGTGGGGTTTACACGTCTATCTCCGTGAACACCTCGCCATGGTTTAACTTGGTGACCCTCCCTTGGTGACCCTCCTCCCATGAGCTCCTCGCACTGGGACACACATCAGACACAAGGGGGAAGAGCATTTACAACAGCTCTGGCAAAGACAACGTCAACCGCAGTAAGCTGGACTTAGCCTCTTGTGCCACTGAGCACCAGCCACTCACTGGACAGACAACAGGCCGGTACTGAGTACATGGGCAAGGCCCGCTAAGCAGACAAGAATTAACCCTGCACCCAGTCTGAGCTCGCACCCCGGGGCGGGTGAACAGGTAGAGTGGTGATAGAATAGGAGGGTGGTGCCGAGGCAGTTTGGTTTTGTTTTTCTAATTTTTTCAAATAGAATGAGACATTAATTGGTATTCTCTACCCTGTCCCTTTCAACCCTGCTGCTCTCAAGTGCTGTTTTTACTCTGCAATTTTAGTTATTTCTGATTCTCTTGCGAATCCCGTGGCCCACCCAGAACTGAACTCTTCAGCAGCAAGTACTTCGTGGTCACCAGAGGCTTTTAAATGTTAGTTTGCTTAATAATCATCGAGCAAGGCTGTTAAAAACACACATTCTTGCACTAGAACTCCCCTATCCCCCACCCCCATTTCCAATACATCAGGTCAGCGTGGGGATCTATTTTTACAAGCAACCCAAGTGATGCAAATACAGGTGGTCTTTGGCCCAACATTGAGGAATATTTTCCACCCCACCCTGTCCCCTCTTCAGCCTCATGGCTAAAGTGGGAACCGACAACTACACCAAAAAAAAAAAAAAAAGAGTAATGGGTCCCAACGGAAAGAAACC
>NW_012155840.1:6925437-6939084 GCF_000956105.1 Propithecus coquereli | reverse complement strand
CCGCATTTGTTTATCTGTTATCAGTTGGTGAACATTTGGGTTGTTTCTACTTTTGAGATATTATAAATAATGCTGGGAAGATTCGTGTACAAGTTCTTAAGTGAACATATGTTTTATTTCTTTTGAATCTATACTTAGGAAAATTGCTTGGTCCTATGTAACTCTGTGGAACCTTTTGAAGGAACTGCTTTTGATAGCCCAGCCCCTGGCACATTCTCTGACAAGTGGATGAATGAATTGAATAGATGAATGAAAATAAGAATCAAATGAGTGAGATTATGAGCTTTTAAGTGTGAAAGATTTTATACTCTATTGAGAGCAATACAAATGGGATTGACCGTTACTCTTAAGTAATGATATCAGAAGTTCCTAAACTGGGATCTATGGAAGAGATATAGGACAGTCGTGAATCTCAGAAACTGTATGTAGAGTTGAGTATGTGTACATACAATACTGTTTTTAGACCAGGCAAAGAGGGGTCCCATAGAGTGCCCTGCTCGGGCTTTCCCCATCAACAGGACATGGTAACCCGGAGGCCACAGGAAAGTGCCCACCATAAGCCTACTCCCTCTTTTTTTGGCCCATGATTCTGCTCCTGGAACCCAGGAATTCTCTGCCTGAAGAGCACAAGCCTCTTCCCCAAGTCCAGGGATGGAAGGCCACCACTTTCCAGCAAGAAACTCCAAAAAGTCCAAGAACTCTAAATTTGAACCTGGCCTCCCAGCCTTAGATTCTTTTAAAGAGTTTAAAAGGGTGATAGCAGTGATGACAGGAGAACCTGAGACGGTTACAGGCAGAGTAGAACTGGGAGGATGAGGGCAAACCTGTGGCATACAGTATATGGGCCTCCATCTGGACACTTGTCCCGGATCTTGTAACTGAGAGGATCAAACCTGTGCACATGTATATTTTTTCAAGGGAAGGGTTATGTAACTGTCATCAGGTTCTCAAGGCCTCAACAAGTCTAAACCACAGTGGCAAGAGTCAAAAACTAAAAAGAACACCAGACTAGAATTCAGAAGTTCTGAGTATTAGCCCTCTTCTTCCACATACCAGGGGGATGAACTTGGGTAACTTCTCATGACCTAAGTCACCCATACAATAAAAGGGAAGTAATCATAACATACATTAAATTTTGCCAACAATCATAAAGGAATACAAGATGTCATTTTAATATATATTTCTCCACCTTCTTTTTTTGTCTATAGCTCCTTCATTAGCAGATGCATAAAATTATTAATTCAGGTTCGTAATATTGCTACAAGCTAAATTTCACTACAATTTTGCAGAAAATCCATGTGAGACAAAATTGGCTTATGTAATTTGTCCAGTGTTATTCAGTAGTGAATTAGTGGCAGTTAAAATTTATCTACCAGGAATACTGACAATCCTTCCCAAGCTTTCATCTGTACACAACACCCTCTCATCTAAGAAAAAGAAACAATGACCATTTCAGAACAAAAATATTTTCCTGATAGCTTTGACTGTTTAAATGGTTTCCCTTTTCTCCTATGTTCAGTAATATTTTTTAGTGTTTCACCAGATGAATTTATTCTGATATTTGTTTCTATACTCTTGTGTTTAATGGGGCTGTGAGAATTGTGGGATATGAATACATGAGAAATTTCCATTGTTCACCATGATGGCTGATACATAGTGGTTGTTTTTTTTTTTTCCTCCTAAATTAACAAAAGTGATTCTCTTTCTACATAATGAAAAAAGCTAAATCTCAAAACTAAAAAAAAAAAAAAAAGTTTTATCTATAATGTGAAATAGTCCACTTAATTTTTTTATTTCTTTGTTCAATGAATTCATTGTTACTATATAGAAATATTATATATTGAAAGATTTTAGAGGACATAACCATTCTAATTGTTCTCATGTTGTCTGAGGGAGGGTGACCAACTATCTTGGTTGGCCTGGGACTGAAGGATAATCTGGGACATGGGACTTTCCATGCTAAATATGGGACAGTCCTGGAAAAACCAAAATGGTTCGTCACCCTAATTTGAGGGCGACATGTACCATTTTGTCTGTAATTTGAATCTAAAAGTTTGGACAATAGATTTCTTAGTCAATTTAGATTTTTGTTGTCTACATCTCCTTTGTGGTAAGTGAATAAATTCTCTGTATGAGTATGATGTTTGTGTGCTTTAATTAGAACAAGAAAGACATTGAGAAAAAATGGAAATCCTTAACACTCTAAATAGATTTTTCCATTATGAGAAGGAATTGCTGTTTTTCTCTTATTTTATGTATTAAATATATTATCTTGTATGTTGTAATTGTCAAAAAATCCATTTTAAAATTACATTATTGAATGTGGTAGTTCCATGAGTTTTCAGCTTCCCAGTCCTCTTGATTCTCAATTATAATTGCTCTTCCTGTGAACTTTCACCATGATAATGTGTGGGCCTTAGTTTGAATGCCCGATCAAGACTGCAGCCTGACTTCACACATCTTTTGATTATCTTACTTGGCTGGAAGGATGGTCTTGTGTCTGTTGGTGCTGGTTTTGGCTATTGATGTTGTCATTCTATCTGAACTGTAGAGTGTTTTTATTTTTTGTTTAATGAATTTTTGCTTCCTACCCTGTTAATTAGCATTCTACAGTCATCATTATTATTTAATGTCTTTTCTTGAAAAGTGTCTATCACTGTTGGTCAGCACTAGTGTCACATGAATTTAATGAATTCTGCTAAAACCAATCCCATATTAAAGTACAAGGGATAAACAGTTCACGCTTGACCTATTGTGGTATGCAGTAAAATTAGTAAAGTTTTCCTCATCAGAAACCATAAAAATAGACACAGGCTTAAAGAGTCAGAGGACCTGGGTACAAATCTCAGCTTGACCACTCTCAAGCTATCTGAATGTGGACATAGTCTCTGACACCCTGTTTCCTAGCTATGAATGAGAAAGTTGGACTTTATCAGGGCCTGGAGTCCATGAGTGGTCTTCAGGGGATCTGTGAACCTTCCTGATATTCATTTAGGTCATATATCTATATGTGCACCCCCCTCCCCAAGAGAATCCATGCCTTCCCACACATTCTCAAATCTTGTCCTAAAAGAGATTGACAACTCCCGAGCCAGATGGTCCCCTAGAAGACTCTAGTGGCAGCACATGATATACAGTCTTGCGTCACTTCATGATGGAGGCACATCCTGAGAAATGCAGCCTTAGGCGATTTCATCATTATGTGAACATCACAGAGTGTATTTACACAAACCTAGACGGTATAGCCTAGTACACACTTAGACTATATGGTATAGCCCATTACTCCTAGGCTACAAACCGGTACAGCATGTTACTATACTGAATACTGTAAGCAACTGTAACACAGTGGTGACTATTTGTGTATCTAAACACACAAACATGGAAAAGGTACAGTAAAAATACAATATAAAAGATAAAAAATGGTACCCATGTATAAGGCGGTTACTATAAATAGAGCTTGCAGGACTGGAAGTTGTTCTGGGTGAGTCAGTGGGTGAGTGGTGAGTGAATGTGAAGGCCTGGGGACATTACTGTACACCACTGTAGATTTTATAAACACTGTACACTTAGGCTACACTAAATTTATACAAAAATTTATTTCTTCAATAATAAATTAATCTTAGCTTACTGTAACTTTTTTACTTTATAAACTTTAATTTTTTTGACTTTTTGACTTTTGTAATATTGTTTAGCTTAAAATGCAAACACATTTAATTACAGCTGTACAAAAATATTTTCTTTATATTCTTATTCTATAACCTTTTTTCCTATTTTCAAAATTTTTTATTTTTTTACTTTTTAGACTTTTCTGTTAAAAACTGAGATGCAAACACACACGTAAGCCTAGGCCTACACAGGATCAGAATCATCGGTATCACTGTCTTCCACCTCCACATCTTGTCCCACTAGAAGGTCTTCAGGGGCAGTAACATGCAAGGAGCTGTCATCTCCTGTGATAACAATGCCTTCTTCTGGATACCTCCTGAAGGACCTGCCTGAGGCTGTTTTATAGTTAACTGGGTTTTTTTAATAAGTATAAGGAGTACACACTAAAAGAACAATTAAAAGTATAGCATAGTAAATACATAAACCACTAACATAGTCATTTATTATTATTATCAAGTATTATGTACTGTACACAATTGCATGTGCTTTACTTTTATATGACTGGCAGCACAGTAGGTTTGTTTACACCAGCATCACCACAAACACATGAGTAATGCTCTGCATTATGACATTATGACATCACTAGGTGATAGGATTTTTTCAGCTCAATTATCTTATGGGACCACAGTCCACTGTTGACCGAACATCATTATGTGGCACATGACTGTGTAAGTTTTCAGAAATCATTTCCATTAGCCAATTTAAGACCAATTTGGCAGAATGTATCAGAATTTCCAAAATGAGGAACGTGATGTCTTGCTCAGGGTCAAGGGCATCCTGGTCTCCACTGCCCGAGACTGCATTGGTGAGAATCCAGGGTAAGGGCAGCGAAAAGAGCCCTCTTTAGTCTCAGGCTGAGGAATTTGGAGTTAATCTTGGGGTTGGGGGGACCTGTTGACAAGTTTTGAGAAGGGAAGCGACATGATAAAAGTGTTGCATTGGGAACATCAGATGGAATCAATGCGGCAGGATGATCTGGAAAGAGGCTGAGGGTTACCGGCTCCCTTATGGGACTGTATTTCCTCAACTGTGTCCCTTGTTAACTCCCATGACCTGAGACATGTTAACAGGTGTTACCATACCCAGAAAGGTGGTGTGGCCAATTGAGCCGGGGAATGATAAATTACAATGTGAGCAATATTTCATCACAAGACTCCCAGAACCCCTAATAATGGGATGTTGCTGAACACAGCATTTTCTCAGTACAGGTGCTGACCACAACCTCTCCTCACCAATGCCTGTTAATATCTCATTGGTCCCTCCTAATGGTGAAGAACATGAACTCTGAAGTCAGACTGCCTGGGTAACTCTACCATAGATAGCTCTGTAGCCTTGTGCAAGTTACTTAACCTGTCTGTGCTCAGCTACCTCATCTGAAAAGTGGGGGCATCAATGCTCATATAAAATGATAGCATAAGAGGTAAAACAAAGCAATAAGGTATACCCAACAGGATGAACAGAACAGCATCCCCATATCGATTCTATCAATCAACATGAACGGTCTGAATCAGGGACTTCAGCACCCCACTGACAGAGCTGGACAGATCATCTAAGCAGAAAATAAATAAAGAAACACTGGACTTAAATGGGACTCTAGAACAAATGGGCCCAACAGACATTTCCAGAACATTTTATCCAAAAACTACTGAATATATATTCTTCTCATCAGCACACGGAATATTCTCCAAGATTGATCATATCTTAGGCCACAAAACATGTCTCTACAAGTTCAGAAAAGTGGAAGTCATATCATGTATCTTCTCAGATCACAGTGGAATCAAACTAGAAATCAACTCCAAGAGAAACACTGAATTCTACACAAAGTCATGGAAATTAAACAACATGCTGCTGAACGAGTATTGAATTGATAATGAAATTAAGATGGAAATCAAAAGTTTCCTTGAACTGAATGACAAAGGGGATAGAAGGTACCAAAATATATGGGATTCAGCAAAAGCAGTCCTAGGGAAAAATTCAAATGCAGCCTTAAATGCATACATCAAAAAGACAGAAAGATCATAAATTAACAATCTAATGACATGTCTCAAGGAACTAGAAAAGGAAGAGCAAACCAAACCCAAAGCCAAGAGAAGAAAAGAAATAACTAAGGTTAGAGCAGAACTAAATGTAATGAAAAACAAAAAAACAATGCAAAGGATCAATGAAACAAAAAGTTGGTTCTTTGATAAGATAAACAAAATTAATAGACCTCTTGCTAGATTAACCAGGAATAGAAGAGCAAGGATCTAAATAAACTCAATCAGAAATGAAAATGAAGATATTATAACTGATGCCACAGAAATACAAAATATCATCTACAAATACTATGAAAATCTCTACACACATAAACTCAAAAATGTAGAGGAAATGGACAAATTCCTGGAATCACACAACTTCCCAAGACTCAGGAAGAAATAGAACTCCTGAACAGACCAATAACGAGCAACAAGATTGAAGCAGTAATGAAAAATCTTCCAACTAAAACAAAGCCCCGGACCAGATGGATTCACAGCTCAATTTTACCAGACCTACAAAGAAGAGCTGATACCCATACTGTGGAAATTATTCCATAATATCAAGAAGGAGGGAATCCTCCCCAACTCATTCTACGAAGCCAATATCACCTTGATACCAAAGCCAGGAAAGGACACAACAGAAAAGAAAACTACAGACCAATATGCCTTATGAATATAGATGCAAAAATCTTCAATAAAATACTAGCAACCTGAATTCAAGAGCACATCAAAAAAATAATCCACCATGACCAAGTGGGCATCCCAAGGGTGCAAAGATGGTTCAACATATGCAAATCAATAAATGTGATTCACTGCATAAACAGAAGGAAAAACAAAGACCATCTGATTATCTCAATAGATGCAGAAAAAGCATGCAACAAAATTCAGCACCCTTTCCTAATAAAACTCTCAAGAAACTAAGCATAGAAGGAATATATCTCAAGATTATTAAAGCCATATATGACAAACCCACAGCCAACATCATACTGAATGGGGAAAAGTTGAAAGCATTCCCACTAAGAACTAGAACAAGACAAGGGTGCCCATGATCACCACTTCTATTCAACATAGTGCTGGAAGTCCTAGCCAGAGCAATCAGGCAAGAGAAAGAAATAAAGGTAACCAAATACAGAAAAAGGAGGTCAAACTATCACTTTTTGCTGATGATGTGATCTTATATCTAGAAAATTCTTTAACTAGAGCCCAAATCTGCCTTCCAATCATTTCTATATCTTTTAAAAATGTAGTTATTCACTCAGCAAGTATTTATTGATCACCTATTATGTGCCAAAGACTGTGCTAAGATTTGAGGATACAAAGGCAACAGACATATCATCTTCCACCAAGCTGCTACGGCCTGGGTGTGGGGGCAGATTAGTGAGCAGACATTTATCACGCTTGCCAGAGGCAGACCCAGAAGCTACGAGATCACCTGGAAAGGGCATTCATTTATTCCAAACTGCTGGGGGCCTAGGGGTTACTCTCCAGACAAAAGAATGCCTGAGCCATGTCTTGAAGGATAGTCAGAGTTAGCCAGGTAAAGAAGGAGAGGAAGGAAGAGGAAAAGAGTATATGCAGAGCCTTGGAGGTACAAGAACACCTCAGTTGACTAGGCAAGGCTGGACAGCTCAATGTGGCCGGAGGGTAGGCTGCAAGTCAGGAGTGAGAAGGACACTGGTTAACTGCCAAATCATGAAGTGCTGCTCCATGATGGGTCCTGTGTGCTATGTTAAAGAATTTTATTTTATCCTGAAGATAAATCTATGGCAGGATTTTAAACTAAGGACTAACATAACCAGACATAACCAGTAAGTACCATTCTAAGCCTTTGGCAACCTCCCTAAACCTCTGTTTCCTCACTGGTAAAATGTGAGTCATAATAATACATACCCACCTAATAAAAGTGTTCTGAGGATTAAACGAAATTAATATAAAGTGCTGAGCATTGTACTGAACTAATTTGGATGATTATAATTATAAATCCCAGTTCTCACTGATCTTTTCTTCTGAATGGAACATGAACTACAAAAAACGTTGGGCTAGACAGGTAAGATGAAGAGTGGGTGGAGAGAAATGGAATAAAGAGAACCTCAGAGAGATCAGGTGGCTTTCTCAAGGTCACCCAGCTGTTGAGAGTATGAGCTGAGACTTGAACCCAGCTCTGGCTGGCTCCAAAGCCCATGTACTCAACCACTACCCAGAAACCTCTCCCTCCGTCTTTTTAGACTCTAGGTCTGTGTTAAGTATGTCATTTCAGAATCTCCTAGAAACCATACTGTTTCAGAGAGACACTGACATTCCCTTTTAAGAGAAAAGGTTCTAGCATCTCCAGGCCCTAGCACAAACTCTCAGTATGTAGCAGCTTTTCGGTTTAGAAGTCCTCAAGGTTTTGGAAAGACCTAGAACCTTCTTCCTGGTGGTGGGAGTAAAACATGGCCATGTTTTCTGAGTGTCTTCCAGCGAAGTCTCACTTTCCCTGTGTAATCAGCCCCCAGGAGTCCCCAGGACAAAAGCTCCCTGACTTCTGAGGGCGCTGGCATGGGGCCCGCTCTAGGCGTGAGCAGGGGACCTGCCACCTCCCTGCTGCCAGAAAGCAATGGCCCGGTGCCCCCGTTGCCCCAGCCAGATGCAGCAGACCCTCCCGAGCACTGCAGCTCAGAAGTGGCAGGCTGTTTGTGAGCTCTAGGAGCACAAAGCAAGAGGGAGGTTTGGTTGGGTTGGGTTTGGTCCCTTGCTGAGCTCAGTGCATTGGGTTTTCAGAAGATATTCTTGGGTTTTAGTTCACACCCCATTGGATTTCACATCAACCTGAAAACTCCCAGGGAAGGTCAGCTGAAACAACTGAGTTTGGTCGGCTCTCCCCTCAGAGCCATAAATCACGCTGCTGCCACTGAGGAAAAGAGACGAGATGAGAAACTTGGCCCATCCTGGTCTGATTTACCCCAAATATGTGTGTGTTGCGGGGGAAGGGGAGGGATTTTCATTGCATGGCTGCTTAGGCTTTCATCATGGACTGTTTCCACCATGGCGCCGAGGTGTGTTTCCTTAGAGCTAGATTCTGCTTCATACGAGTGAGGTGTCAACACTAGACCCAAATGAATAGTAATAATAATAATAGTAATATAATAATTATCATTTAGATACACTTTATATGGGCCAGATATTTTGTTAAGCACTTAACTTTCATTATTCCATTTGATCTTCAGATGAAGTAAGTACCATTATCATCTCCATTTTACAGAGGAGGAAACTAGACTGAGCCGGAAACTTGGCAGAGATGGGCTGTAAACCCAGGCAAGTGAGCTTAAGCCCTCAGATAGACTACACAGGAATTTTCTAGCCTGAAGCACAGGGACCCTGTCTGCCCGAGATGCATAGCAGGGGCTGGGCGACCATGTGTGGGGGATCCCTCATGGGCGGAGGTGCTGGTGAGGGCCGCCTGCTAAGGTCCCTTCTGACTCCAGGCTGGCCCCGGATGCTCTGGCAGCTCTGCCAGGAAGAAGCAGAACTCTGTGTCTCTCTTGCTAGTGTGGAGTTTCCCTCTCTCTTGTTAAATCCCATTGACATTTGTGGGAGTTACCCCTCTGCCTCAAGGAGAACATAGATCTCTAATTGCCCCATAAGAGGCCTGGGGGACCCCGTTTCCCTCTGCCACCCTTGATTCTGGGAATCCTTTTCCTCTGCTCTCCACTGGGCGGGGTGGCAAAGGTCTGGCAGGGGCTCTTCCCCCAGCCTCTGCAGGCCTGGTTTGGTCTTCCAGATTATTAACTCATTTAAAAAAATAAAACTCATGTGCTCTTTAGAAAGAATGGCTCTTAAAATCAGCTGTTACAGCAGGGCCCTCTGCATTCTTTCCTGGGTCCGTACAGTGAAGGGCCAATTCCAGTACGGGGTGGAGAGACAGCAGGTCTGGGGCCCAATCTGGTCATTCTCCCCTCACAGGAATCTTCTTTTTCTCTTATTCCCAGCATCACAAGACTATAATATTCTGATTCGCATAGTCTGAAGTTGCTTTTTGTCGTTGGTGGTGGTGTTGGTGGTGGTGGTGGTAATACCTGCATAAACGGCTTCATCCCCAAGTTACACGGAGCAGAGCAGCAGGCCCATCGTGAGCTGTGACTACCTGGCCGCGGACCGGATGACATTTGCAAAGAACCGCGGAGGACGGGAGCGAACGCTTGCGCTTGGCCGCGGGGCGGCTGGCGCGGGAGAGTCGGGGGCAGCGCGAGAGCTCTGTGTGATTCCAGCTCGTATGGCTGGAGACAGGGCTTTTCTGGAACGGAGGTGCCGAAGGAAAGGTGAGCCGTGTAACTACAGCGGAGAGAAAGGGAGACAGAAAATGGTGAAGTCAAACAAAGGGGCAGAAAGAAAAAGCAGAGAAACAAAAGTGTTCCTCCCCCTGCAGGGTGGAAGGAACCGGCGCCAGGGCCCCAACTCAGTCCTCTCCCGCCATCTAGTGGCCGCGATTCGTGACTGCAACAAAGACTGCTGCGGGTGATCTTGACGGTGAGCTCGCTACTTTCTGGACTGAAGGGGAGACGTGCTCTACAGTACAAAGGGTGTCGAGGCAAAAACACCACCAGGAAAGTAGGCCCCTTTCCGTGGAAGGACTTGTTTGTTTTGATTCGAAATGCTGTGCAATTAAAGAACAGATGTGTGTTTTGCTCAATTTGCAGGTTAACGGAGGTTGCGCTTGGAAATTCCCCAGCCCCTAGCAATTTCTTTAAAAGGATTCACGTGTGTAGCCCATGATTACAATCTCTCTCAGGAAAAGTCAGTTCTTTATTAATACAGACTATTTGTTACTTCCGTTTTCTGATATATCCAGAAGCCAAACATCCCCTAAGTTTTGCAGAGGAAAGGGCAGGGAGGATGTCACGTTGGATTCGTTGGCCGGAATTCACTGCCTAGTAGGGGAACCCCAGGTTTTATCCTCCTCTAATAATTCGCTTTCCTTTGAAAAAATACTTACTGGTTCTGGCTAATTTTTTTCTCTGAAGATTTTCCCCATTCTCGAATATGAAATATTTGAGGTTCCCAATGATCAAATCTTAATGTTATAAAATGTAGAGCTTTGTAGCAGCAAGAATTAATGTGTTAGGAATAAAACCCATACATACATAAGGAGTTGCACTTTTAGAAATGTGTGTGTATACCCTAAATGATTACACATGCCTATATCAAAAAATTTCACATGAATTAGATTCTAAGAGATGATAAAAAGATAAAGTAAATACAGCCTCTCAAAATTCCACTTCTTGAGGTCTGTATATACAAGGTGAACAAAAATTGTAGATCTAAGCAGCATTTCCTCTGCATTCTGGGTTCCTCTGTGTTCTTTTCTTGGTCACTATGAATGTATATATCTTTGCCTGAATGAGCAGATGAAGATGCAGCCTAGACCTGTTCTTTTTTTTTATTATTATTTTTTTATTTCAGGGTATTGTGAGGGTACAAACATTATGGTTACACTTTATGTCTTTGCCTCACCCAAGCGAGGGTTAAAGGCATGCCCTTCCCTCCCACAATGCTCCCTGTGTCCTTTCGTTGTGGGTTTATCCCCCATCCCCCTAATCCCTGGAGAGTATTACTGCCATGTGAGCACCCCAGTGTTGATCAGTTAGTACCAATTTGATGGAGAGTACAAGTGGAGCCCATTCTTCCGCTCTTGTGGTGCCTCACTTTGGATAATGGGCTCAAGTTTAATCCAGGCAAATATAAGAGGTCTAGACCTGTTCTTACAGAGAATGTCTGGTGTTTGTTCCACAGCACATCCGTGTAGGTCTCTGGGGTCACTGGTCATTCTGGGGGTGATAATGCATGCTCCTTCATGTGAGACAAGCTGTACTTGCCTTTGGTACTGGAGACCAAGGGTCTAAGGATGCTACAGAAATTTCCAGTTTGAGGCACTGTCTTGATCTGGGGCCAAAGACCCCATGGAATTGACTCCACTTGAAGCCTGACCTTCAATTGCCTGAGCCTGGAACAGTTGGAAAAGCTGAGTTGGCTCTGCCTGTACTGCATTCAAAGGCCTCATACTTTGCTGTAAGGGCCAAATGAGTTCAAGGATGGCAACTAGAGGGCAAAAAATAGACTCTCAGGGAGACAGGAGAGCAGGAAGATGCTAGGGAGTTTGGTGGTTGCTTTGATGAAGTTATTTCCCTTTGTTTTATGTTTTACCCTCAGAGATTCAGTCTTCTTTTCTCCGTGTTTATTCACCTTGGACCCAACCTTAGGAAATTAACTTCTGCAGGTAACGAAAGGTGTTTATCTTGAACCACATGACATGGGATCCTTGTTGGTTCTTGAGGAGGAGTCAGTTGGGAAAAAAACTCCTTTCCAAGGCAGTGATTACATTCACAGTAGCATTTAATATTGGCTCTTGCAAATCCAACTTCTAAAATTTCAGTCCCCCCCAAAAAAAGAAATTGGACCTCACTTCCCCCTTCATTAAAATAAAATAAAATAAAATAAAATAAAAATTTCAGTCCCAAACAGGGTGC
Source organism: Propithecus coquereli (assembly GCF_000956105.1). NCBI lineage: Eukaryota > Metazoa > Chordata > Mammalia > Primates > Indriidae > Propithecus > Propithecus coquereli. Next base: position 6,926,900 of record NW_012155840.1, on the reverse strand, counting down.
TAATAGAGTCTACTATGGCACCACCCTTCAAATAAGCAAAGATGGTTTAGTTACTCCCTCTCCCACCCTCCTCCTAGGTGCTCTAAGATCACCAATAAAATCGAAGTTAACACTCTCAGCAGCTTCTGTTGGGAAGGTGTCTAGAAGCACTGAGCCTGCTGATGGACACAGCTGACTATATCAGTGATGGAAACCTGGCCAAGACAACATGCTAGAAACCACAGGGAACAGAAACCATGGACAGTGGAGAAGCAGGGAGCCAGGCAACTGGTAAATGCAAGACAAGGGGATGGTGGACTCTCCAGAAAGCAACCACAACGGCAGAGCGCTCAAGAAGGGAACAACTGATATCAGAAGCTAACTGAGCAGCCACATCTCGGCAGGCTGAGAAGGACGTCCTGGCCATGCTCTGTCATTTCTGTTTTCTGAATTCCTCAGCAAATAGTTCAACAATAACCCCCACTGCTTGAACAAACTGTATGTGTCCTCCTATTCCTTAAAGAAAAGGCACAGCCAGCTGCTCCTCTCACTCACAGGATGATGGTGGCACAGTCAAAGGAGCAAAACGTCATTTGTCTTTGTTCATCACTCTTGCTGTCCACTTCCCTTTAGAAATGATCCCAACCCTCTACGTATTTGTCTCTGTGGGGGAATGTTTGGCAGATTGCTTTCTCCGATGGTGGCCACAACAATATCTGCAGTCCCATGTGTTCTACAATGTGACCTTGTCATTCCTCCATGAATGGAGTGGACTTGTGACTGCTTCAACCAAGAGGACAACAGAAGTGATGCTGTGTGGCTTCCAAGGTGGGGTAATGAATGGCAAAGTACTTGCCTCTTGACATGTACCTGGATAGATAGGGAGGGGAGAAAGCCAGGTTCAAGAAGGTTTCGACAGGGGTGGCCATTTCTCCTCATCATGGCTAGGCTACCATGCTTCCTGCACTCTAAGATGATGCCTATGTTTACAATATTGTCAATTCAATGAAGAGTTTTAGGGAACAGAGAACCACCACTACTGTGTTAAATGTGTCATCTATTATATTAATGCATTAAAAGAAACATTAAAATGTAAAATAAATGCACGAAATACCAAGAAATATGATAAGTCCTTCAGGGTGTTTGCACACCTTTCAGTGCATTCTAAAAATATAAGGGAAGGGGGACTTCCAGACTCTGTAAACCCCTGATTTCCCTGCTGTGTACCAGCAGTGCCATTTTATCCACTAGGCACAGTGCATAGGGTCACAGTACTTTTAGGGTCCCACAAAAATGTTTTCATTTCTTTTAAAATCAAAAGAAGAAAAAGCTTTTTAGTTGAATAAAATATTTTAATATATAACAGACATATATTTGTCTTTAGGCCAACATTCATAAAATACAATTTTTAATATTTAAAATACTTAATTTAGGCCTGGCGCTGTGGCTCATGCCTGTAATCCTAGCTCTCTGGGAGGCCGAGG
>NW_012155840.1:6886788-6925140 GCF_000956105.1 Propithecus coquereli | reverse complement strand
TAAAATACTTAATTTAAATATTTATAAATATTTTAACGTTAGCATTGAATGTGTTGTATGGAAGAAAGTCATCAGGCAGTTGAGTTGTCTCTGATCACCTGCTAAAGGGACTCGAACATGTACAAGCTTCTCTTTTCACCCTCTCAATTCGCAGATCTCCAGAAGCCTCTAGAAATGAATCCCAGCTGTACCTTTTCTATTCAGTACTTCCGTATTTGGAATCTAGATGGCCCCATTGCTCTAAAGTCAGCTGTGTGATGTGCTGTGATTTACAATGACTGTTAGGATGCTAGCAGACGCCTCCCGTGGAGCAGGCAGAAGTTACTTTTGGTAGAGATAGTTCAGTGTGCACAGCAGGAGGGAGGCCTGGGATTTTTCATGGCTGTCATTCTTTTAAACCCTCAGTCCCTGAGGATAATCCTTGGAAAGTAAAACCTGGCCATTTTAAACTCTACTTGAATTATTGAGCATGCCGGGCATGAAAAATTTAAGTGTCTAGGAAAATAAATAGGGTGCATAAAAAGATTTTATTGAATTTTTCCAAATCAGGGAAGAACAGTAAATGGCTGCTTCTTTTTAAAGCATCATAGGAAGTCCCTGCAATTTGTTAAGAGCTCCCTTGGCTCCCTTGAAAAATCACGGACTCAAATACTTAGGGACAAACTAGCAGAAAAAATAAAACTCCCTGAAGCAATTTCATACTTAGGGAGATGGCTAATAAAATTTTTGAGTGAAACAATAAATTTTCCATTTTTGGACTTCTTAGCCTAGTCTTTCAGACTGGATGGCTGCTCATGAAACAATGGAAACAGCCTGAATCATCCGACTTTTTTTTCTTTAGCTGCTTGGGGAAGGACAAACATGTAAATGTGTATGAGGAGAAGCAGATGAATCAAGGTGCGTTGAAGGAGCTTAACAACCCACTCGTAGCATTCTTGGGACAGGAGGGTCATTTTTCCTGCTTTTAACTTGTGTCTTACGTCAAGAATCTTCTTAACCCCTTTCCTCTCTCTTGGTCACTTTGAAAAGCGATTTGCTCCTATCACATTCAATTCAAATTCCATATAAATAATAGATGTGCTTTCTGTAATGTAAATTGCCAGTGAGGCTTGGAGCCTCTTGTCTGCTAAGTAACAAAGATGGCGGCTACAGGGACAAAGCAAGGGGTAGAACCAGACCTTGTACGATAGAGCTCCTAGGGGAGATGTGTCCTTAGACATTGTGTTAGCTCTCAGAAAATAAGCTTCAACTAAACTTTATCAAAATATGTTCAGGTGAGGTGTTTAAATGTGCCCCAAAATGATGAGTATATGTTTATGTGTATGCATGAAACCTGAGCTTTATTTTTCAATTGAGGTCATATTATTCAATATTGCACATGGCATTGTACATTCTAAATTCTTAGTGAAAATGGTAAAACTGTAAAAAGGTCATTAAATGAAACGTCATTAAATGAAAGTGAGGAGAATACAGGTAAGTGTAAATGGTAACTGTTTACCAAAGGTGCACCATTGGGAGCAGGTTGACAATTTACTTTGGACCCCCCCCAATAATAAACACGAATAAACAGTACATGATATATGTCAACACTGTTCTCAGCTTGTTACCTGTATCATCTCACTTAATCCTCACAACAACCCTATGATTATCTTTCTTTCACAGATGAGGAAACAGGCACCAAGAAGTTAAAAAACTTGCCCAAGTCACAGACAAATAGGGGCAGGTCTAGTTTGAATCCAGTTTAGTTTCACATTGTGTGATCTTACACTTAGTCTTCTGCCTCTCACATCCAGCTATGGAATGTTGCAGATTCTGTAGATGTTCTGTCCATCTCCCCTAGAGCCCACCATTATTGTAGAGGCCGACGGTCCCTTACTGCCTGAGGAGGACGCTCTCTGGTTGTGGACATCGGTCACCCACGGGCTGGTGGAGAGTGTGGGCAGTTAACTAGAGCTGTGGGGAGGAGAGGGGAAAGTGGGAGCCAGAGGAGTGAGAGAGGGAAACTGCACTAAATGAACACAAACTGTTCCAGAGTATAGACAATGACTGAATGCTTCCCTTTGATAAAGACAGAATGGCCACAATAGCAAAAGATGACACAAATAACACCAAACAACAACAACAACAAAAATGCCAGGCCAGTCTTACTAGCAGTATAGATACGAAAAATGCTAAATACTAGCAAAAAAAAAAAAATCCAGCAGGAAATTAGATAAATGCTATACTATAATACAACCAAATAAAATATTTCCCAGGATTATAAAGATGGTTTATATCAGGAAACATGTATATATATGTATTTATGTATACGTATAATGTCAATTGTTGAAAGAATTAAAAAAGTATGATTATTTCAAAGGATAATGACAAGATAGTAATAAAGTTCAACTCTAATTCTTTATTTTTAAAAAAATCTCTTAGCAAGCCAGGAATAGAAGAGTGCTTCCCTGACATGAAGAAGAATATTTATCTTAAACCAATAGCCAGCCATTTTCTTAACGACAAAGCAAGCACTAGAGGTAGTCTCATTACCAACAGGAATAAGATAAAGATTCCCTTTGTTCTCAGTGTTATATATAATACTGTCTTTAAAGTTCCAAGTAGTCCATTATATTTGAAAAAGAAAAGAGATATAGTTATTGGAAATGAAGAGACAACGTAACAGCCATATGCAAATGATATCATCATGTAACCTTAAAACTCCAAAGCGTCTACTGAAAAACTAACAAAGTACAGATTAGAGACAAAAATATAAATTGAAATATTGATTACATATTAGTGAGAATATATTTTAAATAGAGAAACAGCAAAAAGGTCCTATTTACAATTTTAATAAGACACACAAAATTTGAGGGATAAGTTTATGTGCATGAGCCATGTGTAGAAAATCACACCTGGCTATGATTCATAAAAATACAGAGATACATGATATTCCGGGATGGGAAAATGAATATTGTAAAGATGTCAAGTTAATGTATAGTTCTAGTGCAATCCCAATCCAAATCTCAATGGTATTTTTAAAAATTTGACAGTACGCTGATAAAATTCATCTGGAGGCAAAAATACACATTAAATGTGAAAAAAGACCACAAAAAAGGCAGTATAATCAAGAAGATCTGCTCTGCAAAATATACATTTTAAGACCATAATAAAAAAAAATAGTATAGCTAAAATATTAGAAAAAAATCAATTAGGTCTTTCCTAAAGATATAGCACTAAAGTAAACTTCAGGTGGCTGAGTGAGATCAAAACAAAGCAAAACTTGAAAGTGGAGGAGGCTGATATCTTTGTGGTTCCTTTTTGGACAAGGGCATTCCAACCTAAAAGCAGGTGAAGAAAATACATAAAAAGAAAAACTTAGAAGATCTAATTTAAAGGAAAATCTGAAGCTTCTATAAGTCAAAACGTAAATGTAGACACAAAAAATGAGAAGAAAATTAGCTACAAATAAAACAGACAAGGTATTTGCATCCATACATAAAGAACTTGGAATTTGCACATTTTATTAGGAATTGTCTGGAATTTAACCATAAAAGTCAAAATCCTTAAAATATTCTTTGATCTAGTAATTCTACTTCTAGGCTTCTAGCCTAAAACAGATATTAGAGATGCACAAAAGACTTATATAAGCAAGTTTATTATATCGTCATTTATGAGACTATACTAGAAATAGCCTATATGGCTAACTGTAGGGGAATGACTAATAATTATATGTCTTTATAACAGAATGCAGCTGCTAAAATGACATTTCCCGAGATATTTAATTACATGGCCAGGTGTGGTGGCTCACGCCTATAATCCTAGTACTTGGGGAGGCTGAGGCAGGAGAATTGCTGGAGGCCAGGAGTTTGAGACTAGCCTGAGCAACATGGTGAGACCCACCCCCAGCTCTGTGAAATTGGGAAAATTAGCTGGGCATGGTGATGCATGCCTGTAGTCCCAGATACTCCAGAGGCTGGGGCAGGAGGATCACTTGAGCCCAAGAGTTTGAGGTTGCAGTGAGCTATTATCAAGCCACTGCACACTAGCCTCGGCACAGTGAGACCCTGTCTCAAACAAAACAAAACAAAACACCCAACATGTAAAATTACTCATGATATAATGCTATGTGGAGAAAAGCAAAATATAAAGCTATGTGTTTCAGTTTCCATAAATATGAATATATGTACTTATGTATGGACATACAGACACATTTGTAAAACTGGAAGGAAATGCTTCAGAACATTAACAGTGGGTTGACAATGAGTGATAAGCCTTCTCCTTTCATTTTTTTTCTTAAATTCTTAGGCAAATTTTTAAGTTGAATAAAATAAACACATATTACTTTAAAAGTTATTTTAGAAGATGAACACATACTTTTAAATTATTAAAGTAAGAACAAAGTTGGAGGACTCACAATTCCCAATTAAAGAACTTATTATTAATGTAAAACTACAGTAATCAAAACAGTCTGGTGCTGGTGTAAGTATAGACATATTTATCAATGGAATGGAATTGAGTGTTCAGAAATAAACCATACATGGATGGCTAATAAATATTCTACAAGGGTTCCAAGACCATTCAGTGGGGAAAGAATAGTCTTTCAACATATAGAACCGAGACCTGAATATCCACATGCAAAAGAGTGATTTGGACCACCATATACAGAAATGATCTCTAATGGATCAAAGACGTATGAAAACTCTTAGAAGGAAACCTAGCTATGACATAGCTTCATGAACTTTGATTAGGTAACAGTTTCTTAAATATGACATCAAAAGCACAAGCAGCAAAATTATTAATAATAAACTAGACTTTATCAAAATTAAAAACTTTTATGCATCAAAGGAACAATCAAGAAAGTGAAAAGATAGCCCATAGAATGGGAGAAAATATATGCAAATATTTTATTGGTTAAGGACCCAGTATCCAGAATATTTAAAGAATTCTCACAACTCAAGAATAACACTAATAACCCAATTGAAAAATGGACAAAGAATTTGAATAGATGTTTCTCCAAAGAAGATATACAAATGGCTAATAAGCACATGAAAAGTTGCTCATTAGGAATTAGAAAAGGGCAAATAGAAAACCACAATGAGATACTACTTCAGACCCACCAGAATGTGTATCATCATCATAATAAGCCAGAAAAACAACAAGTGTCAGTGAGGACGTGGAGAAATTGGAACCCTTATATATTGCTGGTGGGAACATAGAATGGCACAGTGCTCTGGAAAAAGTTTAGCAATTCCTCAAAAGTTAAAGATTTGCCATATGACCTAGTGATTCCACTCCTAGGTATACACCCAAGAGAACCGAAAATATATGTTCATACAAAAATTTGTACATGAATGTTTATAGTAGCATCATTCACAATGGCTAGAAAGTAGAAACAACACAAACATCCATCAACTGATGAATGGATAAGCAAAATGTGGTATGTCCATACAGTGGAATATTATTAAACAATAAAAAGGAATGAAGTACTGATACATGCTACAACATGGATGAGCCTTGAAGACATTATGCAAAGGGAAAGAAGCCAGACACCAACAACATCTTATATAATTCCATTCATACGAAATATCCAGAATAGCAAACCATAGAAGCAGAAAGTAGTTGCCAGGGGATACAATCTGACTGGCCCAGCTTGAATCAGCCACTCTGGTCAAATCAGCTATGGCCTGAGGGATGAAGTCACAGAGTGATCTCCATGGCTAGTCATTATGGGCTGTGGGAAGGTACTTTTCTGAGAAGATGTTGGCAGACAAAAAGTGACTGGCATCTCTGGTATTAGACTGCAGTCAAACATCCAGGTGTGACTGAGAATATGGGGCCTACATTTTGAACAGAGTGGCCACAGATCTTGGAGTCATTAGCAAAGAGATGGTGGTTGAAGTCATTGGTTTAGATGAGACGACCCGGGGGGAGCATGTAGGATGATGTGAGAATGTAGATGTGATGGAAACTGGGCTACAGGAAACAGAGAGGAAAATAGACAATGAATTAGAGAAGTAATTGTCAGAGAGATCTGAAGAAAACCAGGAGAGCTGGGTCACAGACTTTGCAGAAGGAGAGAATATTAAGAAATAGAGAATAGTTTCATCTTAATTTTTAAAAGGATTTGGTGATAGTTTCACACGGCTGCAATTTGAGGGGAAAGTCGGATATAGTGGTTCTGGATGTCAGCCAAGTGTTTGCCATCTTTCATGAAATTATTTGGGGACAAGTTAGAGAAATAAGGACTGGATGGAGTTCAGATGGAAAGATTATCAATTAGGCAAATGAAGGATCCCACAGGGATGCAGGTTAATGGAATGGTATCCACCATTATGGGCTCTAACGTGAGCGAAAAAGCTCTGGTTTAGTCTTGTCTTTGTGAACATTTTATGAACTATGTGGATGTAAACAAAGATAATTTATTTATCCAATTTGGGAATAGCTCAAAGCTGGGAGGAATAGCCGGAAACTGGTTTCACAGAGTGAGGGTCTCACATCAGTGGAAAAGAGGGGCAGTTATTTACTGTTGGATAAATGGAGGAAGGCCACGTGTTGTACTGTGGAGAGCAGAGAGCCCATGTTCTAATCCTGGCTGTGACAGGATGACTTGGCAACTCACAGAAACCAATATTTCCAACCTACATCTGAGTTAAATACCTGCCAAAGGATGGGCAGGGAATTCATACAGTATTTGTAACAATTTTTCCAAAACATACAAATGCTACCCACTACCATCTATAGGCTAACATCTGGAAACACTAATTTAAACCTCTTACAGGCTCAGTTTCTGTGTCTCAAAAATGAGATTTCATCAAGATGACTCCTAAGGTTCTTTCCAGCTCTGACATTTATATCTGTGCTGTGTAAGGAGAACATGTGTCTCAGCAGAAGAGAGTTTGCCTAATGTCTAACTGCCAGCCTCAGTTCCCACCCTGGGGATTTGAATACCTCCATGATGTTCCATAAGCAAGAATCCTCATTCTGTGATCATAGTGAAGCTATGTGGTGGCTTTAAAAGGATGCTTAAAATGTAAATATATGTTTATATAAATTATTAGCTGAGTAGACAAATAAAACCTTAGGCCTCAGGCACTGAAAGGCTCAATGGTGTGTAGTGCTGATGGTCTCTATCTCAGGTGTGTCCACATCTGTTTCTTTAACCCCTCAGGTTCACCCATAAATGTCTGATTGTTGTCTAAATGGAAAGAGAAGCCAGTGAGCCGGGATAAGATCCAGGAGAACAATAATGACTGTGTATCACAGCCATGGGTCAAGTGGATTTCCTGCCACAGAACAGGCTTAATGGGGCAGTGAGCAGAAGGCTAAGACAGAGCCATTGACGTCCCATCTCCAGGAGGAGAAGCTGGCTCTCCAGCAATACTCAAGGTTCAAGCCACAGTGAGGACTGGCTTCTGTGTCAGTAGCTTAGGGAATCTTATCCACTGATGGAAAAGCTCAGATCAAGCCTCCTCTGGTACCTCATTACCTGAATATGAGCTGAGCACCCGCCATCTGCCAATCTCTTTTCTAAAGGAGTCACAGCCCGTGGGAAAGACAGCAGGAAAGTTATGAAATAATATAAAAAGCAATATGGAATCACAGAGGAAGAACACAAATCCTTCCCTCTAGGAAGGAGGACTACCTGGGAGGGCTTTACAGAGTACTGTAGGTAACAAAAAGCTGAACCTTGAAGAACAAAGCTAGGAACCCCTGCGGGTAGAGAGAGCTAGGTATCAGTATGCAGGAAGGGGACAGGCAAGGGTGTTCAGGCAGTTATAAGCTTAAGCACATGCACAGACCAAGCATGCTGTACGTGCAGACCTGCAAGTAGAGAGAGTACACGGAGTTGCCCGAGGAGAGACTGGAAATGATAGCAATGACAAAAGTCTGAGGCCCCACAGATGAACTCGAACTCTATCCTGTAGAGAGCTGAGATTCTTTGGGAGGGTTCTAAGTGTAGGAATGACCTCTATAGCCTGTCCAGAGGATGGATTTAATGGAGCTGGAATCAGAAGTCAGGAAGACCGGTTATGATAACCATAGTGAGCAAAAGATGATCAGGCCAGTCTAGAAACATGGTGGCAGGGACGTAGTGGAGGAAAATCATTTAAAAAATATTGAGGTAATATCATCTGGATTTGGCGATAGGTGAAATCAGAAGCAGGAGCAAACCGGGATGAGTTCCTAGGTTTCTGGTTTGGATGATAGGATGGCACTCACTTAAGAAGAGATTGTAGGAAAAAGAGCGGGACAGATTACTCTGAGGTTTGGATGAGAAGGAAATGAAATTGGATGGTAGCTAGAGGGAGTGGAGATGCTAGACTATCCACTGGAGGAAAACAAATTACATCTGTATTATTTACTCACAATGCCCTCAGCACCAGAACAATGCCTGCTCTTGCTAAGCCCTCAATAAATATTATTTTGGATGAATGTGGAAGGGCCAGTGGAAGGATCATAGGGATGAGAAAAATTTGATCATGTTTGCAGGAAGACAGGAAAAAGCAACTAGGGGAGGAAATGGAGCTATCACAGAGGGAGAGTGAGTTTGACATAGTGAAGGGGATCAGAATGCCCCACCCCAAAATACGCCACAATGGCATAAGGATTATTTTGAGCTGAAAGCAACTGAGAATCAACAGATACAGGAAGAGTTCTATGCCCTCCCCTTATGTGCTTAAAACCAGGGCATAAATTTCCCTTTGAGAAGGTGCCCTCCCCACCACCTGGAAAAGAGTAATTGTAATCACCAGAGATGGAGAGTCAACAACACAGAGATGAGTTAGCATGAACAGACCTCACTAAGATCACCCTTGTCTTCCATTATTTCCTCTATATATTTTCTAGTTACTTCCCTGTGATTTATTGTCATTTAAAGCCCAAACCCCCTTTTCTTTGTTAAAATCGTACGTAAGCCCCCAACTCTAACCAATTCTTTGAGGTTCACTTCTTTTCTGTGAACTGCTGTGCACATTAGTATTCATAAAAATTGTGTGCCTTTTCTCCTGCTAATCTGTCTTTCATTAGTCTAATTTGCAGGCCCCCAGTGACTAAACCTAAGAGGGCAGAGGAGAAGTTTTTCCTTTCTGACAATGGCAGGTCCCTAAAGAGGTGGGAAGGGATGGGATCAAGAACATGGGTATTTCGCAAAAGGTGCAACATGGCATCCTCTGAGACACAAGAAGAGTTGCTGTGTATGCGTAAATTATAGGTATGTATATCAAGGAAATACTGGGAAGCTGAAGGAGGTTATGCCTATGGGCCCTCATTTCTTTGATGAGGTAAGAGACAGACTGAGTGAGACCCCTCCCTCAGACCCTTTCTCACTGTCCACCAACCCACTGAGCTAGAAGGGCTGGGCTTTTTGTTTCCTCTCTGTTCGATCCTGAGTTATGCCTCCCTCAGCATCAGTGAGTTCCATGAAGCCTGGCACTTGATCTATTAAATGGAAGTTAAAGAAGTTCAGATGCTCCTTTACAACAGCAACAACAAAAAGCCTAATTCTCCAGATTCGCTATATACTTTGAGACTCAGTGATCCTTTCTCCTTTCCCTGCACTCTCTTCCTTGAGGATGAATGCTTTAGCATGAGGGTCTTTATTCCCTCAAGTAAATAGAGCCCTGCCAGCCTTCTCCACCAGCTGTGCAGATCTGTCCAGGCATGCCTAAACCTCAGAACAAGAGAAAAAGCCACACTTTAAGCCAGGTCTCCTGCTGTGCAAATTTATAAAAGTATTTCATATCATAAACCCATAGATCCACTCGTTAACAAGTGAGTCAAAAAGGCTAAATGCACAAAAGACTATAAACAAAGGTAAGGAATATTAAACAGAGAACGAGAAACCATACGATGTATGCAGTATTCACACTGCCTGGCTGAGAAAGAATCGCAATGAATGAAAACAAACAAACAAAACCAGGAAAATAGTCTCTATTTGCCCCCCAAATGCATTGATCATTTCATGGCAGGACTTACAGTCTAACCCTACTTCTTTCAAATGGGCCAAGAAAAATGTGGTTTCATTATTTTCGACGTCTGATTTGATCTTGGGCAATCAGTTTTGGTCCACTCCAGTAAACTTGGTCCAATTCGAGAATTTGGATAGTCTCCTTAGATAACTGATCCTCTGGATGACACTCAGGCTTTGACATTTTCTCGCTTGTCCTTTGCTTCTCCCTAAGATGGCACAAGGTTGCAGAGTGTGATTGTGGTGTACAACCCCATGGTGGGTCATAGGGGAGAGGAAGAACCCTTAGATCCACACAATGTCTTCTACATCACAGCTTCTGCTTCTGAACATTAAATGTGACCTGAATTACCTGTGTGTCTTGTCACAGTGTGATCCGGTAGGTCCGGGTGGCACCCAGGACTCTGCATGTATGACAAGGATCTCAGTGATGCTGATGCTGCTGATACTTGGGCACCCTTTGTCCTCAAAGTTCTCTGCTACAGCATGTCTGGTCTGCTCAGCTTCTAGGCTGATCATCACTGAGGTACGACTTATCCCATTAGACATTTTGAGGTGACATGCTGGCCCTCACTACTGACATCCACGGTCTCAGCCACCTTCCTTTAGTTACAGAATCTTTGTGCATTAGGGCCTCTGTGATTCCACATAGGTCAGGTCTTCTGGTGTTCTCAGGGTATGTGTACCTACTCCCGGGACATGGGGGGACACCTGGGTTCCCTGAACGCATACGAGGCTGACTAGCGCAGAGGGAAGCCTGGGTTCACTCCCACTGCTTTTTTGCCATCTCCTGTGCCATCCTGGAAGAGGCCACAAAAAGGACTTCTTGGGCTTATGGCTTTTCTCTTCTCCCTCCTCTATCTGCCCCTGTCGCTTTCTCATGTCTATCTGGATATCTCTGAGATCTCACAGCAGAGCACAGCTTCAATAGGGCAAAACTGAGAATCACTAAGTACCTCCTGCTGGCTCTACCTCTGCCTCTTTCCTGCTGCAGCCCACCTGAGGGACAAAGCGTGGGCTTTTGTTTCCTCTCTGCCGTAGCCGGAGTTATGCGTCCCTACTATGCACTGCATGTTTGTGTTCCCCCAGGGTTAATATGTTGCAGCCTTAATCCCCAGTGTGATGGTATTAATATTTGGAGGTGGGGCCTTTGGGAGTAGTTAGATGTAGATGAGCTTATGAGGATGATGCCCCCGTGATGGGATTAGTGCCCTTACAAGAAGAGGAAAAGAGACCAGAGCATTTCCCTCTTGTGTCTTTCTCTCCCCCACCCCTTTGTGAGGGTATAGCAAGAAGGCAGCCATCTGTGAACTAAGAGGAAGGCCCTCACCAAGCCAAGCTAGAACCCTGATCTCAGACTTCCAGACTCTAAAACTGTGAGAAATAAACATTTGTTGTTTAAGCCACCTATAGTATTTTGTTATGAGCTAACTAAGACACTCCCTATGCATAATTGAGTCCCATGAGACCTGGCACTTGATCTGTTAAATGAGTGTTAAACAAATTTAGAAAATTCCTTACAAAAAAAAAAAAAAAGCATGATTTTCAAGATTTGCTATGGACTTTGAGACTCCATGACTCTTTTTCCTAGATGGGATCTGTTCTCTCTTTCCCTGGAGCAATGAGCCTCATAGCTTAGCCATAGAGATAAAAGGCTACAAGGGAACATGATTTAGGGAGGACATAAAACTCTATTGGTTTATTATACCACATATATTATATCTGTAACCACACTCACACTGCATGTCAGAAATGTTAGTTCACGTAGCCCATTCCTTCCCTTCAGACTTAATTGTAAAACAGTGATCACCTTACCTGTCCTGTCCTTCTACTCTGAAATTTGAGCCCATTCTGGAGACCCAGATCTCCAGTATAATGTCCACTGATAGATAATACTGACAGTAGGAGCATGATAATTCCAGAGACTTAGGCAAATGACTCAATATTCTTTTCCAGAATGAGCCTTCTGTGAATACGGAGAATGCCCATTCTGCCTGGGCTGGCTCTGTGGACCTAAACTTAACAGCTTATTGGTGCTTTGGTTGTTGTTGTCAATGAGGAAGAGGAGGAGGAGAATAATGACCTTTTTTTTTTTTTGGCTGTTAAAGTCTTTACCCATTAAAAAATATCCGATTACTGATTATCTAGGGTGGCCCTCTGATTTTGCTAAGGTCAGGATTAATCTATCCTAAGAAGATGGCATAGGCTTTTCTTCTTGTCTGAAATGTCTTTTCTCCTCTTATCTGCCTTGAAAATTCTTATTCAGTCTTTAAAACCTAGTTGCCACATTGCCTACTCTGTGCAGCATTCCCTGAGTTTGCCCCTCCACCCAGCAAGACTTAAGCTCCCTTTGTGCCATCTTGTAAACGTCTCTATTCACACCATTCACAGTGAATAATGAGTATTTGCCACCGTGCCTGTCTCCCTTACAAAATTCTCTGTATCCTTCACACCAGTCCACAGTCAGACCCATGGCAGGTGATCAATAAATGTTTGTTGACTGAGTGACTGGATGAATGAATGAATGAGTGGGTCTAAAGTGCCAGTGCCAATCAAGGTAACACAGCTGGGAAAAAAGAATGCTGGACTTCAACATTGGATTGAGACCCACTTCCAAGGCCCACTTTTGCCCTGCACCATGCTGATTTGCACTTTTAGAATTCAAATTGAGGGAGTTTGTTGTCTACCTGTGATAGACAGAAACGAACTACCATGAGCCTTACCTGTTTTTCCAGTCCTTTCTCTCTTTCTCACTCTTTTTTTGGTGAAGAGCATATTTCTGACAGTTGTCACTGGGCTGGGTTTCAGGATGAATGTTAACAAGAGAACAGAGTACACTGTCACTGGACCAAGCCCTGCAGAATGAAGAGCAGGATAGAACTACTTTCCTTGAAATCTTCCTATGAGAATTGCTTGCATTTCTTAGGTGTTTATTATGTGGTTGCCATGGCAGTAAGTTTTTTTGCATACTTTATTTCATTTGATCATAAGATAAGTTTTATTCATGTGCCTTATTTTACAAATAGGCAACTGAGACTCGTAGAGATAATGTTACTTTCTCAAGGCCTTATGGTTTTAGTAGAAGCAGAACTGGGAACCAAGCCTGCCCAGGCCTGCCTGATGCCAAAATAAACTCTCTTAAGATAATGGAGTCCATCAGGGATAGACCAGTAGAGAAGCAGAAGAGAAAATTAATTATGAATTAACATTTATTGGGGGTAATAGATATCTGTCAAGCTTCGTGGCCACTCAGCATCTTGGAACATCTTTCATATAGATTTGGGTAATTTTCCAAACTGAAAGTCCCACTGCCCAAAGGTAGAAGCCAGTTACTTGTTCTTGGGCAAAAAGGGTAAGTGCCACTTATCACACACACCAAGATTGCCTGAATGAATAAATGCATGGAGCTCACACAGATAGAAGTAGTGGCAGGTGGACAGGCCCCTATAATCCATTGCATTCTAGGGCAGAGCATAGTTCATGCTCCCATGAGGGTCTGATGCCTTGGCTAATCTGACTGGGGTGCAGGGCTTGGGCAGTAATGCGAGTGATGGGGAGCGGCTATGGGTCCAGGTGGGACTTCGTTCACCTGCCGCTCACTTCCTGCTGTGTGGTTTGGTTCCTGGTGGCCACAGACCAGTGCGGGTCTGCAGCAAGTGGGGGTTGGGGACCGCAGATATATGCTATGTTTCCTTTAATATACTTCAAAAAGAAGTGTAAGTTTTTATAGGCTATAGCTTTCTAAGTTTTTAAAATATAAAAATTTTATTTTTTACATTTATAAATGAGAAATAATGTTGAACATAACGTGTATTTGATAGATAACTAATATGGGGTCATTGTTTATAAAATGACATGTTCAAGCAATAAAGCAAAAGCAGAAGGGGAGATAAGAATTCCTGGTACTCACATGCACAGACACATAACCAACTTCGGAAACAGCTCTGCCAGGGCCCGGCTCTCCCAGTCTGACACCCAGTGAGGACTTGGCTCTTTGGACCTCAGTTTCTTCATCGATTACTATGAAGAAGGCTTAGTGTGGACTCTTCCAGGTTCTACCAGTCTAGAACCATGAATATGAGCTCTGTTGGCAATAAATTTCATTTACTCAGTCTAACTCCTGTGCACCAAACGAGAAAAGTGGGCGTTAATTAGATTCTTCTCAACCTTTGAATTAGATAACTTAAAAGAATAATAATAGCATGTAACAAGGCATTTTCCTGAATGTTTTGCATTCAGTATATAATTTAATCTTCACAACCCCAAAGATATAAAATTATGTTTTCCCCTTTTATAGACAAAGAAATAGAGGCAGAGCAAAGCTAAGAAACACTTTAAATGGCAGCTACTTAAGAAGGGCAAAGACTTCACCGTAGTGTGGTGAAGGATATTAGCTCTCATAGTCATACTGACCTGGGTTCAAGTCCTGACTCTATCATTTAGTACCTTTGTGTTTTGGAGCAAAATTACTTAACCCCTCCAACCCTCCATTTTCGTTGTCTATTCATTGGTGATGATACCAGTTGCACTTCCCTCCAAGGATTAAATGAAATAATTTGTTTAGTGTTCAACAAGTGTTATTTATGCTGGAGATGATAATGATTTATGCTACTTCCCACACTGTTTTCT
Source organism: Propithecus coquereli (assembly GCF_000956105.1). Classification (NCBI taxonomy): domain Eukaryota; kingdom Metazoa; phylum Chordata; class Mammalia; order Primates; family Indriidae; genus Propithecus; species Propithecus coquereli. The sequence goes on along the minus strand of NW_012155840.1, from coordinate 6,910,562 downwards.
TTTAACAATGCCCAGTATCCTAAACAAACTGGCATTTCAAAGCCCAAGCACTGCTAACCAATGTCATTAGACAAATGTTCATCTTTTTCATTGACTAGAAAGATTAACACCATATACCTGGCTAAGCTGTTTTACATCTCATATGTACTCAAAGTCCAAAAAATCAGCTCTTTCTGACAGATTGCTGCATGTCCTATTTACATACTTCCCACAGCTCACAGGAAGGCACCTGGCCATCCGGAAGGAGTTTTTCAACGTGCTAATTAGTGCAGTTAATGCATCATGCCTTTATTTGAAAAGGTCAGAGGAATGTGTCGGCTCTCTCTTCCATCGATTAGAAAATAGTCACAACCTTTTGAACTTGCCCCTCCTTCACCTGGCAGAAGTGACAACACTGTCAGGACCTCCTGGACAACCCTGCCCTTCGAGTGCCCCATGGCAGGAAACATCCTGATGCCTTTGTGCTCTGCTGTGTTCATCAGGTATAGAAAGGCCCTGAGAAGACAGCGAATGCATTCGGATTTTTGTTTGTCTGCAGTTTGATGTAACAGTGTTTTATTTTCGGCCCCCAATTGCTCAGCAAAATAAAATAAATAAATAAATAAACCTTGGCGAAGCTGCTGATTTCCTCTAAATCGCTGAGCACAGGGATTGCAGCTTGATGAAGTCATTTAGTGCTGGATGTTTATATTCAAACTGTGCCAGGGGCTCTTGCTGGAGTTTTCCATGAGGAATGTGATGATGCTTACTTCTTTGGGGAATTGAAATAACTATGAATTTACCAGCACTACCTTGCAAGGGATTTTTTTTAATTTATTTTATCTTTAGGGCTTTGAAATATAAAGTTCCATTTAGGTTTTCAGGGAAGAAGATGTCATAAAGAGAAAGCATGTAAACTTTGATGGAATAAAATTAGGTGCAACTTCCTCAGATACTCCTATGTTCTCAAACATTAGTACATGAGTCATCAGGCTTGAATGTAGCGTCCTCAGAGCATTCCCCAAGGAGTATTATGGAGGTTCATTTGGATAGAAAAAAATCATGGTTCATTTGGATAGAAAGAATCATCATCAATACTAAAGCGAGAGCAGGAAGTAGGGGATGAAAGAGTTTGTGTAATAAATAAATTTTGTTCCTTCTTCTTTTGCCCATTTTCTTTTCTTTTTTCTTTCTTTTCCTATCCCTGAATGGGAAGGGATGAGCTGAGAAGGTAGGCTGTGCTTACTCAAAATGAGAAGAAAATATGAGTTAAGAAAGCTGTTGGTTCTGCAGCCACCCACCCATCCACCTATCCACCCATCTATCCATTTAATAAACATATATTTGTTGAACACCTGTGAAATGCTAGATGTTATGCTGGCTATACATAAACAAAATTGGGTTGTTCATGAATCTAGTCATTCATGTAATAAACATTACCAATTAGCCAATGTTTGATTCATAAAAACTGAAAACAAATAAAGATAACACATGGGATGAGTGTATAAAAGTATTTGAATTGCTGAGGGTGCAAGAAATTGAAGAAATATTTAAGACCTAGCCGGTAGCACGTGTCTCAGAGGCTGAGTTTCAGAGGCACTCAGGCCACCGCAGGACACACAGCAAAGCTATCTTTGGCATCCTGCCTCCTCTCCTCAGCTGCTAGGGTACTCAGGAGGCAGTGCAGGGTGATGGAAAGGTTACAGTCTCCGGGAACACACAGCCCTGGGTCCACATCCCTCTTGTGCCAGACTGCTAATTGTCCATCAATATCCATTTTCCTCTTCTTCCTCAAAAACTTGAATTCTGAATTTAGCTGGGCATATAGCCACCCAGAATAGATGATGTTTTCCAGTCTCCCTTGCAGCTGGGCAAGGCATTGAGATTAAGTTCCAGCCAATAGTTGCAAGTAGAGGTAGTATGTGTCACTTCCAAGAAGTGTCCTTAAGAGAACTGGGAAATCTTGTATCCTCCTTTGCTTCTTCCTGCTAACAAGTAGTTGACAATGAAAGCTGGCACTAGAGCAACCACCCTGGGCCATCGGATGGGAGCCTTGCGTGGAGGATGGCAGAGCAACACGAGGTGTAGGGTCTGATGAGTGTGAAGCCACCATACCAGCCCCATGTGGCCTGTGAGAGGAAAATACAACTAGCATTTTGTTTTGGCCACTTGCAGTTGAACCTAATCCTAACTAATACCAACAATGAGAGCTTAAGCAAATATAACCTTTAACCTTCTGAGACTCAGTTTTCTCATATATAAAATGATAGTAATATCTATTTTTATAATTGTTGGAAGAACTGAATTAAAAGAATAAATTTAATTCTCCTAGAATATTGCCAGGTATCCAGTAGTGGTATTATATTAATAAATAGTAGCTACTATTATAATAATGTTTTCTCCTGCTCCAAAAGTCTCCAAAACTTGAGTAGAATAAAAAATTCCTGTTCCCCAACAGTTGCACCAACCAGGTAGGCATTGACCTGGTCTGAGATGTGTGGTGTTTTAAGGCCTAGCCTTCCCAGGAACTATATATCTCCATCTCCCCAGGGAAGATGGTCTTTTTCCAGATTGGTGCAGCCTGGGAGAGAAGCGCATGGAGTGAGGGTGGAGGAAGAGGCTCCTTGCTGCAGAGCAAGGCCAGCGGAATCGACTCTGATGATTGGCTGGGAAGCAAATGTGATGGTAAAAACACTCTCACATCTTTCAAGTTATCCCACCTTAAGGTGACACTCCCACTTGCCTCTCTGCCCACCACTCAGACATTACGTAGCCTGCAGAGTAGATTCATGAAGATCAAAGACCATTCATGGAGACTCTCTTGTTACTGGACCAAAATAAGAGAGACAGAAAGGAAGGGTGGGGCATGATTAATGGGGAGAATTTCTCTTTGGTGGAATGTGTTTGGGGAGATCAGGGAGAAGATTTTTCTCTAGTTGGGGGCTGCATGTTTTCTCCCTGTCTCCCTCTGCCCAGTATTTTGCCTAGTTACTTGCCCCCCTCATGATCTGAGGGGACTCAGACAGCCTCTTGGCCCAGTGAGGCAGATTGTCGGCCCCTGGGGGGTCACCTGGGTGGGCACAGTTTTGCAGACAGCCAGGCAGGGTCCCAATCCCTGATCTGCCACTCACCAGCTGTGTGACCTTGGGCCAAAATGCACTTATCTCCTCCAAGCTTCAGTTTCTTCACTCATAAATGCAAAAATAAATCACAAATTTCTATGGACATGAAATCAACAGTTGATCTAGTTAATCTTAATTGAGTGGAATGATCTTTACAAACTAATGGGGTGTTAGCTCCTTGTAATAGTTTAGTTAGATTTTCTCAGTCCTTAGGTCACTTTTTCTTTTCTTTTCTTTTCTTTTTTTTTTTTTTTTTTTGAGACAAGGTCTCATTCTGTTCCTCCGGCTAGAGTGCAGTGGCATCAGCATAGCTCACTGCAGCCTCCAACTCCCGGGCTCAAGTGATCCTTCTGCCTCAGCCTCCTAAGCAGCTGGGGCTACAGACGCGCATCACCATGTCCAGCTAATTTTTTATTTTTTGTAGAGATGGGGTCTCGCCATGTTGCTCAAGCTGGTCTGGAACTCCTGGGCTCAAGTAGTCCTTCTGCCTCAGCCTTCCACAGTGCTAGGATTACGGGCACGAGCCACTGCGTCTGGCCTTTAGGTCACTCTTAACAATAAAAGTTAAGGATCTGTTTGGAGGATGTGTAGACAGTGGATAGTCAATTAACATTTGTTGGTTAAATCAGACAGGCAGTCATCAAACATTTACAGAGCACTAACATTATGCCAAGCATTGTTCCAAACACTGGGGATACTATGAAGAATGAGAGAGACAAAGATTCTAACCCTAGAAGCTCATTCTCTGGTGGGAGGGAGGGACAAAATAAACACAAAAACACTGAAATAAGCTAATTTTATATACTGATAAATGTCATGGAAAAATAAAAAGTAGGATTATGTGATAGGGACTGCCTTGAGATGAGGGGGCATGGGCACCACTTTGGATAGCGCGGTCAGGGAAGGTGACTGTGAGGGCCGATTGCTTAGTAGAAATCTGAATTATGAGAAAGAGGTAGCTGCAAAGATTGTAGGGAAGAACATTCAAAGCAGAAGAAACAGCAAATGCAATGACCCTGAACTTAGGCATATGTGAGGGACAAAATAAGGTCCATGTTGGTAGAAAGTAACTAATGAAGGGAAGAAGGAGGGAGTTGAATTTGAAGAGGTGAGTTGAGTTGAAGAGGTAGAATTAAGTTTAAAGGAGGCAGATTACATATTATCTGGTGAGCGAAGGAAGAATCTAGATTTCATTCTCATTGCAATGAGAAACCTTGGAAGGGTTTTAACCAGAGCAATGACATGGGTTCTAAATGTTTTCTCTGGCTGCCTCTGTGGAGGGTGGTCTGAAGAGGACCAGGCAGGAAGAAAGAATACATGGGAGGTAACTATAGCAGTGAGAGCTACAGTCATGGAGATGGGCCAACCAGGTAAGATGCAGAATATGTTTCGGAAGAGGAGAAAAAAAGACTTGCTAATGCACTGGTTGCATTGTATGAGTGGAGAGAAATCAAGGGTGTTTGACTTAAGTAGTGAGACATATTAGGGTAGGAGATGATGGGAGAAGAGAGTAGAGTTGGGAGAAATCAATAGTTCTTTTTTGAGATAAGCAAAGTTTGAGATGCTTATCAGACATCCAAGTGGAAACAAATTTGAGTAAGCAGTTGGACGTAAGATCCTGTAGCTAAGGAGAAAGGTACTGGAGGAGCCACAGATTTGAGACTTTTCAGTATATAGATGCTATTAAAAGCTATGGGACAGAATGAGATCACCTGAGAATGCAGGTGTTAAGAGAAGAGGACCAAGGACAGAGCCTTCAGGCATTCCAACATTTAAAGGTCAGGAGAGGAGAAGGAGTCATCAGTGAGAAAAACCAAGCCAATGTGCTGACACAGAAAACTAGAGACCCAGTGTTTTAAGAAAGAGGTAATCAAGTGTATTAATATCAAATGCTGCTGAGAAGTCAAATAAGATAAGGGCAGAAAATTTTCCATTGGCATTGGTGAGATATGGGTCCCTGGTGACTTGGATATGGTAGGAGGGCTCTAAGATAGCCTGCAATGATCCTTGTCTCCTAGTATTCATGCCCTTGTGCAGTCTCCTCACCTTGACAGTGGACTGCATCTGTTGATATATTTCTAATAGAATATGGCAGAAGCGATGCAATTTCATTTCTGAGATTAGGTTATGAAAAGACCGTGGCTTCCATCTTGCTGACTCTCTCTCTCTGGAATTTGGCTTGAATGTTGGCATAGAGTAAATAGATAGGTTTAACTGGATTGGGATTTTTCCAGACAAATGATAAAGAAAAATGATAAAGAGAGAGGGGTGTGCAACTTAAGGAGGTTTGTGATGGAGTGGTCATATTGGTGGTCCAGAGACTTTAAAGTGGGTAAGAAGGGAAGTGAGGATATATGCAGTGTGTGAGGGAGAGAGAAGTAGTAGGTCTGAGGATTACTAGTAGGTCAATGGGACAGGGCTTGGTGGAATACCAGAATAACTGAGAAAGAAAGATAAGAGGTAGTGGTAGAGAGAAGAATGCTTTACATAGCAATTTCAAAACTAGTATTGATGAATGCAACGTTTACAGTACAACCCTGAGAATAAATGGCTCAGATGGAGCAAAGGAAAATATAGAAAATCTAAAGGCATAGAATAAATCATTGATGCAGGTGTGGAAGTCACCCAGGATTTTGACGGACACAGTGGTAAGTATGACAGTAAGATAGATTCGACATCAGTGGCAAGTTGGTAGAGACAGAAGCAAGAAGAGGTTATAAGTCAATGAAGGAGAAAGGAGGGAAAATGGTTTGAAAGCAGCAATGGGGACCTCATCCCTAACCCCTGAGAAGGCTATAGTGGAAGGAGTTTCCTCGGGAGGCAGCCTTGGTGATCGCTAAATATGAATGGAGGCCTATGGACAATTTTGGAACTACTAAGGATTGAACTTGTATTTCCTTTCAAGTAAAGGCTGAACATTAGAGGAAGTCACTCCTATTATGTTCTGTCTATACAACAATAATAATCATTTATGGACCACCAACAAAATGCTAGGGACTGTGCCAGGGAATTTTTTCCCTTCAATAACCCTTCATTACAGTTGAGAAAATTGAAACTCAGATGGATTAATGACATATCCCGTGTAGTGGCTTTATACCATATTAATTTAGCTAATGAATTACCTATATGAATCCAGGTTAGGGTTGTTACAAAGAGAAATTCGTGTGGGGCTTGGTTGGCGGAAGTGAAGCAGCAGCCATGGGTGCCAGGAGCCAGGCACCAGCTTGGTCACAGTGTCTCTACAGTGCTGGCTCACATTGATGGCCTGGGGCTGAGGATCTCCTCCAGCTTCTCCAACTCCTGAGCCAGGGATGTGTGTGGCTCCACCAGATTCTCCCTGAGACAGCCAGCAGGTTCTCTGGCAGGACATCTGTGTCATGGGGTAGATACAGCGAGAAACAGACCCAGTTCCAATTCGTGCTTGTGGATTCCAGATTGTTCTCATGGGCTCCAGTTGTCTGTGTTTCCCTTGCCCCACCCTGCCCTTCTCCTGAAGCTTTTCTACCAGCTGCCCTCTCAGTTGACCTACAGTGACTTCAGGTGACCGCTAAACAAAGAGGCAGCAGGTTTTGTACCTAGAATAAATCTCTCATTCCATATCATTCAGAGTAGGTCTGCTTCCCTGACACCCCTAAGATCACATGTTAGAAAATGATAAAACCCAAAATAGAGCTGTAATTTACCTGAATACAAATCCTTCCCATGTATATTCTTCCAGGCTTACAAATAAATGGTATATTTAATGAAACACCACAGAATCAAAAGTAAAGAACTCACAGACAATACGGGTACCACCAAGATTTCATCATTCTAAACAGGAACAGTCACATTACCTACTTGAGGTTGGAGTTATTAAACAAAAGAGAAGGAAATAGGGCTACTTGATGCATGCTCCTCAGTCACTTTAGGTTTTGTCATTGAGCAAGAAGGTCAGAAAATTAGGGGAACACAGAGGGAAGAGAGCAAGTTTTGGCAAATGCAATGAAAGGAAGGTTATGAGTAGATCTTCCAAGTCATTTGCATCTGTTCTGGAATGGACTTAAAAGAAAAATGTTCTATTGTATAAACACTTTTCAGGGAAATTAAAACATAATGAAGTACATTTCTTTACAGGGTGATGATATAAAAAGCCCACTTAACGGTTGGAAGGACACATTTGAATTCTCCTTAGTCATAATTAAGTGCTTAATTACCACTACAGCACGTGCTAGCTGCATAACTCTGAGCTTGTGTCCTCATCTGTAACATGGAGATGATAACCAACTTTCATGGGGTTTCTGTGAAGACCAACAGATATAGTGTGTGAATGTTTTATAAGTTGTAAAGTACTCTATGCAGTAGAGTGTCATCATCACTATCCACATGAAACAACCGTGATTCTCACGTAAACATCTATTGTTTGTGTCTACCCAGACCCCTGCTCACCTTCTTCCAGTAATAGCATAGCTCCCCTTCCTTTGAAGAACTGTTCTTCCCTGCTATGGTGGAAGGGCCTCCCCTCCTAAGTAATTTGGCATAGCCATGCACCTGACCATGGTGATGGGTCAGGAGTGGCATGCCATTGAAGCCAGTCCAATCGGGGTTCTTCTTGGGGATCTTTTTTCTTTTCTTGCTAAGAACTATAAGGATGTGTCCCTAGAGACACTGGTGGCCCCATCCCTTGCTAAATTAAGGCACTCACAAGGTTAAAGTTGACATGCAGAGAGAATAAGAATTGAGAGAGTCCTGACAGAATTCCAGTCATCCTGAATAGCCAGTCCCACCCAACCCTGTATATTCTATAAGAATAAAGACACTCCTCAACTTAGGATGGGGCTACATCCCAATAAACTCACTGTAAGTTGAAAATATCCTAAGTAAAAAGTGCATTTGATACACCTAACCTACTGAACATCGTAGCTTAGCTTCGCCTATCTTAAATATGCTCAGAACACTTATATTAGTCTATAGTTGGGCAAAATTATTTGACGCAAAGTCTATTTTATAATAAAGTGTTGAATATCTCATGTAATTTATTGATTACCGTGCTTAAAGTGACAAACAGAATCATTGTGTGGATATTCAAAATATGGTTTCTTCCCAATGCATATAGCTTTTGCTCCACTGTAAAGTTGAAAAACCCTAAGTTAGACCATTGTAAGCCAAGAACTCCCTGTATGTATACATATATTTACATATGAGAATATATATGTATATATTTATATGTAAGCATTTTAGTTGCATTTTAGTCACTTCCAACCAAGAGTATGGCTAATACAGATTTCACAATGAAAAGCTTTCAAATTAAAAGTTACGGAGAGTAGGAGAACTAGCTCTTAGTCGCCTTTCCGAATTCTACAATAGTGTTCTGAGTGAACACACAAAACCCAGATACAAAACCCAGTTACAGCCCCAGGTTGGTGTACACAGAATGAGAGACATCCATCATTCAGTAATCACCAAGCAACAATAATATTAATTAGAAGGCATTTTGCCGAATGTGGCAGAGGAAACAAATCTCTTTAGGAATATTTCTCATAAAGATTGAATTCCTTATAAATAAATTTCATAGTTTTGGTTTAGCTATTCTAAACTAATACATGTCATTATCATACAGTACTAAGTAAAAAGATATAGATGAATTTCTAGACTGGATATATTGACCCTCTCTGACTTTTTCCAGAATAAGTACTGCCTTTACAGAGCAGAGCTTCAATAAGGCCAATTTCTGTCTATATATGCTACAGATTCTGAAAGCTTTAGAGTGAGAGAAGCCTTAGAGATACATCTAAAATGATGTAGAGAAACATCATTTTACAGGTGAGGGAACTTGTCCCCCCAAATGGTAAGCAACTTGGGCAAGTTCACAGAGTTTGCAGATAAATTAGGTGAGGATTCTTTGCTTAAAAAATAATTTTTTGCTTTACAAAATGCTGCACTATAGTTTTCATTTTAAGTATTGTCCTAGATAGAACTGGAACACATCCTACTAAGTGAAGTATCCCAAGAATGGAAAAACAAGCTCCACATGTACTTACCATCAAATTCGTTTTAACCGATCAACACTTAAGTGCACATATAGTAATAATACTCATCGGGTGTCGGGCAGATGGGAGGGAGGAGGAGGGGATGGGCATATATACATCTAACGGGTGTGGTGCGCACCATCCGGGGATGGACATACCTGAAGCTCTGACTCAGGTGGGGCAAGGGGAATATACATAGCCTAAATATTTGTACCCTCATAATATGCTGAAATAAAAAACAAAAATATAAAATAAAGTAAAAAGCTATACAAATAAAAAATACTTATGATATACATTTCTTAACTCTATTAAATGTGTAAAACTTGGATTTGCACACGATTCAGGAAAGTATTTATTGCATCTGTTTACAATTCTAGTCTGAACATACTACTTAAAGTATTAGAAGTTTATAGTCTTTTCAATGAGACAGCATTGGGATAGATAAAATGATTTAGACTGGCAAATGTAAATCCCAATATCTTGAAGAAGCAGAGGCAATTCCCTGGTGGAAACGTGATATTTCTATTAAATATTCTAGTAGTTCTTAAAACAGTAGACAAAATCCTGATTGCTATAACTCTAATATTAGGTAATTTTTAATCAATTTGATATTTTAAGTACAAATATTTATTTGTAATCAAATTTTATAATCAATAGAGATCTAATTGACAACGTGAGGACTACAGATAATAAAATTATACTATATTTGGGATTTCTGCTAAAAAAAAAATGTTCAATCAGTTTCTCTTAGAGTGCAATTATCGTCATCAGTCTTCCTGCGTATCTATGGCACTGAGAGAGCCCTAACAGGAATTCTCTGTCAGCTGCCTCTGTGGACTAGCCTTTTAATTCCGCAGAGCACAGGTCAGTATAGGAGAGTTTAAAGGATGGCATTTTTCAGATGTTGTTCAATGTTTCTTTCTGCTTGCTTTTATTTCAATCACTGAGCTCAATTCTCCAAACTGTGGGTCAGCTTTTGTATATCTTCAGAAAGTGTTTGCCCAGTAAAGGACTAGGTGAAAACCTATTTTCTATTTATTTTTTATTTTTACCATCTCCTATCCCCTACCCCTGTATATCTTCAGAAAGGTGCTGCAGAGGAACCAACTCCCAGTGAGTTAAAGCCGACAGTGCGCAATGCTGAGCTTTTCCTAGACTCAGAACGGTGATTTCTGTACCCTTTTCTCTGCCAACTTTTTTTCTCCCTTGCTATTTTCCTGTACATTTTCCTATGGTTATTTATGATCATAAGGAAGCACTATAATGTTATTACTTTTTTAAAAAAGATAGAATTCTATCATTACCACAACCATTTTTAAAAAAGTAATAACATTACAGTGCTTTCTCATAATCATAAATAACCATAGGAAAATGTACAGGAAAACAGCAGAAGTAAAAGAATCAAAACGTAAGTGGTATTTGACTCCAGGCACTCCTCTTATGGGTCATTTAACTTTTCTATTTTTTACTTCTTCATGCTTTACTCTACTTTTCAGAATATCTTATTTTGATAGTCAAGGAAAAATTTTAAGAACCAGGTATAAGGCCGGGCGCAGTGGCTCACGCCTGTAATCCTAGCTCTCTGGGAGGCCGAGGTGGGCGGATTGTTTGAGCTCAGGAGTTCGAAACCAGCCTGAGCAAGAGCGAGACCCCGTCTCTACTAAAATTAGAAATAAATTAATTGGACAACTAAAAATATATAGAAAAAATTAGCTGGGCATGGTGGCACATGCCTGTAGTCCCAGCTACGCGGGAGGCTGAGGCAGGAGGATCGCTTGAGCCCAGGAGTTTGAGGTTGCTGTGAGCTAGGCTGACGCCACGGCACTCTAGCCTGGGTAACACAGTGAGACTCTGTCTCAAAAAAAAAAAAAAAAAAAAAGAACCAGGTATAAGAGGGACTTTAAGAGAGGGCATTTTCATATTTAAAAAGAAGAGGATCAAGGTAATTATAAAAGATATTGTTATTTATTACATTTGTTATAAAAATTTACTGATTCCATTTTGCAAATACTTAAATCCCTAAGCAAACAAGAATATAAAAATTCCAAATGCTGACTTTCGGATTCATATTTGAAATAACTCTTACTCCTTGTGGGGGGGAGGGTGCGAGGGGCGGGGAGACAGAAATGGAGTTGACTCAAGGGCACTTAGTTCTAATCAATGGGCCCCCTGCTGCCTTTCTCTTCCATGGTTTTTAGTTGCTGCATTTTTGGCTTGGAGATAATATTTTCTGATACAACTATGAGGCAAATTTTAAAAAAAAATAACTATTAAGATATATAAAACCAAGAACATTTTAACATTCTTTATAACAAGGTTCCATTGGGCCCAAAATAACTTGCTATTTCTTTAAAAATAAATAGGTAATAATGACTATACCGGGCATTTATATGATGCTATATGTAGATTTTCCTAAACTCAGAGAAATTTGACTTATCACAGCAATTCCAACTTACCACGATTTGCATGTACAGCACTCAGCTATAAAATAGCCCTGTGCAGACTGCATACAAATTAACTTGCCACAGTCAATCTCCTCTCAGGGTTTCTGCAAATCACTTCCTTGACTCCCAGCCTGTCTGGCCTCACAACCGTGTTCTGGCATCTCTAGTTCTAAGCTGATGCCAGCCCCAGCATGGCCTCTCTGGGGATGTTGCTGCTGCTTGTGTGGAAGGTGAAGAAGGAACAGAGGAGGGAGGGGATGCACTGAACAGGAAAAAGAGAAGGACGAAGGGAAGGAGGAATACAGATTAACAGACTGGGACAGAATGTTCAGTTGCCATAAAATAATGAGGAAGATTTTTTTCCTGTGGTGGTAAATGGCTTTGAGGGTGGTTTCCAAAGAGAAATCCAAAAATGTTTTGAATTATGGAGTATTGCTGTCTCTATTCTCTAGAGAAAACTATTTTGAAGACAATATTCTTTGGGTGGTATAATTTGAGGGCTTTTTTGGGAGAAGAGGGAAGGAGATTGTCACTATGCTATTTATTGTTTTGATTTTAATTAATTATTTATATCCTGCTTTCTTCCAGAAGGGATTTAAGATAATTTCCAAAGATGTTGTGGAGTCACAAGCAGGATTAACAATAATAATAATAAACCCAAGTGCTCATCCTGGCTTACCTGATGGTGAGCTGGCTAGGCCTGGCCCTGCTCCCATGCCCACTAGGCAACCTGCATCCAATCCCATGTCTTCCCTTAGCAGCAAGGGTCCAACTTCTCTCTGGCCTCAAAGTCTCCAGGTGTACGCAGCTCTTTTGCAACAATTGCTGCAAATAATAGCCACCTAAGCTCTGGCTGGTTGGCAACAAGAAGTCCCCTCACTGATAAGGGCATGTTTATGCTCATTCCACAAAAAGGAAGAACAATAAGTGTTGTTACTCCTCCCCAGAGCACTCTGGATCTGCCCAGCGCAAAGTGGCTCTGAACAGGGTGGTCACAGATCTGCTGCCATTTTGGCCATGAGTTCTAGTCAAAAATATCTGCCCCTTCTGCTGCTGTCCCTAAGCCTCATAGGTTCACATGATAGAAAAATTAAAGAAGCACATGAGTAAATTTATAGAAATGAGTAATGAAAAAATAAGGATGAGAAAAGAAGAGGGAACCAGGATTGATGATGTAAGTCAAGCGCATGCCATGAAGGGATACACTCTTGAAACCTGGAAGTCCCAGTTACTTCAGCCCTGGTGTGTCACTGTTCCCTTTAATGCCCAAAACAAGAGAACAAGTTCCCATATCATGTGACCAGTAGCAATCTGGTCTCTCTCCAAGTTCCTTTCGCTGAGTGTTTCTGGAGCTCTGCAGAAAAGCCTCCCTCTGCACAGTTCTATCTTCGGGGTTGCTCCCCTCCTCAGCTTGCCATCTTGCTCTGGGCAGGTCACTTCTGGCCATCACAGAACCAACTTTGTTGTGACCGCTGCTCCTGTCTCATATTCCTTCATGTCAAACATTGGGCGATTCCACACTTGAGGCCAGTTTCCAGAACATATAAGACTTTACCAAAAGTAAGGGAACTATCACAAAGAAACTGCCACACAGAAAATGAAAATTTTAAATTGAATATTAGAATGGTCACTGCCTCTAGAATCTGTAGGCCAAACCCCACAGTTTCTCCCTTCCCAACTGTCTCTCCTCTCCCCAGACTCTGTCTGATGGCAGGCTCCAGTTTACCCCTCCCACAGGAAATTTCCTTACTCTGATTTCCCTCCCTATTGGAAGTCCAGGACCCCGCTCTTCACCGGGCCCCAATAAAAAGGAAAGAACTTCACTTTTCCCTCACCCTCAGTCCCAGGGCCTTCTTCCAGACAGTAACACGATAATTTGCATGGATGAGAGTCCCCTGACGAAAGGCAAAGTTTCACATTAGCATTCGGAGAAATTGAGCTCCCATATTGTCCAAAGTTTTCCATTCTGAAATAAGATTTTTGACTTTACCTTTGCAAAAGATAAGTGAAAATATTTCTTCTCATGTAGAAAATAGTCTTCCTCAAAAATGAATCAGAAAACAGCTGGCAGCTTTAAAATAGTAGCTTGAACTGACTGAGATCAAGATTTTAAAAATATTGACTCAATATTTTTGGTGAGCCACAAATATGCCTCTAAATCTTCTAGCAACCCCTGTGGAGGGAAACATGATTCACTTTGTGTTTCAAGGTGTCCATAAGATAAAAATAAACTTTTCCCATGGCTATCAGAGAAAGAGAGAGACAGAAACAGTCAGAGAGACAGAGACAGAGACGGACAGAGAGAAGCAGAGAGCAAAAGCTGTGTAATGTAACAAAACATCTTTCGTAATATCTATTAATATATGGTTAACACAGCAGCAAGCTTTATGAAACTATTTCCTATACCAATCCTCACTGTAAACTGGAGGCACCACCATTCAAAAAAAATAGTTCTATGGACGGCCGGGCGTGGTGGCTCACACCTGTAATCCTAGCACTCTGGGAGGCCGAGGCAGGTGGATTGTGTGAGCTCAGGAGTTCGAGACCAGCCTGAGCAAGAGCGAGACCCCGTCTCTACCAAAAATAGAAAGAAATTAATTGGACAACTAAAAATACATAGAAAAAATTAGCCAGGCATGGTGGCACATGCCTGTAGTCCCAGCTACTCGGGAGGCTGAGGCAGAAGGATTGCTTGAGCCCAGGAGCTTGAAGTTGCTGTGAGCTAGGCTGACGCCATGGCACTCTAGCCCAGGGCAACAGAGTGAGACTCTGTCTCAAAAAAAAAAAAAAAAAAATAGTTCTATGGAGGGCCAATTTAAAGTATGATAAGAGGATACCTCACTGCTGATCTAACTTAATCCAGAGGCAGATTTTAAAGAATTTGGCCAAAGGTTCTTGACACAGCTCCTTGCAGATGGATTCCAAGAATTCTCTAAATTGGCACATAACTTCAATCAATTTTTTTACTTCAATTTTATTCCTATTTTACAACTGTCTTTGTTAAAAACATACATTTGAATGTCAATTCATACATTGAGCTATTGTTTCACTCTAAATAAATGTGGGATGGCATAACACACTATTGTATAGGCTCAGATTTTAGTGCACCTGATGATGTCTCATGATTTCCTATTGAACATGCCCTGACATTCACGGTTACATGATTGTGGAACTCTTTCTATGTTTATATGAGGTCTGGCTTGAATTGGAAAATAGTCACAAAAAGGAAGTACGATTACACTAACATGTTCTTTGATTTGGCTTTCATAACCAAATCTTTTGGAGCTAACAATGCTCAAGAAGACCTTACAAGCTGAAAATGTCAGTCAGACTGAGGATTTTTATTTTTTTTTAGAAAGGCTTGGGGTTTTACCAAATCTTGAATTTTTCCCAAACGCTAGACCTTATTTCAAAGCATCGGATAATGTTACTTATCACATTACTAAGTACACTGGAGAAGCCTTAGTTAATCCTTGTGGCTTGGAAATGATCAAGCTGGTGTGTGACTTGAAACAGAGGAAGTACTCTGAAGCAGTGTCTTATTCAAATGACATGGTTTACCCTCAAATTCTTCTCCTATTTTAAGCACATTAATAGAAGAATTGGCAGCTACTCATTCCTTTGCACATGCACCTGGATGAGACCACTGCGTTTCTCCCTGCAGTCTGCCACTGATTTTTAGCCACTGGGTGCAGGCCTATACTTCAAAGAAAAATTTCTCGCTACTGTGCCCTGTTTTGAAATTTCAAAGTCCCTCACTGTCTTCAACATGGTGACAAGTTTCTTTGCCAAGAAAATTTCCCCATGAGGATGATCTCGATATTCTGCACACAGATGGAGCCCTTGCAGGGCTTGGTAACACATCTGGTTTGCTGCTTTGATGAACAAAGAGGCCCCATGTGTTATCGTGACTCATTGCTGTGCTCATCAGTATGCTTTTTGGTTAGAGACTCTGCCAACCAACTTGAAAGTTCTGTCATCGTCTACTTAGAGCTAAGTCCTCAATTTCATCAGAGCCAGTGCTTCGTTCACCTCGTTTTCAAATGATTTTGTGAAGAAATGAGAGCAAAACAGAAAAGTTTTCTACTAAGCATAAGTTCACCGGTTTACTTGAGGACAAATCTTCAAAGTGTTGATTGAAGCATCAGGAGGAAATTTCAGTTTTATGAGAGAGAAAAGAAAATCTTGTTCAGTATAATCTGACAGGAACATATTCACTTATAATCGGGTTTTCTCAGTAATACTCTTACCCATAGGCAAGGGTAAAATCTTACTATTGAAGATGATACACTCACCATTATGGATGCTAGCTAAAAACAAACAAACAAACAAACAAATAAAATAAAAACTATTTTGGCTAAGCTAAATTTTTTGCTATTCCAGGAGATATAGCTAGACACAGAAAACTAATTAACTAAGCTAACTTCAAAAAGCTAGAAGAAGTGCTTCTGTAAATAGAGGAGAGTGGATAGAGCCTTAGAGAATTCATTATGGGCAGAAATCTGAAGACAATCAAACACTGAAGAACAATACTTCTTCTCGGATTATTTGCTTAAAATTTGGAAACACAGATTCCGAAGGCTTGCTTCCATTAATAAGATAGCATCAGTAACACAGACACAGGCAGAGCTGACCTCAATGATCAGGATGAAGGAAATGATGCAATGTAAATTCAACTTGAAGAATCTTGAGGGAATTCAAGTGTCTAGAAATAAGCCTGTCCTTGTCTGGCAAAAAGAGCTGTTAATACCACATACATTTCTAAAATTTTTCATCTATTGAAATAAAAATTTGAAAAGTATCTGGGTCAAAGTTACATATGTTATCATATTCAAGACCATTCCACAATTTCCAGCTTCTTATACAGGCCAACAACAACTTCCTTTGTCTTGAAATAAACCTTCAGAATTAAATTCTACTTTTAATGTTGTTTGAATTTTTGGACTTTTTTCAGCAAGTATTCATTTATATTTAGATGAAAACTAAAAATGAGAGATATAATTCTTTCTTGGCAACATTTTTCCACTCTATCTCTGTAAAGGAAATAAATTTACGGTACAATAAAGTATATTGATTGAAAGATATTATATGTACAAGTTTATAGAAATTTTGCCTGAATTGGATGGAATCTATAGCTTTTAGCAAATGTTCAAAGGAGTCCATGACTCCAAAAATTTTAAGAACTGCAGATCTAGAGAAATAGTTACACTAGTTATGCCTAAAGCAGGCAATAAATATTGTTTTTGTATACTGGGATTTCGATAGATATTGGGAGGTGGTGATTTTGGGTACGGGGCAAGTCCATGGAGTCCAATCAGACCATTTTGCAGCTTAAGTGCTAGGTCATATGCTTTACTCCCACCATTAGTAGAGGTAGAATCAAAAGTCTTATAATAAAACAGAGTTTTGTCTCCAAGAATTAATACCTAATGGAAGCCAATCCCTCCTTCTATGAGGTTAAGATTCTTTCTGAAAGTAATGTGGATTAACTTGACTGCCGAGACAGATGGGTACTTGAAGCCCCAAAGTTCTACATCATAGAATATAATAATTTCAGCTGGGAAAAATTTTATAATGAAAAATAAAAAATAGAGTAAGTCATCTCTTTTATATACCAGAGACTGAAACAGAGAGTATAGGAACTTTTGTGGAATTAGAAAAAGAAAAAATATCAGCTGCCTGTGGCCTGTTGAGTTTGGCAATATTGAAAGTTAAAATTGGGTGTTTTTAACCCTGGATGTAAAATGGTGGTCAAGTTCAAAGAAAGGAAAGTGAAATTCCGAGAAGGGTTGTGTTTTTTATCATAAATGTAGGTTCACTTTGTATAACATCCAAGTGCCAGATGAGGCTGCTGGTACTAGTGCGAAATAATATAGGGTGAGGTTTAGATGGCTTACTTGGTACAGAGGGTTATATGTATATTACTTTTTCAATGCACACTTCTTAATAAAGAAGGTAAAAAATGTAAATGAGAAAACATTGTTAGAAAGGTGTAGCACTTTGATTAAATTCATCTATTTAATGTATGACAGAAATTTAAACCTATAGCTCTCTGATTTCATAGTCCAGGCTGTTCCCACTAAGGCCATATTGCCTCTTGAAACTTTCTGAGAGCAAACACAGAGGGACAAACAACTTGGTTTTTAATAATTATGTTTGTTACTATGATACCCTGATTCATTCTAAACCTTTGAGATCCTCCTCTTCCCACCTAACCATCAATTACCATCTTTGAACAGTTCAGGTCTCTTGAACAATCTTGAATCTCGACAAGAGGGATTTGAAGAGATAACCCCCAGCATTATGAGGCTGACTTTATTACCGCAGCTCTGGAAGCTTGATCCTTCTCTGGTTCCTGTTAAGACTTGATATGAAATTGTATAAGGAAATATATTTACAAGAGAACCCAGGACTGCCAAAATCCTGCCTTGTCCATCATCCCTTCCACTTAAGGTTCCGAATGGAGCTGCCATATACAACAAGGATTAATCGACAGAAGGAACACATTACTGTTGTACTACTTGTGCTAGGCTATGATGCCCAAGTGTCTAGATCTGTTAAAGCTGGACTGGAACATGCAGTTCAGGATCAAGGCCTTAGCAAGGAGTTATCACAAACAACCCATCAGCAAGCTCCTCTCACAGCCGTAGGAGACAAGGTGGGTATGGTGAAGAATAGAAAATGAGAAAAGAGCTGAAAATGACCTGAGGCAGAAAACAAGAAATAGAAAAGAAGGCACCACATGCATGCAAATAATCTTCTAATAGAACAGCTTTATCCACTAGAAATGTGTAATAGTGTTCTGGCATCTGCCCAGCGAAATTGAGAACTCTTCCTCTAGCCTTCTAAATGATTTGAAGAGAGGAATTAGACATAATCACCATAGCACTGAGAACTCCATCTCCTCCCATGACCTCAGGTGCCCTCCCTGGATAGCAGTCTGTGAAGTGAGATCTCAGGAGTCTCCAAGTCTCCAAAGCTGAGTATCTGCCTGAATCTTCAAACAATTTTTTTTCTATATTCTCCACGGTTATCATCTGTCTTCCTGTTACTATATATTGGAGCTCTTTGCTATCCTTTGTGACCATGCCATCCAGGTTCCACAACTGGATCTGACTCCAAGAGCAACTGGTCAAATGACAGTTTGGGGCCCCATCTAGTCACTAAAATTAATTGGTCTGTACACCAAGTGAATCCTGATATATAGTAATCATAGGACTATGTACAAGGAGCTAACTAAAGAAGAACACACACACACACACACACACACACACAATTCTTGCAAATTACAAGTTTTGTTAAAGATGTTCTTTATTTACTTTTTAAGTAGTTTTTTTATAATTTTTTCTTGCATCGTTAAAAAAAACAGTAAGAAAGATTTTACATTAAAATGTAACTCTCTTGTCCTCTCCAGAAACACCACTATTATTCCAGAAACATTCTATGCAAATACAAGTACGGATTAACAGACTGACCCTCCGTATTTACACAAAGTAAAACATCTTCTATATGTAGTTTTAAACTAACTTTTCTCAATTAATAACTAATCTTGCTTATTGTTTCATGCAATACATATGGTATCTACATACACATATACATATATGTATATGTATGAATAAAATGGATATTCTGGAGTTGAAGAGCACATTAACTGAATGGCAAATTCATCATAAGGGCTCAAGAGAAGATTCGAGATGGCAGTGGAAAAATTCAGTGAATTTGAAAATAGGTCAATAGAATTTATCCAATTTGAAAAATAGAAAGAAAAACCAGTAAAACATCAATCTTACAGATACACATGTAATGACAGTCCCAGAAGGAAAGATAAGAAATGTATAGATTTTAAAAAATTGAGGAAATAATATCTAAAACATTCCCACATTTTATGAAAAACATTAGCCTATAGATATAAAAAGCTAGGCAAACCTAAAGTAGGATCAACACACAGGAATCCACACCTAACCAATTCATAGTCAAAGTACTAAAAGACAAAGAAAAAAATCTTGAAAGCAGCAGAAAAAGTAATGAATGATTATGTGATCTGTATATGAATAACAGATAATTTCTTGTCAGAAATAATGGATATAAGAAGGCAGTGGAATGATATTTTCAAAGAGTAGAAAGAAAAAACTACCAGCTAAGAATCCCATATTCAGCCGAGGTATCCTTCAGAAGCTAAAACTATATACTCTGAAAAAACACAGGTGTAAATCTTTCTGACCTTGAATTAGGCAATAGTTTCTTAGATATGACAGCAAATGCATAAGGAGCAACAATACAAAATTAAAACTTTTGTGCATCAAAAGACATTATCAAGAAAGTGAAAGACAACCAAGATAATGAAGAAAAATATTTGGAAATCTTATATCTGATAAGGGACTTGTATCCAAAATGTATAAAGAACTCTTACAACTCAACAATAAAAAGACAAATAACCAATTTAAAAAATGGGTGAAGGATGTGAATAACATATACGAATGTTCAATAAATGCAGGAAAATATTCTCAACATCATTATCCATGATGTTAATGCAAATCAAAACCATAATGAGACACCATTTCACATCTAATAGGATGGCTATAATCACAAAATGGAAAATAACAAGTATTGGTGAGAATCTTTAGAAATTGGAATCTTCACACACTACTGGTGGTACAGTAAAATGGTGCAGCCACTGTGCAAAACAGTTTGACATTTCCTCAAAAGATTAAACATAGAATTATCACATGACTCAGCAATTTCACTCAAAGTATATACCCAAGAGAAATGAAAACATACATCCATGCAAAAACTTGTACACAAATGTTCATAACAGCAATATTCATAATAGCTAAAAAGTTGAGATAACTCAAATATCCATTAACTGATGAATGTATAAATAAAATGTGGTATATCTATACAATCAAATATTATTCAGCCAGAGAAAGAATGAAGTACACATGCTAGAGCATGGATGAGCCTTGAAAACATTATGCTAAGTGAAAGAAGCTATTAATAGTTGCAAAGGCTATGATTCCATTTATATGACTCCATTTATAGCCATCCCAAAAAAGTCACTGAAGGGAGAACACAAGACCAAAATCTATTGTAGTCATAGTCAAACTACAAAGACAAAAAAGTCTTGAAAGAAGCAAGAGAAGAATGAATCATGAAGTATTGGAGAACAACAATATGAGCAACAGGTGATGTATTGTCAGAAATAATGGAGGCCAGAAGATATGAAACAAGAAGAAATGCAAAATAGCACACTTAAATCCCATATAAATAATTGTATTAAATGTATATGATCTAAAAACCTACTCAAAAAGCAGACAGTGTCAGGGTAGATTTATTAAAAAGACTCAAATATTTGCTGTCTACAAGTGACATATCTTTCTTTCAAGAAAGCAAAGAGGTTAAAAGTAAAATAATAGAAAATGATATACCATGCAAATAGTAACCAAAAGAGACCCAGAGTGGCTATATTAATTTCAGGAAACATAGATTTCAAGACAAGGACTATTATAAGAGACAAAAAGGGGCATTTTACAATGAAACAAAGGTGAATATGAGGGGGGAGATGTAGCAACTCCCAACAAAGGCCCAATATGTATTAACTAAAAAAAAATTAACAGAATTGAAAAGAGAAATAGACAAAAATAATAGAGAATACCCCACTGTCAGTAATTGATAAAACAACTAGACAAAAAATTAGCAAGGATATATAAGACTTGCACAACACGATTAACCAAATTGACCTGACATTTATAGAACATTCTATCCCATGATTGCAGAAGGTACATTCTATTCAAGCACACATAGAACATTTTCCAGGATAAACCATATGCTGGGCCACAAAACAAATCTCAATACATTTAAAAAGATTGAAATCACACAAGGTATATTCAGAAACCTCAATGTAATTAAATTATATCTACAATAGAATATTTGGAAAACAGACAATAAACTTTAACTAACTCATGAACTAAAGAAGAAATCACAAGAGAAAAATTTTTTTAAATTTTTTAAACTTAATGAAAATAAATTTTTTTTCAAAATGTATGGGATACATAATGCATAATATAATGAATAATAATTAACTAGTGGGCCAGGCGCAAGGGCACACACCTGTAATCCTAGCACTTTGGGATACCAAGGCAGGAGGATCATTTGAGGCCAGGAGTTTGAGACCACCTTTGACAGCATAGCCAGACTCTGTCTCTACAAAAAATTTTAAAAGCTAGCCAGAGGTGGAGGTGCACACCTGTAGTCCTAGCTCCTTGGGAGGCTGAGGCAGGAGGATCTCTTGAACCCAAGAGTCTGAGGTTGCAGTAAGCTATGATCAGGCACTATAGCCTGAGTGACAGAGTGAAACCCTGTCTCAAAAAATAAAAAATTAAAAAATTAAGAGCACACTAAATCCAAAACAAGCAGAGGAAGTAAATGACAAATAATAGAATAAAAAAATCAATGAACAACAAAATAGAAAAACAATTTTAAAACAAAACCAAAAGTTGTTTTTATGATTGATAACATTTACAAACCCTGAGGTAAAATGAACAAGATGAGAGAGGACACAAATTGCAAAATCAGGAATAAAGAGGAGATAGCACTAGTCATCTTAGAGAGATAAAAAGAATTTTATGACAATCATATGCCAACAAATTAGACAACTTAGGTAAGATGGACAAATTCTCGGAAAGACACAAATTACTAAAACTAATTTAAAAAGAAATAAAAAAATTCTGAATATACTTCTAGCAAGTAAGTAAATTGAATTGATAATTAAAAATCTTTCCACAGAGGGAGGAGCCAAGATGGCAGACGAGAAAAGCCGCCAGTCAGAAGGTCTCCGCAAAAAAGACGAATTTTAGAAGAAAGAGAAAAAAAATAAGTGAGCAGAGAAACATAGATCAGGTGAGAGTCGGAAGGAAGGGTGCCTGAAACTACAGGAGACTCCACGGGAAGACGTTGCGGAGTAGAACTGGAAGGAGAAAGGTCCCGAGAGGCTTGGAGACCAGCGACAAGGGTAGGTGGAGCGGTTAACTTCCCCCTCCCTTGCATCTCGGACTGCGGGTGGCTCCTGAGAGGCTGGAGAGACCTGCCAACACCAGCCCAGAGACGGCTGCCGCCAGTGAGCAGTGGCCTCTTGCGGACTCAGCACCGGGCTCCCAGCCCCTTCGGGGCACCTCCCCAGACGCAGACCCGAGCCCAGCGGCAGACGCCATAGTGCTCCATTCTCTCCTTCCCCCTCCCTACCCGTGCATGCCCAGAGAGACAATTTAGTCATCACACGGAGGCATCTCCAAGGAACAGGACCTTTCCTTTTGGGGCCCTACAGCAGACTGAGGGGTAACCAGACTGCGAGCTCCCTGCCCGCCAGCCCTGCCAGGTGCTACTTGTCTGGGGACTCCAGGAGAGCAGGGCAAATCCCGAGGCAGAGTGAAATTGATCCAGCTTGGGCGCCCTGTAGGTGATTCAAGACCAGCACCCCTCACCCTGGCAGGATCAGGGATTGATCTCCAGGGCCCAGGGGACAGGTCTGCAGACCAGACCCCATACACCCAGGTCACGATCGCACTGTCCCAGGGCACAGAAGAGAGATCTGTGAAAGAGCCTACTGAGGAGTGTGTGCCTTCAGGGGCAGATCAGCGTGCCGGAGCAGCAACCCTCCTCCCAAAAGAGGGCTGTGCACCCAGCTCAGGCTACAATCCTGGGTAGGGAACCTCCTGGCCCACGTCACAGCCAGGGGAGATCCATCGGCCTGAGGTCCCCCTTGCTGGCAGAGGCCTAGGAGAGGCCATGGAGAGGGGGAGGGTGGAGGGAAGCGAGACCTGCTCCAGAATGTGGGTCTTGGACAACCCCACCCCCAAGCCCAGACTTTCAGCTGAGTGGAGCCATTTCAGCCCCTCCCAGCAGCTTTGCACAGAAACAAAGAGCAGACCTTTGACCCCTGCTAACAGCAGTTGTGGAACCTCAGGGCAGGCTTACTCAACCCAGCCCCACCCAGACTCACTCCTGGTCCTGTCCCAACTGAGGTGGAGAATAAGGACACACCTGGAAATCCCAGGGCCCCACCCACCACCCAAGGCACAAGAGGGCCTCTCTAGAGGAACAAGACCTAGCTACAGGACCCAAAAACAGCATTGCAGCTTGCTCCTCCCTGCAAGTGCCACCTACTGACAGGGAGGTCATCCTGCACACCCTTTTACTGCATCTACTGATTCATCATAAAGGGTGTGGTC
>NW_012155840.1:6877248-6882143 GCF_000956105.1 Propithecus coquereli | reverse complement strand
CATGAGTGGATTAATAAAATGTGGTGTATGTATACCATGGAGTACTATTCAGCTTTAAGAAACAATGGTGATATAGCACCTCTTGTATACTCCCGGATAGAGCTGGAATGCATTCTACTAAGTGAAGTATCCCAAGAATGGAGAAACAAGCACCACATGTACTCACCATCAAATTGGTATTAACTGATCAACACATAAGTGTACATATAAGAATAACATCTATTGGACGTTGGGCGGGGGGGGAGGGGAGAGAAGGGGACAGGTATTTGCATACACAAAGAGTGCAATGTGCACCATCCAAGGGATGGACACGCTTGAAACTCGGACTTGGGGGGAGGAGGGAGGCAAGGGCAACATACGTAACCTAAACATCTGTACCCCCATAATATGCTGAAATAAAAAAAAAATCTTCCCACAAAGTAAATCCCAGGTTCAGATTGCTTCACTGATGAATTCTATCAAATATTTAAAGAAGAAATAATATCAATCCTTTAAAAGCTCTTTCAGGATATAGAGGAATAAACATTCCCCAGCTCATTCTGAGACCAGTATTACCCTAATGTTAAAGTCAAAGACACCACAAGAATAGAAAACCACAGACCAATATAACTCATGAACAATTCAGCAACAAGTCAAATTCAGCAATGTATTAAAAGAATTAAACACCATTAGCAAGTAGGATTTATCCTAGGAATACAAAATTGGTTTAATGAGCAAAACCAATTAATCTAGTACATCATATTAATAGAATAAAGGAAAAAAAATCAAATTATCATAAATTGTGCAGAAAAAGCACTTGACAAAATCCATCAGGATTCATGTTAAAAACCTTCATGAAAAGGGAAATGGAAACTTCTTTGACTTGATAAAGACATCACAAAAAAACTACAGCTGACATCATATTTTGTGTTACAAGACTGAATTCTTTGCACCTAAAATCAAGACAAAGCAAGGATATCAGCTATTGCCACTTATATTCAACATTACACTAGAGGTTCTAGCCAGTGGAATGAGAAAATAAAATAAGAAAAACACTCAGATTGGAAAGGGAGAAGTAACACTGTCTTCATGCAGATTGTATGAGTCTGTATGTAGACAATCCTGTGGAATCTGCACACACACAAAAAAAGCCCTACTGGAACTAATAAATAAGTCGAGTTTAGCAAGGTTCCAGGACAACAGATCAATATATAAAAATCAATTGCATTTTTATACACTGGCAACAAAAAACCTGAAAAATTAATGATTCAATGCCATTTATAAGAGCTTCAAAAAGAGTGAAATACTTATGAATAAATTTTACAAAGACATGCAAAATTTTTACCCTGTAAACTACAAAATATTGCTGATAGAAATTAAAGAAGATTTAAATAAACACAAAGATATTCCATGTTTATGGATTACAAGACAATACTGGTTGTGATAGACTGAATAATAGTCCATGGAAGACATCCACATCTAATCCGTAGAACCTGGAAATTTGTTACCTTACGCGGTAAAAGGGACTTAGCAAATGTGATTGAGGATTTTGGAATGGGGAGATTTTCCTAGACTATCCAGGTGAGCCCAGCGTAACCATAGAGTCCTTATAAGCGGAAGGTAGAAGTATCAAAGGCAGTGATAGGAGATGTATTGATGAAAGCAAGAGATGGGAGGGATGCACAGAGGGGGCCACAAACCAAGGAATGCAGATAGACTCTGGAAGCTTTTCAGCTTCTAGACCAAGAAACAGATTCCCCCCTTAGAGCCTCCAGAGGGCACCAACTCCGTCACCACCTTAACATTAGCCCAGTGAGACTGATTTTGGACTTCTTACCTCTGGAACTATAAGATAACAAACGTGTGTTATTTTAAGTCACTAATCTGTTACAGTAGCAATAGAAAAATAACATTTAATGTAATTGTTAAAAGAGCAAGTTTTCCCCAAATCGATTTCTAGATTCAGCAAAATCCCAATTAAAATCCCAACATGATTTTCTTTTTTTTGTAGAAATCGACAAGCTGATCCTAAAATTATATATCTAAGGGACTTGTATTCAGAATATATGAAGAACTCTTACAACCCAATAAGGAAAGAAACAACCCAAAACTGGGCAAAAAACTCGATTAGACATTTCATCTAAAAAAGATACATGAATGAGTGATAATTGCATGAAAGAAAATACAGTCAACATGTTGCTCATCAGAGCAACGATGCAAGTTAAAAATACCATGAGGTGCCATTGTACACCCACCAGAATGGTATAATCAAAGAGGCAGGCAAAGCTGAGTGTTGGTAAATATGTTGAGAAACTTGAGCCATCAGACATTGCTGGCAGGAGTGTGAAATGGTACAGACACTTTGGAAAGCAGTTTGACAGTTTCTTAAAAAGTGAAACATAAAGTTACCATACAACCCAGCAATTCTATTCCCAAAAACTACCCTAAAAGAAATGAAAGCATATGCTCACATGAAGATTTGTATGTGAATGTTCATAATAGCCCCAAACTGAAGACAATCTAAGTATCCTTCAGCTGGCAACTGGATAAACATAATGTGGTATATCCACATAACAGAAAACTATTCAGCGATAATAAGAATGAAATATTAGGCTGAGCATGGTAGCTCACGCCTGTAATCCTAGCACTCTGGGAAGCTGAGGCAGTAGGATCTCTTGAGCTCAGGAGTTCAAGACCAGCCTGAGCAAGAGCGAGATCCCTGTCAAGCAAGCAAGCAAGAAAAAGAGATAGAGAGAGAGAGAGAGAAGGAAGGAAGGGAGCAAGGAAGGAAAGATTGATAATACAAGTTTGAGAAAAGAATTCTTTGAACTTCTCATTTATTGCAATGTAACCTAGAAATTATGAAGAAAGAAGATGAGAGCAATGAATAATACCTTATGCAGCTGTAGTATATTAAATGTGATTTTAAACTGTTAACTATTCTGATGTCTGCTTAATTCATTTTTAATTATTTTAAAGTCTTCATAGTATACAGGATTTTATATAATTTCAGGGGAGTATTCTTATAGAGAACTGAGAATCAGGCCTTTACTTGGAAACATAGCCGAATTATAACATTCATCCTACAAAAAAAGCAGCTTTTTTTCTTATGCTTTAGACTTCAGATCCCTTTTCTGGGAAAATAGCCTGTGGGAATGTGCTAACTAACTGCTTTTCCAATCTTGTTCACATATATCAGGTTTTTCCTTTTTTTTCACAATGACCCTTTAAGAACTTTGTCTGCCTAAATCCATTACAGAAACATTCACTTTAAATATCCTTTTGTTGATAAAATATCATCTCAGTGTTATGGTCTTCACAGTTTAGATTGGTGCCAGCTATATTTATGTCTTCTTAGAGTCGTAACATTCCAGACATAGAAGGACAAAGACAAATTGCTTAGTTACTTGATGGAAAGTCTAAAGCATAAAAGTAGATGCATTTCTAGGCTATAACCTACACATTGGTGAGTAAATTTTATTTTCACTCATATTCACAACTATTTTATGATAATGCATTCTATTTTAAAAAATAGATAAAATGCTATCTTTTCCAGTGTTGCTTTATTTCTCTATTGAAACATTCACAAACTAGGGTCAGAGAGGTAGTAATAGTACAATGTCTTTCATTCGTCATTATTGTTAAAACATAGGCCTATCTTCTATTTCAGCAGCATCTCATCACATACGCCTTTAACTTAACTGAATTGAATGATAGCACCTCACCAAAATAATAATAATTTTAAACATTAAAATACTGTAAAATGTTACTTATGTCCTTATATACTTTAGATTATCAGAGACATTTCACATGTGTAAAGATGTGTATCTTTACAGGGTTTATTCTACCTATTCTTACTTAACGGGCAATGAAGAGATTTTTAGAAGTAATTTGGCTTTATATGCACTTGTTTTTTCCTTGCCACATTCACTGACTTCAGAATCCAAACCCCCGACGCAGAGCAGAGGGAAGGGTAAGGTGCCAGGCCACACACCAGAAATCCTCCTCTGACAGCCACCCTCCCCAGGGTCCCCGCCCCTCAGTGCCTCTCAGCCCTCTGCACATTTCTCACACAGGCCACTTCCCCAGGGAAGCCATTGTCCCTTTATATGTCTGGCTCCCCGGCTAGGGTGCGCTTCCCTTAAATGCAGAATCCATGTTTTATTTATTTTTGCATCCCCAGTGCCTGAGGCATCCTTGGCACTCAATAAATACAGCCTTTGAATAGCAGCTAGTCAGAATTCAGATTATTTCAGGTCAACATTTCCTGAGCATCAGTCAATAAATGCTCAGGCCAAGTAGGCAACACGAAAACGAATGGATACAAATCCATTGGCCACAAGAAACTTGAAGTATGTCATAGTTTAAATAATAAAGGATAATCTTTTGTGGTTAGGACATTTTTACATTATTTTATCTCACATACTGCCCTTTAAGTGAATTTGTATATAACTTATATTTAGAAAGCAAATTTTTGAAATAACATTCGTAATGCTTGTTATATAATTACATTTCTATGGTTCTGACATGTTAACAATAGCTAACTCTAGCCTGGGATCATCATAAGTACTTTACATACAATACCATGTATCATTTACACTCATACTTTACATATACTACTATAATACATTTTATATATGTATAATTTATATATAACATTTTTATTTATGCTGCTAAATATGTCATTTATTCTCCACACTAAAACTGCCATTTCACCTATTTTATAGATGAGGAAACAGAAGCACAGGAAAGTTAAATAACTTGTGCAAGTAACAACACAGAAGATGATAAAGCTGAAATTGGAACCCACATGTTTTCTCCCCTGAGATCTAGCATTAAAAATTTTAGCAAATCTACAGTTTAAATCTCCTCCTCTGTCAGTGCTTTTTCTTGAACGGTAAAAAATTTTTTTTAAT
>NW_012155840.1:6863344-6877198 GCF_000956105.1 Propithecus coquereli | reverse complement strand
TATTTCAGAATATTACGGGGTACAAATGTTTAGGTTACATATATTGTCTTTGCCTCACCCGAGTCAGAGCTACGAGTGTGCCCATCCCCCAGACAGTGCACACAAAACCCATTAGGTATAAATATACCCATCCCCTTCCCCCTCATCTGCCCGACACCAGATGAATGTTACTACCATTTGTACACATAAGTGTTGATCGATTAATACCAATTTGATAGTGAGTATATATTGTGCTTGTTTTTCCATTCTTGTGATATTTCACTTAGTAGAATGGGTCCAGCTCTATCCAGGATAATACAAGAGGTGCTAGATCACCATTATTTTTTGTGGCTGAGTAGTACCCCATGGTATACATATACTATACTTTACTAATCCATTCATGTATTGATGGGCACTTGGGTTGTTTCCACATCTTTGCAATTGTGAATTGTGCTGCTATAAACATTTGAGTGCAGGTGTCCTTTTTATAGAATGTCTTTTTTTCCTTTGGGTAAATACCCAGTAGTGGGATTGCTGGATCAAATGGTAATTCTACTTTTAGCTCTTTCAGATATTTCCATATTACTTTCCACAGAGGTTGCAGTAGTTTGCAGTCCCACCAGCAGTGTACAAGTGTTCCTATCTCTTCGCATCCACGCCAACATTTACCATTTGGGGATTTTTTAGTAAAAGCCATTCTCACTGGAGTTAAGTGATATCTCATTGTGGTTTTGATTTGCATTTCCCTGATGATTGGAGATGTTGAGCATTTTTTCATGTTTGTTGGCCATCAATCTGTCTAAAAAAAAAAAAGCAAAAAAATCAAGTTGGTAAAAAATTTAAAAATAAAAACCTACTCGTCTCTCAGTTCTGTTTCTTAACTGGTAAAAAAATTTAAAAACAAAAAAGAAATCAGGTTGGTAAAAAAATAAAAGTAAATAAAAAATAAAACCTGCTCCTCTGTACAAGAAAAATCCATTTGTTCTGAATAGTTTAAGTAACAATGCAAGGGATTATAACACTGTGCAATCCCCTTTGAGAATTGCGGTCACAAGATAGTTGCTGATGATTGTCAAATTTGAAGTGCAGCTTCCTGTTGAAAAAGAGAAGTCCCTTGACAATCAGATTCAAAGCTGGGATGAAGCTCTACAGTCAGCCCAGTTGAGAGCTATTGCCATCCAAACAGAAAATGACCAAACAATTATTGTGGGTCCCAAGAACTCACCATCTATTTGTTCTGAGCAAATGACCCCCTGTTTACTGGTGTGAAGAAAACATGAAATTAGTCAAAATAATTTCACAGGGATATAGATAGTAAACAAGTGCCAACATGGGGGTAGCAAAATACATGTGTAAGCTCTGATTTTTCCCCCACATGTGGATAATTCTATTTATTAGTGACTCATTTATAATTTTTACTTTTCCTACTCTCCATATGTAATTGAGACAAATTACCTCAAGAACACATATATGTAAGGACAGTTTTTTAAAATCTGAAAGAGAAAATAAGAACACAAGAGAAGAGAGAGAGAGTTAGATCAGCAACCAGTGAGAGGATAGATTAATGCAATTGAGAGTTATATTTAGCATATTGAACTTCTTGGCAGTCAAGGATAAAGGAGAAACATTATAAATTATGTAGTTTGCATTATGTGATAAAATAATGCAATTTATTCTTTGGGAACACAAACTTTTTCCTAATGTTAAATTCTAAGAACTTTCTCACAGATACATAAATAATGCACAGTATTAAATTAACAGATGGATGGAAGTTTTATTAAAAGATGCAAAAATTTGTGCTCTTTCTTACCTTCTGAATAATTTTTTGTCCACACATATTTACTTGCATCTATGTAGCATTGACCCTCTCCCCACAAATAGTCTAATACAAAAATTGCATAATGTCAAATAACTATGGAAACTATTTTTCTTCCTGCTGCATTACCTCAAAATGATATGAATATTAATATTTTGAAATTAAAAAACAAGAGCCATTAGGTACACAGCCAAGGGGGGGAAACCACATGAACAGAACCTGAGGCAGATCGGCATTTCTGTCCCAGCATTTAACATAAGTGGAAATTTCTGAGCAAGGAGAGATTAGAATGCTATCAACTCTTGAAGAACAAGGTCTCAGCCATTTGATGTCCCAAATGAATAAACACATATTAAACCACAATTATCCAAAAGGCATTGTACCAACTGCTAGGTGCACTATTTTTTAGACTTTGGGGTTTTATGGAGGAATGTAATCCCTTGCATTTGGAGGAATAGATAAAGAGCTTCTGATTTTTCAACTTCATCAGATAAAGACTTCAGAAAATCCTCCCATCTATCATGAGAATAATTTCAAAAAAGAAGGAGCATATTGGCACAATAAGAATATGAAGGGCATAATTTCAAAATAAAGGGCAATCCTCTAACTTGAGTATATTGGCTTAAATCCTGGCTGCATAATCCTTATTATTTTCCCCTTGCTGTAGACAGGTGACAGCATTGCTCATGAATGGGCACCAACACTTGAAAAACCCTGTTATGGGATATACATAGAAGTTATAAAAACACAATTCTTGCCTTCAAAAAACCCTACAATCAGTT
This sequence comes from Propithecus coquereli, assembly GCF_000956105.1. Lineage (NCBI taxonomy): Eukaryota > Metazoa > Chordata > Mammalia > Primates > Indriidae > Propithecus > Propithecus coquereli. The sequence continues at coordinate 6,874,621 of NW_012155840.1, read as the reverse complement.
GGGGGGAATGAAGCATAAACATTGAAAAACTAATTATGGTTTACAAGTGATAATATGATATTAGGAGAGACACATGAAGTATACAACTGTTTGTTATATAAGGGGCTGGGGGATCCCTGGGAGCTAGGGAGCATAGTGGAAGCTTGGTGAAAGCATAGTGATCTGAGCTGTGTTTTGAAGAATGGAGGGAGATTGGAAATTTCAGACAGGGAATATCAGATAGAAGTATTGTATGCAACAGACAAAAGCACAAGTGCAATAGAGTTATTGGTTCAGTGACATAAGGAGCGCAAAATTTCTAGGTAGTCTCATATTTCAATTCGGTGGGATCATTGTTGTGTCCTTGAGTGGGAGCATTCCCCTTTGCTAAGACCTCTAAACTAGTATAGCTCAAAGTTGCCAGGATAAGAAGCAGAATTTCTGTGAGTTATTAGGTATCATAGTGAGAAGAGCCATTCCTACTTCCATCCCTTGATTTCTGGACCCATGTATTCTGGGCATGGGGTCTCTGATTTCAAAGGATAAACTGTGTCCTGTATAACAGAGCCCCTTCTTTTCAGGTATTATCTCCCAACTGCATCATAACTGAGTCTTTGGTAAGCCATTCCACCTTTCAGTTAGGCTAGTGCTTCTGGATGGGGAAATATGTGGTAGAACCAGTTAATCCAATGGTTGTGATCCCAGTGCTGTGTTTCTTTTGCAGGAAATGAGTTCCTTCATCAGATTCAACACTGTGCAGAATGCCATGATGGCGGATAAGGCATTCTGTGGGTCCTTGGATGTGGTGGTGGCAGAAGCATTACGAACAAGAAGGGAAAATCCACATCCAGAATATGTGTGATTCCTGTGAAGATGAATCTCTGTCACCTCCATGACAGAAGAGATCTAATGTGATTAACCTGTCACCATATGGCTGTCGGTGTCCTCAGGGAATGGTGGTATGTGCAGGATTCCATCTGCTATTGGCAGTTCAGATACCGGTTCTAGGTACTTGTCTGATTCTAGAAAGAATTACAGTTATAAGGATTGTAAATTATTGGAAAACTCTATGCAGGGAAATGATAGTGTTTATCTCCATTACTTTAAAGAAAAGCCCATGTGGATGAGTACTGTTATGAGATGAGTACGGATGAGTACAGTTAACCTGTCTGTGCAGGGTCTTGGAATCAAGTTCAATTCTCCTTTAAGTTCCCATGATTTATGTTATTTGTTTTCAATTCTATTTTTCCGTTTTGAAAATGACATACAGTCACGTGTTGTTTAGTGATAGGTATCCATCCTGGACAATTTTGTTGTTGTACAAACATCATACAGTGTACTTACACAAACCTAGATGTGTAGCCTACTATGCATCTAGGCTATATGATACAGCCTATTGCTCCTTGGCTATAAACCTATACAGCATGTTCCTCTACTGAAAACTGCAGGCAATAGACTGCAGGCTATGGTGTTACTAGGTGGCAGGAATTTTTCAGCTCCATTATAATCTGAGACCACCATTGTATTTGTGGCCTGTTGCTGACTGAAACATCATTATGCAGCATATGACTGTATGATAATTTCTTGGAATTATTGCTAGAATTAAACTGTTTTTGGAACTTTATGGGAAAATTTTCACCAACTGTAGTACATCCCTAAATTTCATGATCTTTCTCCATTAATTTCAGCCAGTCCAGACTTTGACCCATACTTCAAACAGTTGTGACCATTGTTCCCCTCTTTTTAAAATATCTTTTTATTGCTTGAATTATATTATCCATCCACTACACAATAGAATATGTTAGGTAGTTATATAAAGAAGTACAAAAACAAAGAGAAATATATAATCCAGACTACACTGTCCTAATAGTATTACCTGGGTAGAGGGTAAGAATAAAAGAAGCGCTTTGCCATTACAGCTAATAAAAATGATCCCTATCTCTGAGCATGTGGTTAAAACATAAATAGCAACAAGGCAATGGAAAATTAAGATGGCCCTCAGGTAACTGATAATGGAATGAACAGATCCACCTCTTTGAAACCAGTAAGAAATCTGTACTTATTGCACCACCTTTTTGGCATAAGACAACGATGGCTTCTCAAAATAGGCTCTCATAAACCCTTCTTTTCAAACACAAGGGAAAGATTTATTAGATACAGGTTCAGTCATCATTGAGGCTGTATCTCTACTGGTATAGAAATATTGCATGAAATATCCTGTTTACTTTCATGTGACAGTGTATTTCCAAGCTTAATGGGCCACTGATTTTTTTAAGTGTTATCATTTAACAGTCTAATGAATTAGTGCTGCACTGAACTCACTTTGGAAATTTCTAGTCTGCACAATATGACTTGTTTGATCATTTTGACAGAATCTGGTACTAATCACTTGTTTGGATGACTAATACCTAGCCTATAAAAATGTTTCAATGTGTTTGTATATAGAATAATAACATTCCTCAGATACAAATTGGAGTCGTTAGTGGTTTATGAACTGCCAAATGACTCTGAAGACATAGATTGTGGGCTCCTTGTTTACCTTCTAAATGGTATAGCTATTATGAGTTACAGCTGGAACACTCTGCTTACCAGACCAAAATCCGGGGTTTTCTCTCTTTCTGGGCCAATTGGATCCTCCCTGTTCTGATGCTAGCATCCTACTCTGTTTTGGCATTTCATCAATAGTCTTGTGTGAATGACTAGGTGAGACAGTGAGGACAGGCATAGGTATAATCTAAATCTACCCCAGTACTAAAAAGTTCAACACAAACAACAAAACAAACAAAAAACAAATGTCCAACTAAGGCTGGATCAACAATGCTATCTTTTTCATTATGCTAGAATATTTTTAATTTGATATGTATCATGGGCAAAATGTTTACTTCTAGAATCACTAACACTTTTATTGTATACATTCTTCCATTCTAAGTTTAGCAACAAAAAGCTATTATGATTTGAATGGCATATCTTGGCTCTAAATGGTTTCCTTATTTGGAAAGCAATAACTTTGTTTCAGAAGGAAAATAAATATTTGGCATGGTGAAGGTTTGAGACTTTTTTTATCACTACCAGAAGTCTTTGTCCCTTTCTTTTCTCGGTCTTCTGAACCACTGAATAAATTTTAAGACAATATTATGTCTTCCTAATTAGAAATCATTTTTAAAGTTCAGTTGGGGAGATTTAAAAAAACCTATGAATCATTGTAATTGAGAATCTAATGACATTTGTAGCATGATAATTGCTTGAACTGATTTGACTTCAAATTTATTTGAGGACAAGCTTTAAAAATACATGCTTATTTTTTCTTCAAGTTTTAATATAGCTTATAAGCAGCTCTATTTTATGGGCTAGCAGAAAGTAGGTACTTGATATGGTAAGGACAGCTAGAGAGTAAGAGTGGTAGAGGAATTTTAAAAGAGGCATAAAAAACAATGGACTTGATTTTCACTCAAACTTCCAGGAGAGGAGAAACATGACCAGGGTGGCTTGAATGGACCCTCTCCCCACGCAGCCTGACTAAAATACATAAATGTACTTAATATAGCTGGGGACCAGAATTCTTAGTCAGTGCTATGGCTTGAATGACGATGTTCCCTCCAAATCCCCAATGCAATAGTATTAAGAGATATGGCCTTTGGGGGTGATTAAGTAATGAGGACTCTCCTCTCCTGAATGGGGATTAACACCCTTAGAAAAGGCTCAAGGTTGAAGGGAACATTCTCTTGCCCTTCTGTTGCTTCCACCATGTAACCAGCGTTCCTCCCCTTTGGAGGATATGGCAACAAGGTGTTATCTTGGAAGCAGACAGCAGCCCTCACCAGATATCAGTCTTGCTGATGTCTTGATCCTGGACTTGCCAGCTTCCAGAACTGTGAGAAATAAATTTCTATTGTTTATAAATTACCCAGGCTCTGGTGTTTTATTATAGCAGCACCAACAGACCAAGACAGTCAGACGTTTTCCATCCATTCAATGTCTTCTGCTTGCCTCTTTGGCTCATGTGCCAATACCAAACTCTTCAGAGTCTGGTCTGTTGGGTCTGGATGATCTTTCACACTACAAAGATGCTTACACGAATCTTGTGGCCTTGCTGGCTCCTAGAACAGAATACTCCTGGGAGAACAGTCAGTTTCATTCTATCCTGGGGCATCCTAATGCAGTTGGTGGTTGAGGTTTCAAACAAATGATTCAGGGTCCAACTCATAGCTGTATAATTTGGGATAAGTTATTTAATTTTTTCTAAGAGTCAGCTTCCTGATCTGTAAGATGTAACACCACTAATATTAATACTTAACTCACAGTGTTGTGGTGAGAATCAAATGAACTAATGCATGTCAAAATCTGGCACAATGCCTCATAGTGAATAATATGTAGAATGTGTTATTGTAAAACATATATATATATATATTAATTAAAAAGACCTTTGATTCCTGGGGAGTTCTCAAGAAAAACTTCTTTTTTCTGAGGCAAGGTTGTCATGACATATCTGAAACAAAACACAATGTCTAGCAGATTTCTTTTAGCCATAAAACCCAATACTTAAGATAGATCACGTCAGTAGGCTCTGCTCACAGTGGCCTCAAGGCCTGCATGGCAACACTGAAGTGCCTTGGAACTCTTAGAAAACTACTAGAAAGACATGTCCATCATAGACCAGCTCCCTTTTCACCCATCTACCCCTGCTCTTGGGTTGCCAAGGAAGCCAAAGAAGATTGATATTATTCCAGGTTGTATTTATTTACTCTTCCTCTTGTATCAAAGAAGAAGGAAGGAAGGAAGGAAGAAAGGAAGAAAAGTTAGTTTGAGACTGGAAAATCCAGATACAATAAAATCTCAAACTTCAATACAAAGGAAAGAAAAAGAATAATTATAGTAAAAGAATTAAAGTAAGAAAAATTGTTATAATTTTTTTTAAATGGGAAAAAGAAAGTTCCTGAGCTTCCTAACTGCCAAGGCAAGGTTGGAAAAATTGAAGATTTTTTTCGGTTCTGTTTTCTGCTTAAAAGGCATGGTCCAAATAATGTCAATGTCTTTCAAATCATATATTGATATTTGCAACATGCCAGGCCCCCTGCTAGATGCTCTTCAACAGTGACTAATTTAATCTTCACAACCACTCAGCGTAGTCTTATCATCTCTGAACAGTGGAGGCCAGTACCAAACACACCTGTGCTCCAAACTGCTCTTCGTGCCCCTTCATCTAGGCCATGCAAGTGGCCGTCTGGGCTACATGGGAGGAGAGAATGTTGAGAGAAGGCAGAGCTAGCAGGAAAGGGGCACAGAGGAAAAGGGATCATGAAAACTCTCACATTCTGTGAGTCTCAGGTACCCAAAGAAGGTGTTGTCTCTACAAAGAACATTTTACAGAAAAGTCAGATTTCAGTTCTTATGTAGAGACCAAAAGGAGTTTGAGAAAAGGATTAAAGATGAAAAGGAAGGAAGGATGAGTCAAAGAGCAGGGATGAGGAAAGCAGGCGGTGGGGAGGGGAGGGGATTAGTGTACAGAGATGAGAGGGCTGCTGGGGTCCAATAGGGACCTGGAGGCAGAGTTGCTGAATCTGTTAAAATAACCTCAGCTAGACTGAAAAGAGAATGCTGGGATGGAGCCTGGGATTCTCTGGGGCTGAGCAGCAGACTCTTTCCTCTTCTAATCCTCCCCATACACAGCTTCGGCAAAGCAGCTGGTGCTGAGTGACCTGCCAACATCCCCTCCCCTCCACCTGCCCACTCCCTCAGCAATGTGCTATTTTGTGACACCTGTTCACTTTAGAAAATTCCTTGCAGGTGTCCAACCTGTACACTTCAACCATACAGTATCCAGTTTTTAAAGTTGGGCAGGGAGTAGGGGAGTAGAATTCAGGAAAGAGACAAGATAAGATTTACCCAGTCCCAGTGTGAATCCAGATATGCAGTTACACACGGAACACTACAAAAGGATCCCTCCTTTCCTATTTTTAGAAATATTTAATTCATATTCTGTTTTGTTCAGGATAAACAAAACAGTCTATCAAACAAAATCCCCATACTTCTACTTGTAATTGAATCATCATAGCACCATTTGTATATTAAAAAAATAATGATGATGACCCATCATAAAAACCAGGCTGGATTGTTAAAAATTAATCCCTCGATGCTTTCTGTCACGGAGGCTCTGAGGAGGACAGTTGGATGGCAGGAGGACGTGTACACGTGGGAATTACTCAGATGAGACTCAATTCACAAGAGAAGAAAGGGTGTCAGCTGATAGAAATAGTCTAGACATGTCTAATACATGGGTGATTTCAGAGTTTGTAGCATTCCCTAGGGAAGGATGCTTACCCCTCAATAAGACATTTTAAAGTAGATGACTTCTGCTCACCCAGCTAACAAGCAGAAGGGGTGTCTCCAGGGGACAGAAGGGAGAAACTAGAAAATATCATCCTATTCCCTTGACTGTAAGACAGCAATTTAATGAGAGCTTTGGCTTGTTTGTTTGCTTTTGGGTTTGGGGGAGGGGAGTAGAGAGGAAGGAAAACAAAGAGCCACTGCATTAAACATGCATGTTGAATGTAAAGCTTACTTCCATTCCAGAAATGTGACAATACATAAAATGTACATCTTAGAATTAAGGAAATATGACAATAAAGTTAATAATACCGTTTAAAAATTAGTACTGGTAAGTACTTGCTCTTTCTTCATGGTCATTTGAATGCCCCTAACAAGAAAAGAAAATTAGGAAACCTCTTCAGAGCAGCTGTAATTTGGCATTCTCAGGTAGAAAGCACCCCTGCGAACTCAGAGTTTCTAACATGTTCACCCAAGTCATCTTGAGTCTATAATGACATATCGGGGAGTGGAGGTAAATAGCCAATTTGATTAAATATTGAACCTGGTTAGAGCTTCCTGTCCTTACCTTGCCAAGGTGCATTATTGTAAGAGGACAGACAAAAGCGGACACAGGGCCCCTTCTTCAGATGGCCCACAGGACTCTCTTCTGGGCGCGTGTGTCAGCATCCTTCATCTTGGTAGTTTTGTAATGACTTAGAAATATGAAAAAGTTTGTCCCTGTACCTTAACAAAGTTGGGTAGGTCTGAGCATGTGGGGAGCGAGGGTGGAAAAAAGTCTTTATCCAACCTGACAAAGAACTCTGTTTCTAGAGGAGGTCTCTGGATATTAAGGAAAAAAAGCAGAAAAGAAGAATACAAGGAAGAGGGAAGCTGAGAGAGAGTGAGGAGTGGAAACACACTGCCTCCAGGACTCACATACAGAACCATCTCCATGGTCACTGGAGACCATGCTCCAAGATCCTCCACAATCTCCCTAAAATCTCTCTCCACACATGCAATTGTTTGATTGTTTGTGTTCCCACCAAAATTCATGTTGAAACTTAATCCCCAATGCAACAGTGTTAAGATGTGGGGCCTTTTAAGAGGCAACAGAGCCATGCGGGCTCTGCCCTCTTAGATAGGATTAGTGTCTTATAAATGGGCTTAAAGGGGTAAATTTGCTCCTTCTGTCCATTCCTTCACGTGGAGACACAGTGTTTGTCCCCTCTGGAGGAAGGAGTATTCAAGGCGCCATCTTGGAAGCAGAGATTGGGTCCTCGCCAAACAACAAAACTGTCAGAGCCTTGATCTTAGACTTTCCAGCCTCCAGTACTGTGAGAAATAAATTGCTGTTGTTTATAAATTACCCAACCTCAGTTATTTTGTTGTAGCAGTGCAAACAGACTAAGACAACCCTGCTCTCACTATGCTTCCACAAGTACCTCAAGTCCCAGAAGTTCTTGCCACATAGAGCTCCTCACTCTCGACTGTACTTGAGGATCCCATTCACCCTAGTGCTTTCCTGTCTCTGTGCCTTAGCATATGCTGACACCTTTGTAGAAGGCAACTCCTCAACAATACCCAGAAAATTGTCTTCCTCCCCTTAATGAACATGTTAAAACCACCTCCTCCATGAAATCTTTCCTGAGCCAGCTACCTCCTTGTAATCCATTGTTCTTCTCAAACCTTCTCTCATATTTTGTGTTATGATTATTTTTTTGCTCCTGTCTTGTTTTCCCTGGTACAACTGCATTCAGGGTAGGTATTTTGTCTTAGTTGTCTTTTGTCCTCTGAGCATTAGAACAGTCATTCAAAGTCATATTATGTTAATATTTAACAGAAACTAAATCAATAAAGAGAATGAAAAGAAATAATTTAAACCATGGAGGTAATTCAGACCTCAGTGGGCACATGCCTAGAGAGATCTTGAGTGAGCAGATCCACCTGAATCACCTTCAGAGGTATCAGTTTTCCCACGTGCCTCCCATCAGGTGAGCCTCTTACCAAGGTAAGTATGATTCTGGTATTTTAAAATAATTACTTTTTATACAATATGATCTCTGTAAGAAAAATAACTATTTCATATGCTGATTAACCAAAGAAAAGATCAGTGCTAGTGCAAGAGACAAAATCAGGCGGCTCTGAATTTCTTGTAGGGAAGGATATGAGACTGCAAATGGGCAATTTCTACCTCTGTGCTGAATGTAGACCCTACGTTCAGACTACACCTACTGAAGTATTTAGGGGTAAAGGGACATCATGCCTGCAACTTTCTCTCAAAGAATTCAGGAAAAAAAAATGTATGTATGTGAATACACACACATGCACAAATGTTAACATGGGGAATCTGGCTGAAGGTGTTCAAAAATTCTTTGCACTATTCTTGCAATTTTTGCATAAGTCTGAAATTATGTAAAAAGAAAAAAGTGTAGGGGGAGGAGGATCTTTTGGACTAAGCAGACAAGTCTCTAGGTCCCCAGCCCTCCCTTCCTTTAGCCTCAACAGATCAGGAGGCTTTTCAAGTGGTTCTTGCCCAAGTACAAATGTCACAAACATCCAATAGCTAGGAAAACCCTCACACAGGCAGCTGCAATGCACTTGGATTATGATCAACGTGGGATTCTGTGAGGTTTCTTTCTCATCTATATCTTGCAGTCCAGGGCTCCTCCAAGAAAAGGCAGCCTTCAGCTTTCTCAACTTCCTCCAAGCAAAGAATTCTAGAAGCACTGAAAGATAGTAGTAATAATAGGAATGACAATTATTATTTCTTGACTGCTTGCCATGTGCCAGGCACTGTGCTTACAATTTTTCAGCCATTTTCAAATTTCTTCTTTATAAAACCTACAGGACCTAATACTATTATTTTACTCATGTTACTACTGAGACAGACCATACTTATAAGGATTAAGCAACTCATCCAAGCTAATAAATGATATGAAGTTCAAGTTTTCTGAGAAGAAGACTCCCAGAAGGAACTAGAAGTGGAAGGGATTTTATTGTGGAAAATTCCAATACAAGACAAAGGGAGAAAGAAGAAGGAGTGGGCAGGGTGAGCCTTAGACAGCAACGCAGCTCTGATTCCTGAGAAGGAGGAGAGGAAGGAAGGAGGCCTCCCGCATTCAAGTCTTCCAAGGCCCCTCTTCCCCAATTCTTGGAGAAGAGTCCTATGGTTTTGCATAAATAGAAGTAAGCTTATCATTTTAATGTGTTAAGGAATTAGGACGTGATAGCACTCTTCCTGTGACTGGTGAGTACTCCCATCTATCCTGCAATAAAATTCTTATTAATAATAGTCTCATTTTTAAATTCTGAGTCTACAGTCTATTTCCATTAGCCTATGCAATCACATTGTCTCAGAGATACTGCAAAGTGGGCTGTCGTTCAGCACATTACCTAATTAATTAATTAAGCCTGATATTTTTCCTAGCCAATTCCTTGGCGCTACAGAACATGAATCTTTAATCACAACTTCATGGCAGAGCATTCCATCAATCCTATCATTCCAGCAATGATAAACCTTTCGATCCACATGGGATTATCGGAGGTCACACTTTGCATCAAGAAAAGATCAGGCATCATGGTGGGGAAAGAAGACCAGCATCAGTCATGGGCCCTGAAAGAAATGTTTTACTTAAAGCTCTCAGGACTTTATCAAGAAAGAATTTTCATAAAAACTCAAAATATACCCATCATTAATTATATATTTTTAATTTAAGCCAGCACTTTCTGATCTATGTGGGTCAAGCCCTTCAAGAGTCTACAAGTTTAAATACAAGCCAAGCATTATTGGCATAGATAACATGGTCCTCATCCACAGGTCTTATACTTTTACAAAAACATACTGATGCTGTTATAATTAATAGCATGCAAGTAAATCTTAAAGCATTTCTAAATCCAGAATAGGTGTTATCATTAGTTTATTCTTCAATCAATACTAAAAGTGCCACTTCCGGCATGCAGCAGCTGGTGATACTTTTCTTAGTTTCACAATGGGCCTCTCATTTTAAAAAGTTGGGAACCACTGTTATAGATGATGCCTTGTACCATTAAATATTTCACACACTATATAAAGTTCCCCAGGATCCTTGTGTGAAGGCTTTCACAAAATTGATATTACATTCTTAATAGACTATTTTGAGTACTTCCAAATCCACCTGGATGGGCAAAAAAAAAATTAATAAGTGAATCCGTTTAGAATCTGTAAGATACGTAACAATATGGAATATCATCACTAGTATGTTAATCAATGAAACAAAATGAAGGGACTGTGTATTTATTTGTGTATCTAGATGCAGGATCGAGATTACAAATTCTATGTGATCAAATTTCATTTGAGAGATCAAATTTGATTTCTCCCCTCAATTTAGCACCAGTCTATTCTGTGCTGAATCCTCACAGTGTAGTACAAATTGGCGCCACTCTTAGGGATACAGAAGTGTGGGCAGTTAAATTGGCCTTTTTCACACCTATATGTAAAGCTAACCTATATGGCAATCATTCAGAAACCATCCAGTAAAAAAATGTATCATTTTATTTCAAAAGTAAGCCAAAGCCATCTAGAGAGCATTAAAGGTTTGGGTTTTTTTTTAAACTACTCCCTTAAAACAGCATGAATCACTGAAAGTTTTGAAATAAGTAAAAATATTTTTTCCAAAAATACAACATTTTAGAAAATTTTTTGGTTATTCAGTGGAGACTTCTTTAGGCACATGTGAGGTTGAGATCTAAAATGTATCTGTTTCCTTGATGTTGCAGAAAACATAACACTACAACTGAGCTCTTTGAAGAGAATATAGTGAGAAGGTATAGATATGCACGCAAAGGTGGCCTATTCTAGCGTGATTTAAAGAGTCTAGACCTCCTTCTGCATCATATAAATCTTACTCAGCAATGTAATCCCCTACACACACACACACACACACACACACACACACACACAGAATCCTGTACTGCCTTTACCGTTAATCTATTCCCTTGCATTGTATACCACCG
>NW_012155840.1:6854550-6862684 GCF_000956105.1 Propithecus coquereli | reverse complement strand
TAATGAATAATATAATGAATATATAATAACCATACATAAAATAAATATATTAAGTGACTACATTATATATTTACTATATAGAGAGAGAGATGGATAAATTCACCAAATGGGAAGAGGTCAGTTTGCTCAAAGATCTTTACCTAATGACCAGTTAACCTAAATTTAACCCACTTTTAATTGATTATTTATCTGTTCTATTGTTATACTCTTTTTTGGCCCCTTGGGCAATTAACTCATGATGCAGTTTGAAGTGGCCAGAATAAAACCAATTCAAGCAAAATTCTCTGGCATAATTCACTATAATTGCTTTCTCCATTTCTTTTGATGCATCTGTGGAATGATCCAAGCCAGCAGGCTGAAGCAGAAATGTAGGAGTGATGCTGCCCATCTGGTGCTTCCTGCCACATTAGACCTGAGAAAGCACAGTGAGTGTCTCCTGGATCATTATTTTGAGATTATGTAAATAGGATAGCTATCACCTAATGAAGCTGCTGCTTTTCCAAATTCTGTGTACCAGATGTGAAATTTTTATAATACTGCTGGTCAAAAAACTACTTCAAATAATTGCATTCATTCATTTTCATTCATGCATTCTACAAATATTTAAATGCCATTATGCTAGATGCGGGTGGTACACTATGGTGTGGCAGAGATAGGTAGCTGCCACCAAATTCAAGCTCCCTTTTCCACAGTGTTGAGATGTCCCTAGGAAGTGGCTATTCAGCCAGGACTTACACTTCCTAAACCCCCTTGTACCTTAGGTGGAGTCATGTCAGTAGTTCTTCCCATTAGAAAGTGTTTGGAAGTGATGCGCGTCACTTCTGGGTCCCCTGCTGGAAGCGGAGGACTCTGAAGTCCTAGGAATAGTAGAGCCACAAAATGGAAAGAGCTTGGGTCCCTGAATAATCATGTGGAGGAAAGCTATTCACCAAATAGGTAAGGATGAGGAGGCTTTAACTATGCAAAGAAGAAAAGAAAGACAGGGGGAAAAGCATGTACGGAGTGCTCCTATGAGAAAGTGCATATGTGATGACCTAAAAGAGACCAGCATGACTCTGTTGATTTCAGCAACTGGTTGCCACAAACCATGCAAGCCTGGGACAAATCATCAAAGCCATCAGGAAATAATAAATTCTGATCGAGGTAGAAAATAGAGTTAAAAGTAACTTAACAATAATTCCAATAATTTCCCAAAATGGAAGTTATTGGAATTACTTGTACTCTATTGCCAGTTACATTGGCTACCATTTTATATTTCTTTATGTTTTATAATCCAGTGTGATGTTACGAACTTGAGATGGTGAAAAGTAAAATTTTCAAAAGTAGAGGTATATCCTTAGGGATACAAAAGAGCCTAATTGTTTACAAAATGTTCAAAACCTGACAAATACATATTAGAAAAAAATTTAAAATATGTTTTATTTTCTTTAATTCAGGAATCTGTGACTCTCCTGAAACTGCAGGCAAAAATTTGTAGTTTGGTGCATAGATGCATTTTTCCAGGGATAGATTCCACAGCATACATTCTACAAGGTTAAGAACTAAATGTATTAGTGTCTAAAAATATTTAAAAGGATAAAAAAAAAAGAGAGAGAAAAAAGAGAACCGAATACTCCAAATGATGCAAACACATCAATAAAGTGCCGAATTTTAAACTGGTAATTAGGCAGGAACAGGTTTTAGGGAAATGATCCCAGAGCCCGTCCAATGAACTCAGGATCCTTCCAGTTATTATTTCATCAGTACAAGCCACATATCCTCAGAGGCCAGATTTTATTTTCAATAACAGATTGGAAAAGGAAGAAATGAGAATTAGGAAAATTAAGTGTCTTATTCAGAATTTACAGGAGAATCCCAAGGACCTCTTGAGTCACTATTTTTTTCTCTTAATCATCTGATTATTCCTATAAAATTGAAATGGGTGCCAAGAGAGCCCTTACCCTCAGAATTTAAATCTCTTCTGTGTGTTACAGCCCAGTGTTTGCAGTGATTAGCTTAATAGGGAAGTTCTTTCAAATTAGCCAAAATCCACAATTCTGCTCTACCTTTAAAAAGAGCAAATATTTTGTATAACCCCCAAATTGCAGACGAATGAGTCTGAGAGACAGCCTTTTAGAATTCTCTGTGAATTTTATTTTCACCAAATTTCAGGACCACATTTTCCAATGGTATACCTGACATAAGGAGAAAACAGTTTTCAGACGTGATCTTTCCTGTGTTCATCACTGTTGTAAGTTGTTTCACTTTTCTATTAGAAACTGAGACATCATTTGCAAGTTTTTTTCTAAACCGAGGATTCATTTCATGTTCCATAGAATAAACCTGCTGTTAAATTTAGCATGAGATGTCTGATGTCTAAATGTTTATAGTACTTTAGTAAGAGGGCCACAGCAACAACCAAATCCTAGTAGTTGAAGAAATTATACTTTGTCATTTCATCCAGGGCAAAGTGGGCTCAAGAAGACCAGTTCATTATGCAGGTTATGACACTGGTTTTGGTTATTTACCTTGAGAAATATAACTGCGAAAAAATTGGTAGATTCATATGTGAGGCTTTGTACAGTCTCTCCAAGTCTCTAAAGAAAGCTAAATTGCTACCACAAGGTTATTTAGTGAGCACAGATCCAAACACAGGGAGTCAGATGATTTTAATAGCTAGTGTTAATCAAGTTATGATTGTTTTGTGAGTTCACATAAGTCAGAGGTGTGTTCTGGCAACTCGTAACCCCAGTATATGGGAAGACCTCTCCCCATCCCACCTTGGCACTACAACTGGCTTCCTCCTCCCACTTTGGAACAGAGTGCTAGTTGATTACCCCAACACCCATCCTTCCCATCTTTCCTAGTAACAGAATTCTGATTTTTAGTTGGGTATATTGTCATTCAAAAATTTTTTAAAAATTATCTTTCCCAGTGTGCAATGTGATCATATGACTAAATGTGGACAATGAGATATTAGTGAGTACGATAAATGGCTTACAGCAGACTGACATTCCACTGAGAATCATTAGAAAGGCCAAATAAAATATTAAATATAAAACAAGCAAACAACAAATATGTTTAAAGCCATTAAAGGACTGCTAAAGCAACCAGTACTATAGGAATGGTCTTTCAGGCTGCTATAACAAAATACCATAGACCAGGTAGTTTATAAACAACAGAAATTTGGCCAGGCATAGTGGTTCATGCCTATAATTCTAGCTCTCTGGGAGGCTGAGGCAGAAGGATTGCTTGAGCTCAGGAGTTTGAGGCCAGCCTGAGCAAGAGCAAGACACTGTCTCTACTAAAAACAGAAAAATTACCCAGGCATTACGGCACACACCAGTAGTCCCAGCTACACAGTAGGCTGAGGCAGGAGGATCGTTTGAGCCTATGAGTTTCAGGTTGCGGTGAGCTACAGCGACACCACTGCACTCTGTCTGGGATGACAGAGAGACTCTTATCTCAAAAAAAAAAAAAAAAAGAAAGAAAGAAAGAAAAAAAGGAAGAAGGAAAACTCAGAAATTTATTTCTCAGTTCTGGAGGTTGGGAAGTCCAAGAACAAGGTGCCAGGAGATTCAGTGTCTGATCTGAGGGCCCATTTTCTGGTTCACAGAAATGGCACCTTCTCCCTGTGTCCTCACAGAAAGGGCTGGCCAGCCCCCTACGGACACTAATCCCATTCATAAGGCCTCCACCCTCCTGACCTAATCACCCCCAAAGGCTCCACTTCCTGAAACTATCACATTGGGGATTAGATTTCAATATATGAATTTTGGAGGGGACACATTCAGTCCATAACATATTTGGAAAGATACATAGAAAAATGCTAACTGTGGCCCCTCTGGGGAGTAAAAGGGATTGGGAGGAGAATAAGGAGAAGAATTTTGTTTTCCAAAATTTTAGTTATTAGAAATGTTCCCAGTAAGCATGTTTTACTTTTGAACTTAAAAGAATAAAAATGCAATACAATATTTTGTATACCTATTTATCTAGCTAAATGTTCTATAAGTTTTGTACATTTCTTCCAGTGAACCTCACATCACACATTTCTTTTTAAGATTATCTTTACTATCAGCTATTATATAATTTTTAAAATTATTATTATGACAAGCTCTCATTGCCCATTTTGTTTTCAAACAAGTTACTGGTTGTATACAATAGAGCCATGGATTTTATTATGGTTTTTCTTCTAATAAGCTCCTTCACTGGTCTCATTAATTGAATTAGCTCTCTTTTTTGAGAAATTAGAATAAGTTAGCATTTGGGGAGAGATCGGTATGCCCTCTTTCTACTTGGTTATGGAGGTGTGTAATGCTGACAAACTGGAAACTCATTTCTGCCAGTGACCACCAGAGCTCATCAGTTCTTAATGTTCTTGGTACAGTTCCTATTTTTCCGGGGACTGATTGGCTTAATCACAGTTTCTCTGTGTTCTTTTCTCTTCACACAGATTTTTAAAAAAACAAAACTAATCTTTATAAACAGTTTATAAATATTACAGATTAAATAAAATGCCTGTATATATGAACCTTATCTGCTCCACAAGGTGTCTCACTCTCATGCGCTCAGGTCCCTCTGTCCCAGATATCCAAACTCCCAGTGGCTACCATATCTGCTCTCCTGAGACTGGGCCTTGCCTGAGCACAAGTGCTCTGGAGGAGGCGGGGTATCCAAGCCAACCCCACCTAGTCCCTGGAACCACCTGTCCCCACTTTTAGGCCTTTATTAAGATGCCTTACGCTCTCAGGACTAGATTTCTCCTTGCTGCTTCCTATGGTTTCAGCCAGCAGTCTGGTCTCTGTGCCCCAGGAGCTAGATCAGAGTTTCCCAAACTGTGAAATATTCTAGAGGCTGTTGATTGGTATGCTGAGAAAATAATCTTCCACCAGGTACAATAGTTCTTTAAACCCTTAAAATTTTTAAGTTTTTATTTCTTTTTACTCTGCTATGTCTCAGAACATTTACTCTATTCCTGTCTGATAGGAAAATCCAACAAGGGTTTGGTGTTTTGTTTTTCTAAATACATTATTGGTGCATTTTTTTTAAGTATAGAGAGGTATATCCTATCATTTTATCACCCAGATAATTCCTGTGGCTATTTTTAAAAAATTAAAGTAATACATGTACGTAATTTAAAAGTTAATAACAGGCCGGGCACAGTGGCTCACGCCTGTAATCCTAGCTCTCTGGGAGGCCGAGGCGGGTGGATCGTTTGAGCTCAGGAGTTGGAGGCCAGCCTCAGCAAGAGAGAGACCCCGTCTCTACCAAAAAAATAGAAAGAAATTAGCGACAACCAAAAATATATAGAAAAAATTAGCCAGGCATGGTGGCGCATGCCTGTAGTCCCAGCTACTCGGGAGGCTGAGGCAGAAGGATCGCTTGAGCCAGGAGTTTGAGGTTGCTGTGAGCTAGGCTGATGCCATGGCACTCTAGCCAGGGCAACAGAGTGAGACTCTGTCTCAAAAAAAAAAAAAAAAAAAAATTTAATAACAAAAGAATAAAACAATCAGTGAAAGGTATATTCATTAACTCATTTGTTTACAAATATGTAACCAGAGGCCATGACTGGGCCAGAATTGAGACTCACATGCTACAGTCTGGACAACCCAAAATAAGTGACTAAGGCAAAGATCTCAATCAATGGAGATATATTAAGCCTCTGGGAAAAATAGAAACCACAGACATATCTGTGACTTTTTCTGAAGCAGGATTTTAAAAGGGAGGGGGCATACAGAAAGAAAAAAGGAGGAGAAGGGTAGGCAGTGAGACAAATGGTTACATTCTTGTGAGGCCCAGGAAACCTATATTTATATAAGATAAGGTGAATGTTAGAAGAGAAAATGGGAGGGAAAGAAGCATCAGTTATGTAGATGTCCCTGAGTAGTTGGAAGAATGTTTGATCTTGCCTTGTCTCTGTTCTGCACCTTGGAAGACAAACTTATAATCCAACATTAATAGTGTGGAATCGAACAGACTTTAGTTTTAGGAGGTTTACTTAGGCTGCAGACTCAAGGTTTCAATTTGCATATCCTTGCTTATGGGAGGCCAGCAAAGAACTTCCTTACGAATGATGTGTGGGGGCAATTGTAGTAGAAGGCTGAGGATGCATAATGTTAGTATCAGCTATTCTTTTGGGAGGGGGTGTTCCTTGATTCAGCCTCCAGACTTGACCTTCACTTTTGCATAAGGAGTTGGGGGAATGGTCCTGAGATTTTTATTTTCCTTTACACTTTGGAGGTCAGGGCCCATCCTCAATAAGTCCCTATTGGGTTCCAGAGAGAAAAGTTTTCTTAAATAATCTTAAATCTTTCATTGCCCACACTGAATCAGAAAACTCTTTTTCTTTGACTTGTTAATCATTGTTCTGAGGACAAAGAGTTCTGTGGTCAAATATTCTTATGTAAACATCACCCATTTCTTTTATGTGATATAAAGTGAGTTCCAATTTCATTAGTCATGTGACTTTTTAAAAGCAGAATCCATATATGTTCTTTAAACTTATCAGAAATGAGAGCAAATACTGCAGTAGATTCAAGTACATCAGTGTCATCTGGTAATGCTGACACTATCATGGTGGTTTTATTTCAGGCACCTTCCAGCACAATCTATATTTAACTACAAGGAACAGTGGCTATTTCTTAGGAGCCTGAAACAAGATCTGGGAAGAATCCAAAAAGATCACTCAGTGTAACTCCCCATCTAGAGGGGGTCCTTGGGGAGAAGAACCCAAATTATCTAAGTTTCCCCCACGATGCCTTGCTTTTAGAATTTGCTCTGTAAGTGTTCTCCAACTTGACTGAAAGTCATAATCATTTAGAAGGGATGACTTGTACTTTAAAGATTTTTCAGGTGGATCATCATTCTCTATCTTTATTAGAAAAAAAGGGGTCTTGAGGTTCCTGACTCTGAACAAATGAAGAATTGGAGTCACAATGCTGGAACTGGTATAAAGTAGCCCTTACACAGGGGAACTTAAGTGCTTTTCAATTTCACAGGGCAATAGTTTTGTTTAAAGTAGATTCCATCCAGAAGCCATGAAGTAGAAGAGGAGGTGGGGGACTGTCTGCAGTTTGAAATGACAGACTTCCTCCAATTGCAATTAGCATTTAAAAGACATTCATATCCATTTTTATTCAAATATACCACCTTCATAGTCATAGTAACCCTTCTACATTTAGATTTGGTTGCTGCTACAAGTTTACTTGAGCCATTCATTTTATCCTCCCTCCTAAACGTACCTGGTTTCTTCCTCCTTCTTTCTTTCTAATAGAATATACTGTGGTACTTTTTCTTCTAACATATCAGTTCTCTCTAAAGGATGTGAGAAAAACAAAATAAAATATCATATTGAATAACCAAATTAGGGAATAGTTTCCTGCACTACATTCAGGAAAGGAAAGAAGATATTGCTGTATTCAGATATATGGCAAAAGCCAAGTTCTTACATAAATTTCAAACCTATTTCCTTCTTTTTGTTCCTTATTACCATAAAGATACACCACTTTTCTGATTTAAATTCCCAGGATGATAAATGGTCTCATTTGGGTTATAGAATCCAAGGGTCAGTGCAGCAAGATTGTTTCCAAAAAAGGATAAGGTAGAATGCTGGAGAGACTTTAAGTCCATTTTCTGTTTCTTCTTATATGTAAAGGAAAATCTCAAATGAGATATAAGAGATACTGTAAAATTAATTTTTTCCCCTTTGTTTTTCTCTTTCAGTGTCTGCTTTGACATCTGATTTTGTGATTACAGAAATGAGTTTTCAAATCCATCCTCTTTAGAAACAGATATCGAAATTCAGAGCAGAAGGAACCCAGAGTTTGTCTAGTCCAGAGCTTTTGTTTTGCAGGTGAGAAAACTGAGGTTGCAAAGAAATGAGTGACCTACTTAAGGTCACACATCTAGTTACTGTCTATGTTAGGTAGATAGTAAGGGATTCCAGGTCTCCTAGGGACAAAAGTGGGTGCTTTGCCTTGGTGTAATTGCCCCACTCCAAAACAATATTGAAAAAGAACAATGTTGGAGAATTCACACTTCACTATTTTTCCACAGCATCGGAAGATGGCCAGATCACAGTTTATTGCCAATATCATTTCTTCTTCACTAAATATCATTTTTTCTTCAGTAAAAACAATAGAATTGGCCGGGCGCC
>NW_012155840.1:6825319-6854195 GCF_000956105.1 Propithecus coquereli | reverse complement strand
TTTAACTGTTCTTTTTCACAATTTTTAATAATGATATGATTTCCAGACTGCTTTTCAGCTCTAGCACTATAAGCTGCCAGTTGAGGTGCAAGTGTTTTTCTAATTTTTATTATTTTTATTATTTTATTTGTCATTTCTTCTGAAATATTGGGTAATTCTCTCAAATGCTTATTTGACAAAAATTAGTGAATGTAAAGTTCAGGAGAAAACATTTATTTTATATATCTTATCCCATCATCCAGAGTGATTGCTTATGGTTACTTAGATATTGCCAAATTAAAATATACAGTTTTGTTAAAATTATGATTAAAACCCCAGACTTTCTCTGTAACATTCCACTGGCATAACTGTATAAAGTTCAGTAAGGTTTTTATATCGATATATTTTATTGAAATCATTTTTCTCAAGCACTACCAACAAAAACTTTAGATCTTATTTATGTCAGCTTCCGAGACCAAAAAAAAAATTTTTTTCCACTCTCTTCAAAGTATTGAATTTTTCATTTAAAGGAAATTATTTCACTACTTTTACATAGAGCAGTTAAAGCTTCATAAAAAATTATTGAAATTGTACTGTCTTAGTATACATTTTCTACAAGCAGTGTTCTCATTTCAGTAGATATGCTCTTAACAAGCCAGAACTACAAATACAGATTATTATCATGTGCCTTGTCTTAGGCCATTCACATTGCTATAACAAAAAGACTATAAACTGGGTGGCTTGTAAACAACAGAAATTTTACTTCTTACTGTTTCAGAGGCTGGGAAGTCCAAAATCAAGGTGCCAGCAGCTTCAGTGTCTGGTGAGGGCTTAACCTCTGCTACATGGATGAGCATCCTTCTCACTGTAACCTCACCTGGTGGAAGGGGCAAACAAACTCCCTGGGATTTCTTTTATAAGATCACTAATCTAATTCACGAGGGCTCATCCCTCATAACCTAATTGTTACTTAAAACTTGGCCACTTGTCCACGAGGCCAATTCAGAAGAACAAGGACAAGTCTTTTGGGGATGGTGAAAGAGATTTAATACCTTTGCCGGTAAAGGGAGGAAAAATGGTAGACCTTTTCATCTCAAAATCCATAGTTCCTGAACATAGGCAGAAATACAGTGCTTTTAAAGGGAGTGTTCTCAGCTTCAGGCAATTACTGTGGTTAACTATTTTAATCATCCCATCTCTGCCAAAGACAGAGCCTGTGAACTCCAGCCAGCTGCCCACATTGGGGGCTGGCACCACCTGAGAATTTTAACAGAAGACTTAACTTCCTCAGGGATGCAGGCCAGGCTACAGTAGTTCCCAAAAAGAGTAGGGAAACTTTTTTTTTTTTTCTGAGATAGTGTCTCACTGTGTTGCTAGGGCTAGAGTGCCATGGCATCAGCCTAGCTTACAGCAAGCTCAAACTCCTGGGCTCAAGCCATCCTCCTGTTTCAGTCTCCCAAGTAGCTGGTACTATAGGTGTGCACCACAACATCTAGCTAATTTTTCTATTTTTAGAAGAATTGGGTTCTTGCTCTTGCTCAGGGTGGTCTTGAACTCCTGAGCTCAAGCGATCCTCCTGCCTCAGCCTCCCACAGTGCTAGGATTATAGGTGTGAGCCACCAAGCCCAGCCAGGAAGTATTTAAAGAGACAAAAGTCTCTTCACTTTTTTTTTGTTGTTGTTGTTTTCAGACCATTCTCTCTGTTACATAATCACCTCCTAAAGGCCCCATCTCTTAATACCACTCATTGCATTGAGGGTTAGATTTTAATACATGCATTTTGGGGGATACAAACACTTAGACCATGGCATGCTTATATTGATATTATTCTTTTTTTGAAGTTTTATTAAATATTCATGCCTAAAACTATGCAGTATTTTTCAAGATTTTCAAGTAATTTCATTTACTTTTTAGGAATTTGATTTTTCAAATTTCTAAACGTTTTTGTTATTTCACACATTCTTCATGTTTTTAAATTTTTTCCTCATTAATGATTATGTTTCCTTCTTTTAGACCAAGAGATTTGACAGAATATGATTCCCTAATCTAATAAAATATTTATGTGTTTAATACTTTTACCTTTTAATGATATAATTTAGATATCATTTCTTCTTTACGTTACCACAGATCTAAGTGATTTGTATTTATTGTATTTAATGGAAATACTGAGAAACATATCCAAATTTTGTTGTTCCCTCATTCTGGGAGTTTGTGTTCAGTACCTTGTTATAAATCCTTATATTTTGAAACATTAAAATGTACGTACAAGAATTACAACACAGTAACTATAAAAGACAAATAATAATCAAACTATTTAGATGTAATAGCAACTATAATTCCAGGATGAAGATAAACTGGTGATTCTCCCCAAACACAGAGTTTTATAATGAATATGTATTCTGCACTGTTTACTGGACATTGGCCAACTGGCCCTTAGAGCTATAACTATTTCTTAGATGTTGTTATGACAGGTAGCCCATTTATCAGGGTTGTTGAGATATCCTACAATATTTCACTTGAACTAATGGATTTATTCTAAAGTTTATATTATAAATTAACTAAACTGCTTATTATGTTAGGATAATAAAATTTGCCAAGTGGTATAGAATTATTTCAATATTTTAACAACCAGTCAGGTCATTAACTATCAGCCCTGTCTAAGTCTGCATGGCCCTCTCCTTGTGGGGGCAAGAGGATTACTCCTGTAAAGGACTGTCTCCACTATAGTCTGATGTCTGCTTGGTTTACGGAAAACTGAGAAAACAGGAAGTATTTGAGGAAAAAACAGTGATTTTTTTTTTCCTAATACTTTTGCTATGGACTTTGGCCAAGGCAAGGCTGGAGGCCACTGACCCTCCCTATGGATTAATTATGAGGCAGAGTCATCACCGGTTATTGAGAGAAGTGGAGTGATCCATGGAAGAGCATTGACAGAGAAGACTCATGCTCCCCGTACACCCATGAAAGTCACATACATGAATTCCCAGATAGCTCCCAGTTGTAAGAAACAGACTTCAAAGGAAACAAGAGAGTCTTTCCATACTGAGTTACATGTATAATGTTGTCCATTACAGTGTTATTTATAATAAGAAAACACAATAGGGGAATTATTAAATGAATTATGATCCACCCATGCAATAAAATATTCTATATCCTTTTTTTAAAAAAAGTCATCTTCCAGTAAAGGTAGTACTGTATAAATGCATATTTTCTTCACTTGCCCCATTTAAGTGCCTCCAAACCAACAATAAGACAAACATCATATAGTAAAGGCAATTCCAACCATAATGAACCCGGGAAAAGGCTCGATCCCAAACTAACCATAAAAAGAATTTTTGCAAAATACAGTAATAATTGGACAAATTAAGAGAACATGCCAAAAATGTAATAGATAAAGTTCCAGAGCTCAATGATATTCCTCAAAATAAATGATAAGACATGAGAAATCTAACCTCTTCCTTGGAACAACAAAAATTGAAGATATAGGCTAATAGTGGAGGAGAGGGTATACCTTGGGGCCTCAGTTTCTCATCATGGATTGGCAGGGATAGAGAGATCAGAATGTGGGCAAACCCTATTATTATTTCAGACCTGGACTCTTATTTTACACATAGTTGGCTGAAAAATACCTCTCCCATTCATGCCCACTCGAAACTTTAGAATATAATCTTTCTTGGAAATAATGTTGCAAATGAAATTAGTTAAGGATCATTCCAGAAGTAGAAACCAGCCCAGATACAGAGTGGGCTCTAGATTCAATGACTGGTGTTTGTATAAGAAGAGAAGAGGATACAGAGAGATACACGGAGAAGAAAGCAGTATGAAGAAGGAGGCAGAGAAGGGAGCCATGCAGCTGCAAATCAAGGAAGACCAAGCATTGCTGGGAACCATGGAAGCTGGAAAGGGACGATGAAGGATCCTCGATTGTGCCAACACCTTGATTTCAGACTTCTAGCTTCCAGAACTGTGAAAGAATAACTTTTTCTTGTTTTAAGCCACCACATTTGTGGTAATTTGTCGCAGCAGCCCAAGGAAACTAATACATTACATTAAAACAAAAACAAAAACTGGAGTGTGATGAAGGAGAGAGAGGGGGGAATTAAGCAGCTCTGTAGTGCTGACCAAAGTGGACCGGACAGAAATAAACACCACATTATTAAACACGAAACGTCTGCGATCTATTAGCCTTCGTTAAAGGCAACAAAGGGAACACTGTGAGCTCACCTAGATGAGCTTCTCACTGCGATCAAGGGAGGCTAAAAGTTAAGGAGAAACCTGCCTCAGGCAGAGGGTCCACAGGTTTCGTGCCGTGCATGACTTTAAGCTGATTTTAAGCTGCCAGATCTGACTCTTCATTCCTCACCTCCCAACCCTCTCCACAATCTTTATAAGCCAAATGCAAGCCTGTAGAGGACTCATCACAAAGATAAAAAATAAGTAAAGGACACAACATGAATTCTACCAAATAGATATGTATAGAACTTGGTGGAGGAGGAGAAAGGAAGATCACACGCAAAGGGCAGATAAATAATACACAGAAGAAGAATTACTTTAGGAAACAGAAGAAAATATCAGGCAAACACTTCATCATACTCACAAAGAAATAAAAATGACAGGGACTTTTTCTAAGTGGATAAAGGAAATAAAGCCGAAAGAATGGACAAAAGAGATCAAATTGGAGAAATGAGATAATAGGAGCCAAAAAGATGAGTTAAGAGAGTTGAGGAAAGAAATTGAATATGATAAAACTAATAGAAACAATAAAAATAAAAGCCCTGTTAGAATCCCCAAGAAGTAGAATAAAATCTATTTTAGAAATTCAGTGAAATAGGCTTTCTTCGAAAATCTTACAAAATCAAATGAAATGAAATAAAATATAACCAAAAGATGGAAGTGAGGGAGGAGATGATAGAGATAGTAGCTGCAGAGATGATGTGTGCATAATTGTGATTGTTCCTGAAGATGACAAAACCAGAAACAGAAAAAATAAGCAAGCATATATTTTTTTAACTGTAAATGAAGTAAGATTCAGAAAGAAAGGGCATACCTTCCTGTAGAAAAAAAAAATAGGTATAGCTAGCTATAGCTATAAATCCTCACTGAGGCTTGCCATTTGTATTACAAAACTTTAAAGACAAAGAAAAGAATATTTGAGACACGTGAGCAGAAAAAGCAAGTGGAAAAAATTATGGATACATGTTTCTCTACGTTAGCAATACCAGATGACAGAAAGAGGCAATGCAACAGTGTCTACAACTATGAAGTGTCTGTGTAAAGAATTTGATCAAGCTTATTATTCATATATAAAAGCAATAGAAAGATTTATCGACATGAAAGATCTCATTCATAGGCCCTCCTTATAAAAATGACTTGATAATTAAATCTGGTGAACCAAAATATCAATTAATATAAAAACCATGTGAATGAGAAAGTTATATTTGGAAAGAAGTACATGGGGTATGGAACTTACGCAGTATAGGACTAAGGCTAAACATGGCTGTAGGGATTATTTTGTTCTACACAGGGGAAAGGGATGTACAAGGAAGTTGAAGTTCATAAATAGCCTTGTGTTTTTAGCAATAAATTGATACTATTATCTAAAGCTGACAAATCAACAAATTCAAATGTAATCATATTATGCAAAAGAACAAATGAAAGAAAATGAGGAAGAATTAAGAGTATAAATAATATTGAATGGGATGACAAATTTAAGATAAAACACATTTCAAACAACTGTAAGTAAAATGAATAAACTAATTTAGTAAGTGAAATTTAATCTCAGATTGGATAAAAAGATAAGATTCAATTATATATATAAATAATATATGCCTCGAGGAAAGAACTAGTCCATACCAAGACTTCCAACCTACAGAACTATAAGATAATAAATCAATGTTGGTTTTAAGACACAAAGTTTGTGGTAATTTATTATAGCTGCAGTAGAAAACTAATAGAGTACAGGTGTAGGATAGGGCTGAAAATACGAAGCTTCACTGAAAATCTTAAATCTGCCATTAGATATCTAAATACTCTTCCCCATCCTGTGTGACCAGGAGTCTGCTGCTTCCCACCCTGGCAGAAGGCTGGATGTTGACTCTAAAGAAGCTGAACTAGAGTTGTTCTGGGACATCAGGCAAAGCTGAAGTCAACGGTAAGCTAAGCTACCTTAAAATCTATAAACGCAATAATGAAACTCCCTGAACCTCTTTTCTAGCTCAACTCCCATTCTGCTGGCAGCCAAGCACAAATACCTCAGAGAGGAGCTTGGAGAACTCCCCTCTGGGAAAATGAATCAGCCTGAGAGAAGTTATGTACGGATACTGACACTTGGGCTTCCAGCAATGAAACGGTTGAGTCTTCACCCGCTTACCCTATAGTAAAGCCCTCTACTCGACAGATCACATAGAAGCAAGAGCTTTCCGTTAGCATTGTAGTGCCTCATTCATAATTATTAACGGACACCAAAGTTCACCAGACATTGGAGAAAGGCCTGTGATATGAAAAGCAGGCCAGGACAAGTAGTAAAAAGGAACTTGTAGAAAACAGAAACTTTAGGGAGCAGAAGAAAATGTGCAATAAGCTATAGTAAATATTCTTGTTTAATTCAAAGATATTTACTGAACACCTACCATAGTAGGCACTCATTGTTCTAGGCATCGAACACAAAGTAATGAACAAAACAGATAAAGTCCATAGCCTCATGAAGCTTACATTACCTTAGAGATATAAGAAAAGCTACTAGATGGGAAACTCTATATAACAGAATTATGCAAAGAACAAGACAGAGCTTTTTAAAAATTAAAAGTGTGATAAAACTTTTTACTGCTAGAAGGGTTAAATGATAAAGTTGATGGATAGAACATGAAACAAAGAAAAAGTCTTAATTAGAGGATACCAGGTAAGGAAGGTCAATATCAAAATAATAGAGATTTCAGAAAGAAAAGAGAAATGAAGAGAAGAAAATTATTTTTTAAGTATACAGAAAAACAAATGTCCTATATATATATATATGAGTTTCTAGGCAGAAAATAATGAATGAGAAAAGATCTACTCCAAGGTACATTATCATCATGATATTTTAGAACACTGTGAATAAAAAGAAAATTTTTACATCTTCTCAAAGGAAAAAACAGATCCCATCAAAAAAGACCAGGAATTCAAATGGCATCAGGCTTCTCTACAGCAACAATGAAACATCAAACACAGTGAAGGAAGAAATACCTTAAGAATTTGGAGGGAAGACAATTCCTAACCTAGAAATTTACACAAAGCCGTAGTTTGAATAGAGTATGGGAATAGGATAAAGACATCAAAGACACACAAGGATTAAAAAATTCTCCTTCTATGCCCCCTTCTGGGGGAGACACGAGGCTGTGCTCCAATAGCCAGGGAGTAAATAAGAGAGCGCATTCAGGAAACAGGGTTTTTACATCAACCAGAGACACAGGGAATTCCCAGGATGAGGAGCACAGAGCAGGCCTAGAAAGCTGTCAGCCCACTTGGCAGCAGGAGAGACCAGGCTCCGGGGGTGATGTCTCCTAAGGAGGAAAACAAGAAACTGGGAGATCTATTGACATGTTTGAAACACTGAGGGAAAATGTCCCATTCTATCAGAGAGTTTGGCGTGAATTAGTATACCATGCAGCTCCACCGATGATTATATTTACATAATTAAAGGGTGTAAACAGTGACTATTCAAAATAGTGACATAACCATTCTAATATATAGGAAGGATGGGGAGGGAATATGCTGAGATGAAGGCTTCAGAGTGGGAGTCAGAGGGGATATTGTAAGAGGAGGGAGTCCTCCTCTTCCATGATAGGAATTTAATAGCTAACGCCCAAATCAGAAAAATCAAGAGATAACAAAACGATCCTACTACTTCAAAAGATACATACCAGGAAACAAAAACTTTAAAAAAACAAAACAGCTAAAACCTGTGAATATGATTGCTTCTAGAGACCAGGAAGCAGGATTTGCGGGGAGAAAGAATGGCTGTTTTTCAATATATGCCTTATAGTAACAATTAGAGTATGCGAGGGACCCAATATATATCACCTATCTTCCCATCTTAGCTCCAAACAAATGGAAAGATAAGCAAAAAGAGTGGCAGGTAGAAGAGAAACCGTCACTATTTTTACCAATAAAAGCCAATGTGGGAAGGCGGTGAGCATGAACATCGAACAGGTTTATTACCCAGGCCCAGTGTCAGGCCAGGGAAGCCCGCTCGCAAGGTACCCGATGCCGAGACACCCCGGCCCTGCCACACCTGTCACACTATGTGGAGGGCTGGAGGGAAGCTTATTCCAAATGAACAACTGGAGAACCCCGCCACCTCTGAGCTGGGAAAATGATTAGTAACACATTCATTTCAATTTTATAAACTGAATCATTTTAATAATTGTACAAACTGAAATAAAACAAATATTTGATTTCAGCATTCAAAAACCACAGACACGGCAAGCAGCACAATCCTTCTGGCTTGTCCTCCCTTTGAGGCTCGAGACAAATGGCTCCTCTGTCCTAGTATTTTAATCTTTATTTTATGTTGAATTCCGAACCAGAGATAGGTAAAGAGAGAGGGTAGCTTAAGACAGAAGGCAGCTGGAGCACAACGTTTTTGAGCTATTAATAAGAAGTGCTCCTCGCTTACCTTTCACGTGGGCTGCCCCAACTCCGTGCCCTCTTCCCCAGAGTGCCTGCTTTTACCAACATTATTTATCCTTATTTTCTTGTTGATGTGGCCCTGAGAGACAAGGGGGCGCCCTGGAGGTCACTCAGGAAGTCCCTGCTGGAACCAGGAAGACAGCCAAGGTTTTAGACTCCAAGTCCCTAGACAAAATCGATAGACCACACTCGTGCCCTCCTCCGAGCCCTCGCCTCGGCACCGTGGCCTGTCTTGTGCTCTGGAGCAACGAAGCTGAGCTGGTGTTGCAAAGAGAGTCTTAATCTGGGGGCTTCCTGGGCATTTAAGATCAGAAAAAATTCTGTTCCTAATGTAAAAGTAATAGAAATTCATCACTTTTCACTTCCTAACTAAATAAGGAGAAAGAGCAATAATTTGGTTTTGTGGCTTTAGGTGCTATTACAGAAACTGCTATCAAAAGCAAAGAAGCCTATACTTGCATCCCTCAACCACATAGATTTCTTTTTTTTTCCTGCTTTTATGGTTCTCACCGAACTGGAAGGGGAAAGCTACTGGTTGAAAAGTGAGCCAAAGTCAAAGCAAAACAAAATCAGCCCAGGTTTGGAGACCTGAGGAGAATCTTTTATAGAACACCAGGATTTTATTTTGATATTTACACCTGTGACTTTTAAATAAGCAAAATGAATCCTCTTAGGAAGTAAACAGTTATCCCAGATTGTGGGCCAGCTGGTGGTAGAAGAAATCTGTAGGAACCACTTAAGTATATAATCCTAACAGGAAAAATACAACTAACTCTTAGACAGGGATTATCATATACTATGAGGACTAGTAGAAAGAACTTGAGCTTCAGAGTTCAAATTGGGCTCAAATGAGGGCTGTTTGATATATGACAAGCTGCTTAACCTCACTGAGCCTCAGTTTCTTCATCTATGAAATGGGAGTAATAATAATAGTGATAAAACTCATGAGATTGAAGAGAGATAAGTGAAAATTCTAGTTCATGGTAGGTACATAATATGTAAGTTCCCCTTTTTAAATCCTACTGCCCATTGTGGTAATTATTAGTGTTGGCCACCAAATCTTTCCATAATCCTCCCAAGCACACAGAGCAGCTGCATTTTCTTGCTCCCTCCAAAATAGATATGGCCACGTGATTTTCTTCAGCCAGTGAGATCTGAACAGCATTGATGCTTTGGCTTCCAAGCTGAAGCTTTAAGAGCAAGTTCAAGATTGGCCATGCATCTTCTCTCTCTATGACAGCCACTGGCAATGTTCCTGATAGTGACCAGCTTGGGGTCAGGAATGAGAATGACACAGCAAAATTCACAAAAGACAGGTAGTGTGAGTGAGAAATGAAAACGTTTGTTGTTTTACGCCACTGTGGTTTTTGAGCTTTTTGTTACTGCAGCGTAACCTACATCTTCCTGATTGACTCACTTTCCTTTAAGTAACTGCATTTGCCAGCACCTTAATTCATTCCGCAGATATGTGTTGAACAAATGCCAAGCACTGTGCTAGATGCTGAGAAATGCATGATACCAATTCTTGCCCTGAAGGAGAGCGTTGTAAGGGGAGGAGAGCAGGGGTCGTTGTTAGGAATCTTTTAAAAATGTTCACAGTTAAATGTTTAGCTAGGGTCAAGGTTGGGGACTACTGCATTTGTGCACATGGAATCCTTCATACGTGTCCTGATTGCCTGCAGATTTTAATAACAGAGAAGCCAGAGACTGTAATATCAGGAAAAAAAGATGGTGTATGTAGAAAGAATGAAGAACGAGGTGATTAAATTGACAAAGTAAATATGAGCACTGTATTTCATTTTGGCCCTGGATTGCCCACAACTTCCTAGCTGAGCTATATCTCTCTTACCTCCCCTCGTGGTAATTTAGTAGATTTTTGTTTCCTTTAGACCGAATGTCAAGTCAGAAACAATATAAAATTGCTAATTGTTACTATAATTCTGGAGCCATTTACCTTAAAAAATCCTGAAGTTGTAAAATATAAAGCCAAAGCAATGAATTTCTAATGGTGGAATTGTAGGCACAGTGCCCTGTGGGGATTGTCATTTTAGGTGGGCAAGTGGATGTTCCAACCCTATTTTAAATCATACCATTCTAAGTTTCTATGTAAAAATGATAAGACTGCTTAGCAAAACTATTAACTAGTACTCCTTTGGTAGTTTTATTTTAAAAATCCTTTATTAGCTTAAGTATTACCCCATGATTTTTAAACTTCATTATTGATTTGTGAAAGCCTCCTTTCCAGAATTTTAAAAAGAGCCCACTGTTACAAATGACTCCCATAAACTCTATGTTCAAATAAATCATACAGTTAATGAAAGAGTAAATATTATGCCAACTATTGTTTGTACTTACATAGATATCCTTTTTAAAAAAGATGAAAATATTATTTGTATAATAATTTATACAAAGAGACCCATTGATTAATCTACTTAAATCTCTTAGCAAAAGATTTGGTCAGTGCTGTGTAATAACTTGCGCTTTAATTGTAGTTAAATTTCTCATGAAGCTCCTCCTTCCTCATGACCAGGCAATAAAGTCTGTGACTATGGAAGACCCACAGGTGCTATTCATGTCTTCTGCTTTGATGTTGTGTGACCTGGACAAATAGGCCATACCCTCCTCCATTACTACCATGATGTCAGTTCTAGCCTTCTCAACTGTCACTGCAGTTGATTGCCAAGTTTTTGATCAACTGCCAAATCTTTAGTCCAGTGGATCTCATTGAGATGCTTTGGAACTGTGTGTCAAATACTACTAGTCACTCACCCAACATTTATTTCCCCCTCTCTATTACTGAGAGAACCCTGATATTCTAAAAGGTGACTATGAACCCGGTTAAAATGCCCTTTACACTCCTTTGCAACTTGATATGACCAAGTTGTGACCAGTGAAATGTAAGTGAAGCTTTGACGGCGTCCCTTCCTAAATAAAAAGGCAAAGCCCAACAAGGAGGCCTTCTGTCTTTCACCCTTCATTCTTTCTTTTCTTCCTGCCTGGAACTCAGATGTGATGCTGAAAAGAGGCAACCATTTTGTAGCTATGAGGATAAAAGCCATATATTAAAGAAGACAGATCAAAGAGACCTAGCTTCTCTAATGGCACCATGGAACTATTGTACAAACCATGGACAATCTGCTTTCAGACTTCTTTTTACATGAGAAAAATAAACTCGTTTGGTTCAATCTCTGAGGATAAGTTTCTATTATACGCAGCCAAGTGCAAACCCCAACCAATAAAACCTGCAGACTCATGAGATCTTCATCTGGTCCTCATTCCCCTTCCCACCAAATCTAGACTCAGGGGCACCTCTGGGCTGTAGGGGGAGTTAGCTGGATAACATATATAAGGGTACTGGTAGGAGGAGTATGACATCGTTGTAGGAATAAAATGTTTAAAATATATTATTAATAAAATCTTTTTCTTTTAAGCAGAACTTTGTGCAAGATGTTCTTTCCCCCCAATCTATATAGCCAGAGGCATCTATTGTCTCAAAGAAGGTTTGGATTGTTAAATCAGGAAAACAAAGACAAAGTCAGGGTAAAAGTGAAGTCTAATTGGTGACCCAGAGGTCCAATTTGTATAGGAAAGGCAGAATAAATGCACAATTGTTTTCTTTTTACTAAAACAATTTTCAAAATAAAGAGCTGGTTCCCTCTCAACCATCAAGTGATCAATTTTTATAAATGTGTAGATATGATGCTGTTTGATATGTTTGAAAACAATCGTAAGTCTCTTTTGATACTCAAATTGGCCCATCTTTGGTCAATGGGAACCCATTTCAATTGTTTCTTGAGTCTTTTTGACAAAATCCTAGTAGGTTGATAGTTTCCTTGCTTTCCAAAAATATTTTCGGATAAAATATGATGATGTCTGGGATTTGGTTCAAATTGACGGCATGAGAAAAAGAAGTATAGATAAAATATGATCGGCCATGAGTTGGTAATTGTCCAAGCTAGTGATGGCCCCATGGAGGTTCATTATACTATTTTCTTACATTTGTATGTGTTTGAAATTTTCCAAAATAAAAGATATAGATCATAAAGTTCAGCCGAGCGCTGTGGTGTGCGCCTGTAATCCCAGCTACTTGGGATGTTGAAGCGGGATTTCCGACTTTCCAAAGTTTCCCTTAACTTATGGATGAGTAGACAGAGAGGTCTGGGCACAGAGTTTACTCTTAAATCAGAGGTAATAAGCTCTCGGGATTTAACCGACATTACCCATCCCAAGGGCATGAAGAACCCCTCTTAAATGGGGTGGAGGAAAGACGGAGGGTAAAAAGGGCGGGAAATGCTGAACGCTTCCAAAGTGTCCTGCGGTGGGTACCTCTTGGCAGCTTTGGTGGTTGACACAGGGCTGGGTAAAAGGGCTTCTCTCACCGCCTGTTTGGGTCATCTTCTCCCACTCTGAGCCCGACTCTTGCCTCTAATCCCCAACAAGCCTGATTCAGTTTCTTGTGGTCAAGGGGATCTTGCTTTCCAGACAGGACAGGAAGAGCACTGGGCTGGAAGTCCCGAGGACAGAATCCGAAAACTGTCAGTAACTGGAAATGGCACTATGTTTTGAATCTCCGTTTCATCACCCATGAAATGAAAGGTCAGCTGTAAGACTGAAGACCCCAGTGTCCCAACCCTCCAAATCCGAAACTTGAGAAGCCCTGGACCCGAATAGCCGGTCCTGCAGGCCCCCGTGCATTTTCACTGAACGTCTTCTCCACCATTACACATTGCATCGCCTCCTAAAGAAAGACGCGACTGCTATCACTTTTTGCAGATAATTGGAGAGGCGGTGCCGAGCAGAGATGACCCCAAAGTTGACAGTACTTTGAGGCTTTGGGAATCAGGCGCGCGGCCGACCTGTGCGATTTCTCCTCTCTGCCCTTGCTCGCCTGCAAATCCTGACCCCCGTCCCCGCTGCGGAGAAATCTCCTAAGAGACGGCCGCTGGCGTCGCCTCTGCGCCCGGGAGGCGTGGAGCCGAGGGCCCCCGAGCGCGCGGCGTTCCCGCTCCCCGCGCGCAGCCGAGAGGGAGGGGCCGGAGGGGGCCGGGCAGCGCCAGACGCTGAGCGCGGGGCTCGCCGCGGCTCAGTCTCCTCCCGAGCCCAGCCCGGCTGGCGAGCGCGGCGGCCACAGCGAGCCGGAGCCCGGGCCTCCGAGCGGGCAGGCGGAGGGCCGGAGAAGCGGCGGACCGGAGTGGCGGGCCGCGCTCGGGCCCCAGCCGAGCGCACGTCCTCCTGTCAGACCCCGGTAAGTGCCGGTAGTTGCGCCCCCCGCAGCCGCCAGCCGCAGCCGTGGTGGCCGCAGTAGCCGTAGTCCCCGGATCCCGGTTGCTTGCATCCTGCTGCTGCGCTGCAGGCTCACAGGTGGCTCCGCCGTGGATGTGGGCGCCCCAGGCCCCGCTAGGAGTTAGCCAACTCTCTTTGCTCCGGGGCGCGGTTTCCGAGGCCCCGCCTCTCCCACCCTTGCTTCTGGCTTGGAGTCGGGGGCGCCGGGCAGGGCCTGTCTTCGAGGGAGAAGCGCAGAGGGGCGCTCCCCTTCCCCAGCCGCCCACAAACGACCCAGGAAGATGCCGTGCAAGCGCCTCCCCAAAAGCATCCCAGCTCCAAGCCAAGCTCGCAGGTGGGGCGTCTGTCCTTTAGTTTTATTATCCTATTAATCCACCAGGGAAAGTTTGAGACCACGCAAGGCAAAGTTGGGGTACGGCTGGGGGCGAACTTCGCTTGCGCAGGCAGCTCTCAGGGAGCCGGGCAGTGGGTTTGCAGGGCGAGCCTGGCTCAGGCTGGAGATATTCGTGCGCCCTAGGAGTTG
This sequence comes from Propithecus coquereli, assembly GCF_000956105.1. Classification (NCBI taxonomy): domain Eukaryota; kingdom Metazoa; phylum Chordata; class Mammalia; order Primates; family Indriidae; genus Propithecus; species Propithecus coquereli. The sequence goes on along the minus strand of NW_012155840.1, from coordinate 6,839,743 downwards.
AGTCTGTTCCTGCCGGCCCGGGTATTGTGACAATCCCCAGTGCTGTGAATCGCTTAATCGTTCTTGCTAAGTGTAGACATCGGCAGCCAGCCGGGAATCTCTGACGGGTTCGGTTTATCTCAGGAGTAGCAGCAACTCAGCCTGGGTTGACTTGTGCTCTTGCTCTGCTCTGCAAACCTGAGCTCCAGCTAATCTCAGTGTCTAAGTGGCGTGTGTTTAATTAGCTTATTTTACACGTGAGATGATCTCAGCGCATGCCTCTGAAATGAAATCATTGCTATAGAAAAGAACAGCATCTTTAAAGAAAAATTGAAAAGAGGAAGGTTTAGAGTATCAGCCGTGTGTCTGGATATGTTACCCATCTCCTCCGTGGGATAGAAAATGAAAACTCTGCTTTGGATACCTCACCTATTCAAGTCAGTGTTGGGGCTATTTGGGGCAGATTTTGTGGACAGAGGTATTGCCGCAACTTGCATATTGTTTATGAAATACACTTTTGGTCTGTCGAAATAGCCTACTTGTTATTTCACTGCCTTGGGAGTTGTTTGATTTACTAAGCTATCTATTTTAAATATGACTAAAGGTTGTTTTTTTAAAAAGCTTTAGCTGAAAACAATGTCTAGATGTTTAGGGAAGACAGCTTGTGCATGTCACCAGAGCATTCTTTTGTAAACTTAAATTTTTAAAGGGCTACTTTTCTGCATCTGTGAAAGGAGAGAGACTTTTGATTAAAAATAAGATCCTGACTACCTCCTCCAATACTCAACCCTTTCCAAATGATAGATTAAATCAGAAAAATGTGCCCAAAACTGGGAATTATATAATTGGATTAAAAGAAAACACATGAATAGTGGTTAGTTGTCAAGTACCTAGATAGTTCTGAGACAAGTGGGATCTTTTTAGCACTGGAAGGTTGTTACATGATTTAAGGTAAGCTAATCTGATAGATTTTCATCTATAAAATTTTTATTCTGACACATTTACGTTTTCTACACCTAACATTGGATTTACCAAAATATTTATTTGGGTTTATACATACATGTTTGTAAATGCTTACTATGTGCCACATTCCAAGTGCTACATATGTTTTAATTCATCTTAAAGCAGTCCTGGGTGATAGGTGCTGCAATTGTCCTCACTTTTTAAATGGGGAAACTGAGGCACAGAGGAGTTAAGTAACTTACCCAGGATCACACAGCTGCAGGACAGGATTTTATCATAATTGCAAAGTTCTTTCTATAAAAAAGACATGATTTTATGATTTACTTATCATTGTTTTTATTTTTATTTAAGCATAAATGATGAAAATTTCCTGTGAAGCATAAAGAATCACTGATTGTGGAAGTGCCCCATAAGCGCTGTTAACTATAAAATAAGAAAAAGTATGAAAGAACCATCTGGTTGAGTCTAAAGTTTGAAGACCACCACATCCACCAGAAAACCCAGAATGGATCTGCACCAAAGCGCCACCATCAGTTTCCTGGAGAAATGGTGTTTAGATGACTCACTGTCTGGCTGCAGGAGACATTATAATGTCAAGAAAAAACTGAAGTTTATTCGAATCTTAGGCCTTTTCATGGGCCTAATAGCCATTAGCGCTGTCTCATTTTCAATCGGTGCCTTTTCTGAGACAGACACACAGAGCACAGGAGAGGCCAGTGTTGTAAGTGGCCCTAGGGTAGCACAGGGATACCGTCAAAGAACTCTCTTAGATCTAAACGACAAGGTTCGGGATTACACTCCACAGCCACCTCTTTCTACGGAAGACAAATCTGAGAATGGTACAGATCATGCCCAAGGAGACTACCCTAAAGACATCTTTTCCCTTGAGGAGAGAAGAAAAGGTGCAGTCATTCTCCATGTCATTGGAATGATCTACATGTTCATAGCCTTAGCCATTGTCTGCGATGAGTTCTTTGTTCCTTCTTTGACTGTTATCACTGAAAAACTGGGCATATCTGATGATGTGGCTGGAGCCACATTTATGGCTGCAGGGGGGTCAGCCCCAGAACTTTTCACATCTCTCATAGGAGTATTTATTGCTCATAGCAACGTTGGCATAGGCACAATTGTAGGTTCAGCAGTATTCAACATCCTCTTTGTTATTGGCATGTGTGCTCTGTTTTCTAGAGAAATCTTAAACCTGACATGGTGGCCGCTCTTTCGGGATGTGTCCTTCTACATCGTTGACTTGATCATGCTGATCATATTTTTCCTGGATAATCTTATCATGTGGTGGGAAAGCTTGCTTCTTTTAACAGCTTATTTTTGCTATGTGGTTTTCATGAAATTCAACGTCCAAGTAGAAAGATGGGTGAAGCAAATGATAAATCGCAATAAAGTCGTCAAGGTGACAGCACCAGAGGCCCAAGCAAAGGTTGGTGGTGGTGGTTTTTTATTTAATGCTTTTCTTGACCATAGTTCTGAATTGTATTATGTTTTTGAGATTTACAATTTTTTTAAATATTACGGTGTTTGGAGCTGTAGTGGATAGCAGATTGCATTCTGCAGTTCTGTGATAGGCAGACTAGCATAGCAGTGGAAAAAAAATTTGTGGATATTCTTGTAGATGTTTACTAAGTTCCCCAGCTACTTGCTTTAGAGTAAAACATTCGTAAATAGGTTACATAAGCATCCTGGAGCAGACTCAGCAGTAATTTGTCTGTTATTTTCCTAAAGTAGGCATAATAGTTTCGTGAGCAATTTAGTTTTCATGGGAAAGTATATATGTGCCTAGCAAGGCACATATATACTTTTTCTTTTCAATGGGCACATGAAAATTATCAAGAACCATCTCTTTAAAGATGTCTTGGAAAGATAGTTTGTTTGTGTTACCGGTGCTGTACCTTCAAGTCAACAGCCTAGGGCCTAGCAGGTCATTAGAGTGGTTGAGGCCATTTTTCTTGATTCACAACGTCATGTTTTAGGTCACTTGATCAGGAACTAATCAGCATCCATTGTAAAGAGAGTCATTGGCCAGCCCTACCCCCTGCCTCTATGTCACAGTGGCCCATTTTACCTGCCATAAAACACATGACCCCCAAATATTTTTACAGCAGAATTTGAGGGAATTTTAAAATGACAATAGTGGCCATCCTACTACTTAGGTGGGAAACAAATTGATAGAGAACTTAGAAGAAACTGATCTGAAAAAAATATAAATTTTTTTAAATAATGATAAGCAGCATCAATAAGATTGCATGTTATAGCATAATGCAGTTCTGATTTATATCCTAGCAGTGGAATGTTGTCTCTGAATGTGATTTTAAACAGAAAACCACAGTATATACACAGATTTTTCAGGCTACATCTGGGAAAATTCTAATGTATGTAAAAAACAGATGTTTGGGTAGGGAGTGAGAGATTTTGTCCAAAAAGAAAAGAAAAAAATGATATTAATTTAGCTAAATTTACATGATTCTTTTATAATCAAGTTTGATGACTGTCATTTTTGTAGCAGCTCTGAAATGGAAGTGCAGAAAAACCACTAGTAATATTTCTACTTATTACATGCAAAAAAAAATATGTTTTGTAGTGTATTTTTTCCAACATTTCTCTCAGTTTATGGTTGTTTGTTAGAAACTGTACAGTAAAACAAAAAAACTCGTTTAGCAAAATTTATGGCAAATAAGCATTTAGGTGATACAACTGAATACATCTACTTCAGGGCATCAGAAAGGACCATCTCTGGAGCCTCTCCCAGCTCTTAGTAGCCAAAAGGATGATCCCTCAAGCCCCCTCCTCAAGCCTGTTTGAGTGGTTTGCATCAGTAGTCTCTGTTTATTTCAATTAGAGAACTGAGTAATTGTCAAGGAAAATTATATTTTTTATTTTTTGTCTATAGGGTTTTTGTTTGTTTGATTGTTTATTTTGGATACAGAGTCTCACTCTGTCACCCAGCTAGAGGGCAGTGTCATCCTCATGGCTCACTGCAACCTCAAACTCCTGGGCTCAAGCAATCCTCCTGCCTCAGCCTCCCGAGTAGCTGGCACTACAGGTACAGGCCACGGCGCTCAGCTAATTTTTTCTATTTTTGGTAGAGATGGGGTTTCGCTCTTGCTCAGGCTGGCCTGGAACTCCTGACCTCAAGTGATCTGCCCGCCTCAGCCTCCCAGAGTGCTAGGATTCCAGGCGTGAGCCACTGTGCCTGGCCAGGCATATTTTTTAGAGGCAAGGAGATGATTTGGTTTCTTATAAACATCCTGGGCCCATTCATGGTGAAAAAGAAAATCTTTTTGAGAACTCAGTCCTTTTTTTTTTCTTATATCATAGTGGAACTTCATTAACTTAGACACCGACTTGGCTGAAGGTTATGTTGGCAACATTTATGAAAAATGAATCTGCAGAGCAATCCAATGCTATATGTGCGATTGCAGGAGGACTTTGTATTCTGATTTTAGCAGGGGGTAGGGTGGAAGACGGTTTCATGCACTTGGGAAGTAACTTTTTAAATACAGCTTATAGACTGTATTTAATCAATTGTAAACCATTCATTAAAGTAGCCCTGGCAGGATCTTTACCTACTCAATTAGGTGATTTGTCAATGTAATTTTTATGATAACATAAGTTAGCAATTGAGGCTGACATTCCTTAGCAATTGTTATTCATATCCCTAATTTTGTGTGTTTCTAAATTTGGAAATTCTAGATTTACCTAATTAAAAAAGAAAGGAGGTTATATTCATAACTATCTTTCCTGTTTCTGATTTTCCCCAAAAAATGTGTTCATTATATTATTTTTCTTTTAGCACCAAATAGCTTCACTTTCTTTCATTGAACCATTATTGTTTCTTTTGGCATTGAATAGCTAATGGGAGTAGAGTTCTTTTTAACATAGCTATGTCTTGTTTGGTATTCCTCAAAAATGCTAAAGCATAGTCATACATTTTGAGGTGGCATGTGCATAATAATGCATGATTTCCCTTAGGAAATTTCACCTTGCCAATTTTACTTTTGAATTATTGCTGGACAATTTTTTTTCAGCAATTACAGCAAAGAACATATGCCTGGTTTCAGAATCTTATGGAAGTTTGCTCCCCAAGCACTGAACATAAGGTGTTCCAAAGAGGGATGAGTCCTTGAGTGTGGCCATCTAGTACTCTGGTCTGAAGAGTTGATTTCTGTCTGTGTAGCTCACTTTTCCGACAGAAATTGGTGCTTCTGATATCATCAGAACATTTAGGGGAAAAAACTCTAAGCCAAATGCAGCCTTCAAGGGAGTCTTCATAGAGAGGAATGTGCTATATAAGAATTTAGGAAGCAAAATATTAATACTAAGCATGTTTTCATGCAAAGCCACCTCATTGTCCTAAATGCACAATTATGGGGCATGGGAATTTGTGAAAGCAGAAGAAACACATTTTAGACATTCTTGTATAAATCGTCAAATTGTTCTTGCTAAAAAAAAATCATCACCTCTTCTGGGCTCTAGGCAGTGAAATACCTTTGAAACTACTTGCTTCATAGACAAACTGAGAATCTTAATTTGGTTTCATTATTGATGATATATATCACAGGGCAATTGTGAAATATAGAAAAATGCGAACTGGGTTTTTTTTCATAGTTAAAGTAATAGTTTTTCCTCTCATTTAATTGCTCTTCCCTGTGTGGCTTTTAATTTTGTTGACATTGTTACTACTTCTTTTAGCAATACTATTACCCTATTTAAAAAGTTGTGTAGTGTCATGACATGGTGGAGAGATCCTGGGGCTTTGACTCAGAAAGAAAAAGCTTTTAGGTCCAGCTGTGGAACAAGCCAGGTGACCTCGGAAAAGTCATTTAAACTCTCTGAGCCTCAGTTTCCTAATTGGAAAAGGAGAATAATGATACCTACTTCATAAGATTGGTAAAATCATTAAATGAAGAAATGAATGTTAAGCATCCGGCATGATCCTTGGCAAATGTGTATTGTGTGATAAATGTTGGTTCCCTTCCTTTTATGTTTCGTTCTTAAATGAAAATTGAATCAGAATAAATGATTTAGATTAAAGAATGATAAAACATTCCTTGAAGATTGAATTTAATCTAGTGAATCACCGAGTTAAGCAGGCCATTGTACCCCTTAGGGTCATATGATATTTGTTGTATTATAATATTCATAAGCCCTAGTTCACATACGGTGAATATATGCAAGCCAAATATTATTATAAACTTGAAGGAAACCTCCAATTCCTCTTTTTGTTCTGAAATTTTATTATGTATTATTTTGCTTAAAATAAGGAGGCCATTGGCTCAGGTCTAGCAATATCTATGCTAAACAAGAGACTTTTGTTTTCGGGGAATTTTAATTAATAAATGAGCTCTCTTTGTAAAACCTCTCTGTAGCTGGTTAGGAATAAATTTAACTCCTGCAGTTGAGTTTTAGGGGATCCAACTCATTTTGCCGCACACCTGGCCTGGCTGCTGGGATCTGTTGATCTGTTATGGTGCTAGGCTGTCATTGGCCTAGAAAGCAGCTGTCCATGGTATTTAACTTCTTCTTAAACTTGGCACTGTAATCTGACAGCAAGTTGGCCTGGTTCTAATGAAGGGAATGATCTAAATAAAGATGCTTAAAGCTGGATAGTTGAAGAGCAGACTACTTAATAATTTAGGTATGCCTTGCCTTATTCAATTTGTGTGTCTCTGAAAAGTTGCAATTCAAATTGTTATCAATGTTCTTGGGAAAATCAGAATTAAAACAATATTATGAATATTCCTCATAAAGTGAAGTATTTCTTGGAAGGCACTAAACCATAAATAATTTTATAAATACACATACGTAGCCCCAAGTTTTCTTAAAACACAGAATCTATTATAAAACTCAACCTTTGTTCCCTCTCCAAACCTAGTAAATAAATTAGTAAAATTAATGTACAAACTTCAAGGCAGGTAAAATAGTCTTTATATTAAATAAAAGAATGTATTACTTAATAGATTTGGAAACTAATTTCCTGTCCTCAAAAGAAAAAAAAAATTAGGCATTGAAATTCTTAACTGGCTAGATGCCTGTGAAGGTAGTATGTTTGTTTATCTAGGGATACAGCATGGTGATTTTTTCCTTCTTTGGTTTCCTCTACTTACATTAAAATCAAAACCACCAGTTACTGCCTGTGCTTCAGAGAGTTAACAGGACATTTTGAGAGATCCAAAAGGGCCCAGTGGATGTTAATGCACACCGTTCAAACTGCCCTTGGCCATTCCCCTTGCTACTCTGGTTTCCCCTGGCAAGAGATGACCTCAACTTTGTGAATCCTTCTGAGAAGTGGGAGTCACCACATCTCTCCCTTCCTTCCTTCCTCCATTCCTCCCTTTCTCTCTCTTCTTTTTCTCTCCTCTTCCACTCCTCTTCTCTCCCCTTCTTTTATTTCTCCCTCTACTTTTGGTAAAACCAGATAATTTGCATTTGAACTTTAGCAAAGAATGTGATTGTTATGTTAAGCTGCTCTCTGGAGAGTGGGGACACCAGTGCATCCACAATGTGGATTTGACAGATTTAGTTTTTCCATTCTTTTATCTTCAAACTTCTTTTTTGAAGTTTTGTTTTTATATAAGTCTCTAGTAACCGGAATGTAGCTGCATTCTGTTTAATTCAGTTTGACAATCATCCTCTTTTAACTGGGAAGTTTAGTTTGGTTACATTGATTATGATTACTGTTACATTTGGATTCTTTTCTATGGTGTTAATTTATACTTTCTATTGTTCTGGTCTTTCTGTTTCTTTTTGTAACTTTTTCTTGCCTTTTGTGGATTGAGTTTTTCTCTAAATCTGTTTTTCCCTGTAATAGTTTGGAATTTAGACATTCTATTTCTATTCTCTTGATGTTTACCTTAGAAATTTTAACGTGTATATTTAACTTAACATAGCCTTAAGATCTTTACACGCCAGCTAAACAACTTAAGTACCTTTAACTCAGTCCCTTCTCATCCATTATATTTGATTTAAAGTCCAGGATTTAAGTTCTACCTTGATGGTCTATAACAGCTTTATTGAAATATAATCATCATTTTTTAAACCCCACAAATTAAGCATTGTCATTATATCATCAATGTTTTCAGATTTATTCACATATTTACCAGTTTTTTCCCTTCTCATGCATTGTATATGATTTAAAGTCCAGGATTTAAGTTCTACCTTGATGTTCTGTAACAGCTTTATTAAATATAATCTTCATTTTTTAAACCCCACAAATTAAACATTGTCATTATATCATTAATGTTTTCAGATTTATTCACATATTTACCAGTTTTTTCCCTCCTCTTTCCTTTTTATATATCAGACCTTTTATCTGTGATTTTTTCCCTCTATTCCTGATGTCCATTCTTCATAAGTTCCGTTGGCAAGAATCTGTTAATAGTAAATGTTCCTGATTTTTATTTGCTTAGAGATGTATTTTACTTTTGTTCTTAAAATATAGTTTTGGTGGGTAGGAAATTATTTTCTCAACCCACTTTGAAAATAATATTCCACAGTCTCTGAATTCCACTTTTGCTGTTGAAAAGGCCACTGTCAGTGTAAATGTTTCTCCTGTGTAAGAAATCTATCTTTTCTCTTTGACTGCTTTTAAGGTTTTCTCTTTGTTTTTGGTGTTCATCATTTTCCTTAAAATATTGCAAGTGTGGTTTCTTCATTTATATATTCCCTATTTGTGATTCATTAGGCTTCTTGATTTTGAGAAATCACCTTCTAGAATTCTGATTAGATATATCTTATACCTTCTCAACCTACCTTCCGTGTCTTTTAACTGCTCATCTTTCTCTATCTGTGATGCTCATTCTGTTCATTTCTTTGTATCTACCTTCTAGTTTCTCACTTTTTCTTCAGTTTTGTCCAGTCTGCTCTGATGCTCATCCATTGAGTTTCTGATTTTAATTATCATATTTTTCATTTCTATAAGTTTTATGTGGCTCTTACTCAGATCTACCAGGTTGTTTTTCTTTGCCTCGTATTCCTTGATCATACATTTAATGCCTTCTTTTATTCCTCCAAAGATGTCAAATATATTTATTTTATATTTCATAATTGATCATTTTAGTGTTGATATCCTTGCAGGTCTAGTTTTGCCGTTTTATTGCTTCTTGACCATGTGGTTGCTTTCTTATGTATTTAGTAATTTTTTTAAAAATTTGAACACATGTTTCTTTGGAACTTTACCTGTGGGAATTCATTGGGTTTTAAATGGCCTGGGTTTTAAATATACTCCTCCAGGGAGGACTGCTCTTCTGTCAAGAGTCTAGAAGTACGACCAACCTGGAACCATTCTAACCTAAATGTTTGACGTTTTTCTACCCAGGTAGTGTGAATTCAGACTTCAAACCCACGTGAGTGAGCCTGTGGTTAGAAATTCTTAAGGGAGACTCGTTTTTCCCCTCTCTCTCTCTTTTTCTTTCTCTTTCTCTCTCTTTCTTTTTCAGTACCACTCAAAACCAAGAGCAAAATAGGTATAGCCTATCATCTTCTTTTGCTAGGTAGCTTTTTTTTTCCTTATTTACCCACTAAAAGCATCAACCCTTCAGGATTCCCAGCTTATGGGTAGAAAAGGCTCTGAACTACCTCCCCCCAATCAGGCCTCATGTTTGCAGCTTCTAAAAACCCAGTCTTTAGGGAAAGGCAAATGCCTGGAAGGCAAAACAATACAGACATGTTTGGATTTGTGCTTACTTGGTGTTCTGGGTTCTAAGAAATCTCTAATTCCTCACTAAATAAATATATTAATGACATCCAACATTTGGATGAGTAATATATTATGAAGGGTTTCTCCAAATGTTTAGTCCATTCTATGGCCAGAAACATGTTTCAGACTGTGGATTTTTCAAAAGATAATGCATATAACAGGTGACACTGATATGGAATTTTAATGACTTATTCTCTCAGAACCTGACCATCACAGTAAAGCTCCTCATCAAGAAAAATCTTGCCAACAGCAAAATTTTTAATCAAATCAAATCTAAGAGGCAATTCTAATGGGAAGTTATTGGGGTCAGTTTAAATTTTAGATTTGCTTTTTAAATAATATTTTTGTCAGATACTAAAATAACAGATGTATTATATAAGATTATAAAAACACATCAAAATATAAAAAAGAAAATTTTAAATAATCTATATCTCCATTGAACCATCCAAAGATAACTATGCACTTTTTGCATATATTATACTTTCAGAATTCTCATACACACACATACATATGTTCAAATATATACTTACATATTTAAATAAATTGCAATGATGTTGGATATGCACAATTTTGTATTTATTTATCATATTGGGTATATATAATTTTAAGCTTTTTTACATCTTGGCCTATTATGAGCATTTCTTCATGTCGTTAAATGTTTTTCTAAAATGTTATTTACTAGAATGCCGATTTCACATTGTAATTTATTGTAATATTTTACTGCTATAAAAAATGCTACAAAAAATAGCCTTATACGTGAATTTCTCATTTTGTAGAAGCAGAAATTCTGGATCAAAGTTTATTAGCTCTTTTGAGTTCCTGCCATATTGCTACATGCTTTGTAGTATTAATGATTATAATTTTTAATGTTTTCCAATTTCATGGGTGAAGCATAGAATTTTAATTAATTTGTTTTAATTTGTGTTGCTTTGCTTTGATTAATTGGGAGGTTGAGCTTTGAAACATATGTTGATGAAGAATTAAATTTTTCTTTTATAGATTGCCAGTTTCCTATGTCCTATGTGTCAATTTTCAAGTTAGCTATGATGACTCACACAAAGATTTCTTACAGATTTATGCTGAGAATCACTAACTTTAGCTCTCCTCCCTCCCCGCATTTCCACACCTAAATAAATCCAGGAAGTTTTCGTGGTTTTCGTTTCTGTTTTAATGGGAGAATTGTTCTGAGGAGGAGGCCTTGTGGCTGAGGAGCTGGGAAATGAGGTTCCCAGGGATGGGGATGTGCTCCTTGGCCATATGACCTTGGGGGATTCTGTTCCTCCTAGGAACCCTGTTTCCTCATATGGAAAATGGGAGATTCGACCCCAGTGACCTAGCAGATTGATTTTAGCTTGTCATTTCTGTCCTTGGGAGCTCTAATACTTACTATGCAGAATATTCTAACCAGGCCGAAGTAGCAACTCAATACATTTACCCTAAACAGAAGACCAAAGTTTCACCATACTCATATCATCTAACTCTTTTCCTTAACTGATTTACATATTGTAGCTTCACTGAAATGATTTAATCAACTTGACCAAGCAATAATTTTGGCTTAAGCATGCTGTGGGAGGTAGCTCTTCCAGACAGATGGGAGAACAATGTGCCTGGAAGAAAGTCATTTAAAGTTTACTACAGGATGCTAGACCTCCTCAGCATTTGTGGCTTCTGGCAGTGAAAACCTTCCTTGGCAGCTGCATGTGTGTTCCTGGGTTGCTGGTCTCTTCCAATGTCTCCAAAGTCAAGAGAGGAGAGGGATCTGCAAACTAGGCAGTGCTTAATGCCAGGTACTTACTGCACTAACACTTAAATAGATATATCACCTCCATCTGCAGACCAGGAATCTGAGGATCAAAAGACATAAATGATTGCCTAAGGTCCAAATGTTGTGGTGTTCAAACTGCATTTTGAGTTTGAGTGTAAGCAAGCTCTGTTATACTGTAGGGCTTCTCACTGGGCAGTTGAGCATAAAGACAAAGCAAGCCTCCAAATTAAATTCACTTTTTATATTAGGCTCTGTTAAACCAGTGATTTTCAAATATTTTTGACCATGATCCACACTAAGAAATATGTTTTACATCTCAACACAATATGCACATGTGCATGTATGCACAGATACATATCATATATACGTATACATATAAAAATCTAAGTGTAGGGCACTTTTCTTCTATTTTCCATTCTATTAAAAATATTGGTTCAACTTTCTAAAATAATTTCATGATTCCCCCAATGGGCTGTGACCTGAGTTGTGTTAAGAAGTTCCATTTTTCTCCTTCTTTCTCTTAGCAGGGCTGCCCTGCACAGCTGTGCTAGTTGTGTACTACACAAGGGCATCTGTCTGATCGAGGGGACGAATGGGGGCTGAAATGCAGACATCGCTCTGCTGGACGATGAGCTGTGTGCTCTGGTGTGAAACTGTGTCCCAGGAAGGGGTACCTTTTCTTAGTTCAACAAAGGTGTGTCCTTAGGGCTGGTGCTGTCCCTGCTTCTTACCCCAGCCTCTTCTTTGATGATTTATTTAGAGTTTCAGAGCCATGAATCCAAAGGGACCATTAAGCATGTGTAACGTGTGATTAAGCACATGCTAATATTCACGGTTGGGACTCTTTCAGCCATTCAGAGCTCAAACCACATGTCATTGCAGCTTTCTCCCCAAGCACACACACCCTCTACATCCAGTCGAGTAACTTGGACCAATGCAGATTTCTGCACACTCCTGAGAGGCCAGCACCCACCAAGCCATGTATCGCTCTCTGGATTTGACCTAGACTGACTGCAGGGTGAAGAAGGCGTAGAGCACTGCATGATGTGCTTGCCGAGCCTCGGCTCATCCTTGGTTCCTGATGAGCTTGTCATCAGGTGGGAAAGAAATGTGGGTGAAACAGAGAGATTATGGAATCAGAGAGATGAGGAAACTTGAAAAGAAGCTGCATTTCAATTAGGTTGGTTTCCTTTTTATGAAGGATTGGATTTGCAAACCAAATGATGAAGACGAGGTTCTTGTACTGGCAAAAACCAGTGGTTTTGCAAAGGGTCTGATCACCAGGCCACAGTTAATGCACATTCACAGCTTTAAAGCTGCACTGCAGATTTTACAATGGCAGGACCAAGCCTGGAGAGGAGTCCCTTCCATTCCACACCCTGGCTGCCTAACCCCGGACCAGGCACTTCTCCCCAGGCATCCTCTCTTGGAAAATAAAGGGGCTATTTATCTTCAAGATCCTCCAAGCTCTGATAATTCTGTGCTTCTCTGTTAATGAAACAAGTATACTTGTTTATAGTTATGGACTGGTCAGCAGAAGAAATGGTCAGGTAAAGATGCCCTGAACTTACTTTCTTCACAATGCTTTTCTAATTAAGAACCCAATTAAAGGAGTTTGGCTCCTTTGGACGTATAAAGAGGGCTTCTTCTACTCATCCACAGGACTTCCTTAAAAAGGGCCAAGTGAGTTTCTGGCTCTCTGTAAGTAACTTTCTTTTTTACTGTTTGATGGATGTTGAGTTAGACAATCAGGATAGAGGTAGAAATACAGGTTTCACCTTCAACTAAAACCTGAAGTACTATTCCTCCCACTTACAACCTGTCATCAGTTTTTCTAACCACTTACGTAGACTGAGTCGGCATAATTCCTCCCTACCACCTGATAGCAATCAAATGTATGTTGAACCATTTCTATTATTTTAGGCCTGTGATAGGCACTGAGCATTAGTGTATTCCAGGAACCTCTAACTTTGTTTTCTGAGTTGGAGGATGATGATTAAGGGTTAACACAATGGAATTACTTATTTGTTAGGCCTGGGATAGAGTGTGACCTTCCTAGCTGTGTGATCTTGGGCCTGTTACTTAACCTCTCTGGGCTTATGTTTACTTATCCATAAATTAAATTAAAAAATAGAATTTTCATCATGGGAGGTTCTGAATTTCAAATGAGATTGAACAAGAAAAGTGTTTAGCAGAGTCGAATCTTTGCATCCCCCTAACCCACCCAAAGACACTCTACTCCTGATCACTTTTGCTCTGAGTCCCTTCCCTGTGCTACCAGCCTACTCTCCATCAGTCCTGTCTCTCTACCCGGTGTTTTTTTCTCTTGCCATTTCAGAGCCTTGCCTCACTTCCAAGGCTTCCCTCGCCACAACTCCCTAGCAGCCACGGGAACGTGCAGTTCGCCAACTAACCCCTAACTATTAATGATAGTCAAACCCTCAGTGTTTGGACTTGAACCTGCTTTCCTTTTATTCTTACAGAGGATTAAGAGAGAAACAGCTCCCATCTATAGAACTAAACCTTGCTCAACCATGAAATTCTCTTGAGCCTTTCTAGTGCTGCCTTATAAATGTGTTCACTCTTTTCTTGTAGACATCACCAATATTCAATCCTAGCTATTCACGTATCTATCTAGTCATGGCTGTGTCTTATGTTGGTTTGCCAGCATCTGTGTTTTTTGTCTTGGATTGAATTACTCCCCTTGACTCGTTAACTAACCACTCCCGTCTGCAGTACTCAGTGCCTAGCTCGGTGTCACAGGTAAAAAGGCCAAGCACACCTAATGCTTCAAGAAGTTGCTAATGATGGTGATGAGTGTTCATGAGAAACAGTCTGGGCCTGAATCCATCATAAAATGTAGTGGCTTATCCATTAAACTCAAGTATCAAATGACTAATTTCCTACTTAAGAAGCAGGAGTCATTAGAAATCCTCCAGTCCTCTCAGGTTGCGAGTGTGGGTGTCAGGGTAGGTAAGGGCTCTCAATTCTAGAAGCCAGATTATTC
>NW_012155840.1:6806134-6825189 GCF_000956105.1 Propithecus coquereli | reverse complement strand
CCGAGTAGCTGGGACTACAGGCATGCGCCACCATGCCCGGCTAATTTTTTCTATATATTTTTAGTTGTCCGATTAATTTCTTTCTATTTGTAGTACAAACGGGGTCTCACTCTTGCTCAGGCTGGTTTCGAACTCCCAAGCTCTAACAATCCGCCCGCCTCGGCCTCCCAGAATGCTAGGATTACAGGCGTGAGCCACTGTGCCCGGCCTTCTATCCATTTTTTATAACAGTTTTTTGAATGTAATTTATTTACCATAGAATTCACCCTAAGTGTACAATTTAGTGCTTTTTAGTATGTATTCAGTGTTGTGTAACCATCACTAATTTAGGACATTTTAATCGCACCAAAAAGAAACCCTATACCCACTAATAGTCTCTCCCCATTCCTCCCTCTCCTCAGCCCCTAGTAGCCACTAATCTACTTTGTCACTATAGATTTGCCTATTCTGCACATTGCCTACAGATGAAATCATATAATATGTAGCTTTTTGTGCCTGGCTTCTTTCATTTAACATAATGTTTTCAAGCCTCATCCATATTGTAGCCCTTTTATGGCCAAATAATATTCCATTGTTTACATATACCACATTTTGTTTATTCATTCATCAGTTGATGGACATTTGGGTTGTTTCTACTTTTTGGCCATTATGAATAATGCAGCGATGAACATTTGTTTACAAGATTTTGTGTGAATATATGTTCTCTTTGGTATATACTTAGGATTAGAATTCTTGGGTCGTATGCTATCTCTGTGTTTAACATTTTTAGGAATCGCCAAACTGTTTTCCAAAGTGCCCACACTGTTATGCATTCTTACCAACAACGTACGAGGGTTCTGATTTCTCCACATCTCTGCCAATATTTGTTGTCATCTGTCTTTTTTATTGCACCCATCCTTGTGAGTGTGAAATGATATCTTGCGATTTTGATTTGCATTTTCCTGATGGATGATGGTGCTGAGCATCTTTTCATGAGCTTATTGGCCATTCGCATGTCTTCTTTGGAGAAATGTCCCTTCAAATCCTTTGCCCATTTTTAAATTGGGCTATTTGTTTTATTGTTAGGTTTGAGAGTTCTTTATATATTCTGGTTCCAAGTCCCTTATCACGTTTGTAAATATTTTCTCCCATTCTGTGGCTTTTTAAGGAATACGCTCCATAGATGAGGCAGCTCCTACACTGGGAACTTCTGGGGCTCCAAGCTATTCCATATTGTTCTCTAAGCATACTTATATCTAAATGATTTGGGACTCTCGGATCAATTCTAAAGCTGCCTCTTCCCTTGAGTTGGTCTTGGGAAAATATTGGTCACCCCTAAAGCTAAGAACTGGAGGAGGATTCAGGGGTTGTTTGGGGTCCAGGACTTCCTGATTATGGAGAACCTGGGAATGTGAATCTACTTGAACATTGGACCCAGGATGCTTGTCACCAGGTTGGTGCATCACCGTTCCTTGCCTATTCTTGATTCTTCCCTGTCTTATCTAAGAGAGTTTCTTGTCCTTAAATCCCCTTCCCTGCTTCTTTCCCAGAAGCCCTCAGCAAAGCAGTTGGGCCATAGTCCTTCACTCTCAGATGTGAACTTTGTCTATTTTGCTGTGTGTACCTTGGCACTTAGCTTTATATTATGCATTGTGGTTCCTGCCCATTGACCCCCTGTACTCAATATATATATCCACCTCCATTCCAGGTCCTAGGAACATTTGCATTCATCTTGAGCACTGCTTTGTAAGTGTACAGAGCTACATATAGTAAATAATAACAATACCAGTAATGATCTACTCCATCTTTGTCTAGTGGGAACAGTAATTGCACAAATTTGATTAATGTGCACATTCCGAGGGTAAAGAGAACTTAACCACATGATCATGCTTTATAGAAAAATGCACAATTGGTTCAAAGCTCCAGTGCTTTCCAAGGGGCTCAGGAAATATCCTCTCTCTCACTTCGGGTTTGTGTCAGCTACATAGTAGCTGGTGGCATGGTGGATGGAGTTTTGTGGCCCTGAAGAAGAGGCTGATTTATTTAAATGGCATTCAGATGTGCCAGGTTGCTCATTTGATGCTTACTGTGAAGGGCCATTACAAATCTACTATTTTCTGCTGCCTTTTATTTTAAGTCCAGTTAAGTAGATAGCCACGAATAGCTCTGACCTTGAAAGTCTAAGTGAAGGTGAGATGGGAGAACAGGCTTAGGAAACATATGTTTTGGCATGTTAATGCTCTGCAAGTCACACACACTTAAGGAAAATAAATAGAACAGGACAAGATAGTGTTGTGCTTTAGGAGGAAGAATTTAAACACCCTGGGAAATAGCACCACATGCTTCACTGGTGGATAATCATAAACTGGGCTAAAAATTAATCCAATTCTATCTCCACTTCACTGGGTGGATCTGGGAGACAAGCCCCAACCAACTAAGTGGTACTGCCAGGGATGTTCATTGCATAATCACCTTGGATCGGTGTCTCTGCTGCCGCCACTACTGAGTGATGCTTCCTTCCTCTCAGCAGCCCCAGTAGATGCTTTTGGTTGTTTATTTTTAGTAAAACAGTGCTTAGAATATCATGCCACCATCTCAGTTCAGTTTCTTGCAAATGTGGATCACAAGATGAACCTTCTGTAGTTGAATAGCTTGTTTAAAAAATATTTTCAGCATGGGGCCTCTTATTAAAATTATTAAAGTCCTAGAATTGGGTTATTGAGATTTAAAGAGCATTTTTTACCATCTTAAAAAAATAATATTAAATATTTGTGATGTGCTATGAGCTGCTCTTCTCTGTTTTGAAGCTGACTAGTCCTGGGAAATAAATGCTTGTCTGAGAATCTCACTGACTCACTGAATGGTCAATGTTAAGTTTTAGTTTCTATAAATCTGTTTTAAAATACTTTTATGTTCCTACTCTATCATTAAATGCTCCAGTATTTCACACATTATATATGCATTTATTTGTTCCCAGTTTTCTACATCAAGAAGTTGGATAGTGTGATAATTAATGAGGCTATAGGAACAGATCACGATCTGAGCCCCCATTAGAACAAAACTGCAGACACAAAGAGACAGTGACAAGTGAATTAGAATGATTTCAAGCACATTTTTAGTGTAGGGTTCAAGTAGTCTTTATAGAAAGGATTGCTCTGATGTCACTATCCAGAAAAAAAGGCTCATGTAGTAATCTTGAGAACTTAATAAAGCACTTTCTGGCAAACTATACTCTGGTGTGATTTTAATCCCATGAACTTCTATTAATCCAGAAGGCTTTTATCCAGATGTCCAGAACAGAACCAAGATCCAAAGCCAGGAGAACTTTTGCACAGCCAACTAGATGCCAGAAGATCAATGCTCTAAATTCTAGGCACTTAGTCATATAACAACTTCTTGAGACTCCTTATTAGAGCTTGTTTACTTTTATCATACACAAAATTAGGTAAGTTAGGTTTCCCAGCTCATAAAAAATTAGAAGCAGCAAATGAGGTTCATATGGGGCAGGAGTGGGTAGGGTGCTGAGTTTGGGTAGACTCTGATGCGCAGCCTGATAGGCCTGCTACTGAGCTATTTAGTGTCTTTAAACAGGTTTAAAAAGGCTCCTCGCTCTGAGCAGACCAGTTAGATAAGGCACTCCCACCCCACCACACACACAAGAGTAGACAGAACTATAGATGTGGGATGTGAAAAGCAAAAGGCATCTATATGCAAAAAGAAAGGTGCCATCTCCTCTGGGTGGGCAGATGCAGTGCCCCTCAGGGCTCACAACTTGGAGAGTGGCACACGGCCATGCACCCCTGAGCGGTGCACACATGCGCAGCAAATGCCACAATCATACTGATCACATCAGTAAGACGGCCGATGGCAATAAGAACACACAAGAATATACCTGTCTGGGGTCAGTAAGAGTAGGGTCAAAACACAGTACTTTACCTCTTAGCACCTGCGAAAATGAGAGCGATGTTGTAATCCATGTTGTTAATACCCACAGAAACATCGAGGAAGTCTGACTCATGTTCAGTGTGACTTGTGTTAGAGGCAATGGAACTGTTGAGACAGGCAGGCTGTAGTGTCAAGGGTGGGAACAGGGGGACCCACATGTTTAGGCACTGGTACCATGATCCAGGTGGGTGATGAAGGTGGCCTGGCCAGGATAGTAGCAGCAAAGGCAGTGAGAAATGATCAAATTCTGGATATATCTTGAAGGTAGAGCTAATGGCATTTGCTGATGGGTTAAATGTAGGGTACGATAAAAAGAGAGAAATCAAGGGTGACATCAAGATTTTTGGCCTTTGTAACTGGAAGGATGGAATTGCCATTAATTGAGATGGGGAAGACTTTAGGAGGAGTAGGTTTTAAGTGGAAGAGAGAGGAGATCAATTTGGGATTTAAGTTGGTTAACTTAAACATTTAAATGGGGAGGTTGAATAGGCAGTTGGATGTGAGTCTAGAATTCAGACTAGAAATATAAATTCAGAAATCATGAGAATACAGATAGTGTGTAAAGTCAGGGGACCAAATAAAATCATCCAGGAGCGAGTGTAGACAGATAAGAGCTTGAAGGCTTGCATCCTGGGGTTCACAGCACGGAGATGTGAGGAAAATTGTGAGGAGTGAGCCAAGGAGCTGGGGAAGCAGCGGCCACTAAGGAAGGAAGGAAATGTGGAGAGTGAGGAAGCCAGATGTAGAAAGTACAATAGTCCCTCCTTATCCACAGTTTACTTATGTGTGGCCAACCACACATGAATATATTAAATGGAAGATTCCTGGAATAAACAATTCATAAATTTTAAATTGTATACCATTCCAAGTAGCACGATGACATCCCCCCTGTGCCTCTCCCTCCTTCCCTGAAAGTGAATCATCCTTGTCCGGCATATCCA
Organism: Propithecus coquereli; assembly: GCF_000956105.1. Taxonomy (NCBI): domain Eukaryota; kingdom Metazoa; phylum Chordata; class Mammalia; order Primates; family Indriidae; genus Propithecus; species Propithecus coquereli. The sequence continues at coordinate 6,820,324 of NW_012155840.1, read as the reverse complement.
CACTGTAGACACTATGTGTCCATTAGTCACTTCGTAGCCATCTTCAGTTACCAGATGGAAAAAACATGGTATATATAGGGTCGGATACCATTCGAGGTTTCAGGCATCCACTAGGTCTCTTGGAACATAACTCCCTTAGGTAAGGGGAGACTACTACACTCAAAGAAAAAAAGGTGATTTTGTCAAGTGGTGACCAACTAGGATAAGGACAGAGGACTGAACACTGGCTTTAGCAATGAGGAGGTCATTGGTGACTTGGCAAGAGCAGTTTTGGAGGAGTAATGGAGTGAAAACCTGGTGAACTGGGTTCAAGAAATGAGAGAATGGGAAGAGATATTTATATTTTAGAGATATTTGTAAAGGAGAACAAAACAAAGGGGGGAAGCTGGAGGAAAATATACGGTTGCTATGGTTTGAATGTTTGTCCCCTCCAAAATGCATGTTGAAACTTAAAATCCCCAATGTGGCAGTATTGAGAGGTGGGGCCTTTAAGAGGCATTTGAGTCATAAGAGCTCTGCCCTCATGAATGGATTAATCTACTCGTGGATTAATGGATTGATGGATTGATGGGTTAATGGATTAGTGGGTTGTCTTGGGAATGGAACTGGTGGCTTTAAAAGAAGAGGAAGAGAGACCTGACCTAGCACACTCAGCCCCCTCACCATGTAATGCCCTGTGCCACCTTGGGATTCTGCAGAGAGTCCCCACCAGCAAGAAGGCCCTCACCAAATGCACCCACTTGACCTTGGACTGCTCAGCCTCCATAACTGTGAGAAAGAAATTCCTTTTCTTTATAAATTATCCACTTTCAGATATTGTGTTATAAGCAACAGAAAATGGTCTAAGACAAGGGTTGAGAGGTTTTTTTTTTTTTTTTAAGTGGGAAAAATATTAGCACATTTGTATGGTAATGGGAATGACAGAGCAGAGGGAAGATTTGATAATGCACAAGAGAGAGGGGAGAGTAGCTGGGGCAATGTCCTTGAGTAAGGGGGAAGGAGCCGGATCCTGCACAGGATGGAAGGGCTGGGCCTGACGAGCAGCACACAGTAAGGAGGGAAGCCGGGAAACTGCACAGCTGCAGGTAATGCATGGATATGTTGGCGGGACGTGTGGAAGTTGTCTTTTTGTTTCTATTTTCTTAGCAAAATAGGAAGCAACAGATTCTAAAATTTGATTGAAAAACGCTTTGATGAGTAATAAAAATCAACTGTCAATCACATCGACATTCAGCAAAATAAAGTTACGTGGCTCCGATGGAATTACAAAAACCTGTACTGCTTGAGAAGCAAAGAAGCAGAGTGGTAAACATTAACCTATTTTATTTAAAAAGGCCACATTATTATTATTTTTTTTTACAACAGGGTATAGCAGGGCATTTATATGCAGTTTCATGCACCTAAAGGGTGGCTCTCTCACTCTCTTAGGAGCTCCAGTTATGCCAGCACATGGTTTATCACAGAAACACAAAAGTCTGTGAAACCTGAGCTTCATTCAGGCAGGAATTTATTTTGTTCACATATGAATCCCTAATGCCTAAAAGAGTGTCTGGCAAATAACAGATGCTCAGTAAATAATTATTGAATGAATGATCGAGTCAAAACCAAGATAAGGTCAACCAGAGTATTCTTTACTTAAAAGGATACAGCAATTGATTTTAAGTAATCTGTTTTTACATTCTCAATTTTTTATCATTGAAGCGAAAGTGTCCATATGGCTGCAGTGCTGCCATTTTCCTCCAAACACTTTGTTCTTGTGAACTGACTCAAGAATATTGCTTATATTATAGCTCTAGTTTTATGGGATAATTTCACAGGCTTCAATCCATAAATTCACTTTGCAGATGAAAAGCTGGCAGAATCTCTGTGCAGAATGTAAATCTGCTCCCTGATCTTATCTGGTCTATCCCATTATTAAATGGTTATGGAGATCATAGCATTTGATGGGTAAAGTGCCGGGCACCATCTGTTGATGAGCTGGACATCTACACCGATAAACCAGATATGGTTGTGGAAATTCAAAACAAGGTCCTCTGGTATTTAGGTTATGCCAACTTGATGCCATATGGCGGACATGGTAAGAATCAGAAACTAAATAGTAGCATTATGTTTTATATTCCAGGTCTAGGCGCCTGCTTGCAGTTGTCCTTTGTTTGATCTTCTGTGTAAACAGCAGGATCACAGAGTAAGCTAATTGTACTTTATTTCTCTTCGCTTGGCAAGTTGAGTGTCTTCACATAAATCAATAGGCTGCGTACTGATTGTTCTGCAATCTTGACACAAAAGAGCTGTGCAAGCACTTTTGGCAGTTTATCCCAGAAGCCTGAGAGGAAGGGTGCATTGCAGTATGGGGTGAGCTATTGAGTCGAGGAGAACAGATGACTTTACCTTAGCACAAAAAGAGAATGTTTTAGCTCCAACTTATCTGATTAATAGGAATTATTGACACCAGTGATAAGCAGAGAGTGAAATAACTTTCTTAATTGATTTCTTTCTTATTGGATTTAGTACTGTTTAGAAGGAATCACCTTCCTTATTAAAAACAAACCAAACCTGATGAGGTTCTTCATTCCTCTTGGGCCCTCACACTGGCACAACCCAACCCCGTTGAACAACCTTTAAGATGTACACTGCTCCCATGGGACTTTCTGGTTCCTTGGGTCCACAGAAAGAAACCAGGATCTCTGTTTCTTTTCCAAGGAGAATTTATTTTCCAAATAATGTTACAGTCTCTTATGTTTGTTTTTTAGTTAAAGACCTAATGGAAACAAACGAGGAAAGGTCAGAATTCCTTATAGAATTGTCCCAATTACAAAGTACACTACCACTTTTTGAACCCATGAACAGTTTCTTCCTCCCTCCCTCTTCCAGAGAAGAGCTGAGGTCCTATTCATGCGGACAAGCAAAGAGTGATAGGATGGGAAATTGTAGTCAACAGACCTCCTTGTGTCTGTCTTCTTCACCAACTTAGTTCAGGCAAGAAGCTGGGTGTCATGGCTATTGGCAGGTCACAGGTTATTTTCTTTCATGTTCTACATACTGGTCCTTCCTGTTTGATATCAAAATTTTCCTAGCATAGACTCAGTGGTGAAATCTCTGTTGGTGTCTGTCTTAGTCCGTTTTGTGTTGCTATAACAGAATACCTGAGACTGGGTAATTTGTAAATTAGAGGGATTTATTTAGTCCATGGTTCTGCAGGCTGGGAAATTTAAGGTCGAGGCCCTGGCTTCTGGGGAGAGCTTTCATGCTGCATCATAACATGGCAGGTCAAAGGAGAAGGTCAAAGGAGAAGCAGACATGTGCGAAGAGGGAAACCCTAGGGGCATCCAGGCTTTATAACAACCCACTCTTAAGGGAACTATTCCATTCCAGAGAGAACTAATCCAGTCTCGCCAGAGTGAGAACTCACTACTGCAAGGATGGCACCAAGTTATTCGTGAGGGATGCACCGGCATGAGCCAGACACCTCTCACTAGGGTCCACCTTCCAACACCTCCACACTGGCGATCAAATTTCCTCATGAGTTTTGGTGGAAACAAATCGTATCCAAACCATAGCGGCATGTCTAGATCTTTGCGAAGATTTTTACTGGGTTGTATGTGATTGTAAAAGACTGGGAAATCCCATTGGCTTATTGGGGTATTTTTGGATGTTTCTTTATTTCAGTACTGGTCCTGGCCTTTACCTCAAGCTATTTTTTAACTGTCATGGAACTTCGCATCTATTTGCTAGCAAAGAAAAAAAATAACCATCTAGAATTTTAGGTGAACATTATTTAAAACAAGAAGGAGGAGGAGGAGAAGGAAAAAACGAAACAAAATAAAATAAATTGCTTTACAATATTTTTTCTTCTTTGCTACTAAAGTTATGAATCAGCAAAGTTTTCTAATTATTGATAACTGTTTTTATACAGCCATGTGTTTTGCTGCCATGTTTAGTTTCATTTAAAACTCTCAAATTTATCAAACACAACAAACTATATGCTCAGCTCTTGGGGTACAGACACAAATGAGACACAGCCTCGCCTTCAAGGAATTTATAATCTGTCATTATCTGGCCAGTCAGTTGTTTCAATTGTGAGTTGAAAAATTGAATGAATGGACTCTAGCATTTTGTGACAAGCATTTCTGTTTTTAAGAAGCTTCAGGAGAAGCCTGGGGCATGGATTCCAAGCTCTAGTTTTATACATTTTTGCTTCCATCCTCTCTCCCCCTAAAGTTTTCCCTAACTTGAGCATTAGCTAGGAAGACTACAGAAACCTGGTATTTTTTCTGAATGAAGTAGACATACTGAAGTCAAGACTTCTTTTGAAGAATCTAGTCTAAATGGAACCAGATGAAATTGGGTTTTTTAGTTCCAGAATAATCTGGAACTTTTGGATAATCTTTAGTGCCTCCCAAGGGTGAATTAGTTGTCACATAATAATGATTGTCCAACCAGAGAGCCCAGCTGAGCCATGCTGTGCCCAGACTTCTGACATATAGAAACTGAAATAATAAATGGATGTTGTCTTAAGCCTCATAGTTTGTGGTAATTGGTTAGAGCAGTAATAGAAAACTAATACACTCATTATAACAACATTATATAAAAAGCTATCCAAAAATGTTAGAATATCAATAGCTAAGCTTTGAGTATTTTTGAAGAATCACCATAGAATATTTAAGCCTATGATTATTGTCCTCTTAGAGTCTCTTTGGAATTATTTTCTTTTTCTTTGTTTCTATAGCTTAAAAAAAAAAAAAGAAAAACTTCTCTGCAGGACACATCCATTTGTTTATGGAGTCATTCATCAAATATTTATTATATTTCAACAATATATTTGCCTGGCACTCTGTTGGGCATTTGGAGGGGAGTTCACAGACATGAAAGCAGATCATTGTAGACAGTTTGGATGCTCAAGTCTGAAGGCTATTGCTGGCCACACAGGGCACTTGAAGCAGGTAGCAGGTAACAGGTAACTTGGTGAATTTGCCATGGTCAGGAGCCTGGCTGTCATCCCAGTGGAATCACAAACCTGATAGTGATGGTTCACTGCGAAGGGTTGTCTCTCGGATGTGGACTTGTATTAACCAAGCTCATTATGACTGCGATGTATTAATACGAAACCAATTAGAGCCATTATAATACAGTGAGAGCTACATCGCTAAAACCAAATGGAAAGCTCAAATCAGTCTCTTATCTGCCTGTGAGCAAATAAAATGATAATGATCAGGGTGACAATCTATTAATTTACAATAAGGAATTAAACTGTCAAGCTGACGGGTCTAACCAGCATGTTGGCTCTGCATAAATGGCAAGACAAGGAGCCAGATTATGGTATCACCACGGACTTAAGAAGGGTTACTTTGTTAAAATAGCTCAGCGGACTCTCACCCACAGCAGGGAGACCTTACTGAGGAGACAGGAGCACTTGCTCAGCCAAGATTTCCTCTACCCTTGAGTGTCCTTGGACAGGCCCGGCCAGCCCTGCCTCTTGCCATACTTCCGCCTCTGCCATACTGCGGCACCTGACACCTGTGTCACACTGTATTTCCACAACTGAGTACAATAGAGACAACTGTGTTGTGACTGAATAAATTATAATCATTTTTCAGTTCTCCTTCTTTAAGGTTAGCTCTGAGTCACCGCGACTGAAATTCCGGTTAGTCTTATACTTTCTATTCACACATTACAGGCAGTCCTCTGGCTTCGTGCTCACAGATGACTCTTCGGTACGGTGTGGTATGATAAATGCTGTCATAGACGTGTACGGCGGGGCCTATGGGAACTCAGGGCGAGAAGAAACTACCGTTTACTGATCTCCTACTAGGAACCAAGTACTAGGGCAAGGATTCTGCATGCGTTATCTCATGTAATCCTATAATAACCCCATCCTGTAAAAACTAGAGATTAGGGAAGTTGCCCACAGTCGCAAAGCAAGCAAGAGGCAGGAGCAGGATTTAAGCCCAGGCCATCTGAGCTCAGAGCTTATGTTCTTAACTGCTGTGCTCGCCGCCTCCCACTAGTCTTTTAGTCCTTGCACCTACTCGGAAGGATGGAGAGGTCTATCAGTCTGGGCTCACTTGCAGAAAATAGAAACCACTCTATTATTTTAAAGAGAGAGCAGTTTTAATGTAGGAACTGGGTGCTCACAAAATCTTTGGGAAGGCTGGAGGGTCAGGCTGGGTCTCCAGGAATGATTCTCTGACCACACTAAAGCCGGCCTGCCTGAAAAACTGCTGCTTCTCTGTCAGCCAGGAAGGCAAGGAATCAGGAAGCCGCCACTGGAACAATTGCATTCTGGAACAAACTACCAGTGCCCTGCTTCTCAGTGCTTGTGATGCTCGTTACTCAACACCACAGGTTAATTTTCACAACATTTCTCTCCATGATTTCCAGAAGAGCAGAAGCACAGCCTTCACCCTGACTTTCACCTTCTAAATCCAGCTTAAGAGTATCTGATGGCTTAAAACCTAAGTAATACCCGCACCCCAGCTGCAAGGCAGTCTGGGAAGTGTCACTGTTAGATTTCCCAGCCTCTGCAGTTCAGGAAGGCATGCTGGAAGGACGCTGCAATAGGTGCTGGGCCCCAGTACCCGGTCACTGAGAAGGAGTTCAAAGTTCAAAGGTCGAAGTGCCCAAAGTCACACAGTGAGAAACAGGGCTGACCAGGCTCTCATTGGACTTGTCACACTCCAAGTCCTGTGTTCCTCATGGTCCTCTTCATTACCTAACTCAGCCTCGTCAAGGAAGGAGTGTTTACAGGGATGGCTTCAAGAGGAAACTGGCTCTTAAAGGAGTAGCCTGTAAACCTGGGAAGGCAGAGAGTGGCGCAGAGCCTGGGACTACGTCGATCTTCTCTCCCACGCTGCCCCTGAGGGTGTGGCCCCTTTTTCAGAATCTCTGAAGAATTGCTTCTGTGGCTTGCCTGGTTGAAAGCTGAGTAGTGAGCTTTTTGACCTCCATAATGTAGTTTAAATTGTTAATGTTTTGGGAAAGGATGGAAGCTCTGATTTTTCCCTTATTTAGTTTTTCAAAGTGTGATTTCTTGCATGCATGTTCAAATATGTGATTTGATTCATCATTTTCATGTCTTTGCTACTGGAAAGACTGCTTGGTTCTCTCAAAAAAGCTCAGTGGTAGATGCAGGTGGAAGGAAATGCTGGCAGATGCTGATTGTTGGAGCCAGGAGTGCTTTTACGTTCCATCTCCTGCCACTTCATGTGACAGACAGAAATCTGGGGAGACTGATTTGCTCTCCCCATCCAATACACATCCAGATGACACAGGATGCCCATCCGGTCCCTGGCTTGATTTTCTCACCAATACATGCCTTCGGTGGGACAGCAGTTTTGAAGGAATAACTTATTCTAAAGAGGTGGCTGAGTAGGCAAACACGGTGCTTTGTGGAAAAAAAGAAAATACTAAAGCAAGGAAGGATGCTTGAAACTTGGAGGTTCAGCAATGCAATTTAATTCATTCCTTAAAAAAGAGAGGTAAACACAATATTAAAAGAAGACACTGTTTTAAAAATAAAGATTGGTTTTGTGCCACTCTGACTGAGAAGCACCTAATGGTATGAAAATGGACAAACTATTTGGGGATTTTAGTAGCTTAAGGCTATTATTTTTTTTTTTTTTTTTTTTTTTTGCGTTCTTAGCTCTGTGCACCAACACTTAGAACTCTCCAGAATAAGAGCTATCTCTATTCTTAAAAGCTTTATTGATTGTCAGCACAGATAAAATTCAGGGTTTCAAAAATGCTGGGACTCTGAATCTGAGAAATCAGGTGAGCTGCCTTGTGGAGACCAGTTGAGCAGAGAGATGTGGTCAGAGGAGACATGATTCAGCTTCATGTCCTGTCCTCTCTGCCTGCTGAGCCAGGGGACCTACCAATGGTCTGAGGACTTCAAAAAGTGCCTTCAAAAGGTGCCTCTTCATATAAGGCTCTTCTCTATCCAGCCAGAGTATGCAAAGGAAAGGGAAGAATGTGATAAGAAGTGAATCTAGGTCTAAATCTCACTCCTGGCACCTGAGGGATCAGGGGACTCCTTTGAAAACTGTAACTTAAAGATTTTGGCCTTTCCATTTTTCTTCCATCTGCATTTTGTCTGCTAATCCATATAGAGAATTTTGAGCATAGTAGAGCAGTTAGGAGCCTAGATGCTAGTGCTAGATTGCCTTGGTTCAAAATCTCACTTGGCCACATTATCTGTATGACCTTGGGGAAGTCATCCAATTTCTTCATTACTCAGTTTTCTCATTTGTAAAATGGGCATGGTAATAGTACCTGCCTAGGGTTGTTGTGGAGATATAATGAATTGATCACACACATATACACACACACACACACACACACACACACACACACACACCCTCTATAAGTGTTCTCTATAAGTTTTAGCTATTATTATTGATGTAGATTCCTTATTTCTTCCTCCCCATAACCATATGAGGTAAGTTTTTATCAAGACTTTTATATATGAGGAAACTGAGGCTCAGTGAGTTTAGGGAGCTTGCCCAAAGTGGTGGACTTCCAGGAGCTGAGCCAGGATCCAACTTCCAGGGTTGCAAGACTGCACAGTCTTCATTCACCATGGTGATCACTTTGACAGATTTAACCCTTGAAGAGACAGCATCTTCTTTTTTCCAATCATAGAGAATCCTTGTCTTTTCTCATTGGGATCCAGCTATAACCCCTCAGTTTCCAGGTCAGAATTAACCTCTCCATCACTTTATGAAGCCCTGTTGTTGTCCCACCTGTGATTCCTGTTCATCAAATACACAGTAACTCCCCCTTTCCTGGGTCTTTTATATCTGCCAAGAAAAACCCCCTTTCTTCTTATCCCCATCCTGGATCTAGTCCTCATTCTTTCTGCTCTTAGTCTCTCTAGTTTCTGTTCTTATTTCCTCCCTGGCAAGCAGCTAGGACTGATGTCACAGAACCTGTCAGGCACTCATCAAATGAACATTTTTAAGGTCAAATTCTGCCATTTGACAACTTTTTGACTACATGGAAAGTGGTTACTGTGTTATACATTCTAATTTGGGGAAGGGAATGATTTCTTTGCAGAGAAACAGCTGGTGCACAGAGAGGAGGACAGGTTCTGTCTTTGGAAAAGATAAGGTGGAATCATAGTGCCTGTGCACAGAAATGTCTAATTCATCTCTTTGCCAGGAAGCAGAGGTTCTATCTCCTTTCCAACTGCTGGTTGGAAGGTAGCCAGCTCCACCACCCTTCCCACGCCTTATCCTCAAGCCATGTGTGTGCTAAGGAAAGAACCAGGTCCTATCTGCAATATTTAGGAAGAGGGCACAGTGGCGTGTCAGGGGACTTTGCACTCTGCTCATCTACAAGTGTCTAATGCTTAATGACACATTTAGGACCATGGATGCAAAGCTATGCAACTCTTGGCCACCAGTGTCTGGGTCCCTTTTCCCCCAAAAGTTCTTTGGCTTCCCTCCTCTCCCCACAGCATTGGTTGAAGTTTCTCGGGGTGAAGCAAGTGGATCAGTGGTTCTCAATGCCGCCTACACATTAAAATCACTGGGGAAATTTTAATAAGATCCTCCAAGCTCCAGCCCACCAAAGGTTCTGCTTCAGTGATTCTTGAGTGGGCCTAAGCATCAGTAATTTCAAAAAATTTCTCAAGAGCTTCCATGTTGTAGCTGAGTTAGAAACCACTAGTTTACTAGCTACAGTATTATATTTTGGCCAGCCCTTCACATCTTTGCCTCAGTTTCTTCTTCTATCAAATGGAGATAATAGTAGTACTGACCACATAGGGTTGTTGTAAGGTTTAAAGGGTTAAGATGGATAAAGATCCCTAAAAAATTGTCCAGGACACAGTGTTCATTATAATCATTTTTACCACTATAGTTATTACAGTCTGTGTTTGTGTAATACTGTTGGGATACAAAGTGAATAAAGCATAGTCCTTGCCCCACGCCCATAATCTGCGCAGAAGACAAGCAAGTTACTAAGACACTCCGTGCAAAGTGGTACACGCCACTGTGAGGGCAGGTGGAGCGTGCTGTGGGTACACGAACTAGGAAGCAGCTAAGTCTGCAGTGGGGAAGGAAACAGGCTCACCAGAAGATAGTCTAACACTTGAGCGGGCTCTTGAAGAATAAGTTTGCCAGACAACAGCAGGATAGGTGGAGGACACTCCAGGTAAAGGGACTGTCTGTGCAAAGTCATCTTGACGCGGAAGAGCATCAGATGGCCAGTAGCTTGGCACCATCTGTTGTTGGGGGAAAAGTGATGGTCGCGAGGCTAGAAACAGAGACCAATGCCAGACCTTGAAGGACCTGTGTGCCTATCTGGAGGCAATTTGGATTTCATGTTCTAGGTTTGAAAAACCACTTAAGTATTCAAGAAATAGAGAAACAGTCTCAAAATTGCACTTTAATAAGATATCTGATATAGCAATGAGAAGAGTAGACCAGCAGAGGAAATGGCTGGGCAGGGGTGGAGCTTGGTTCAGACCCTCTTGCATGTTGTTGAGGTCAGAGATGATGACAGCTTGAACTAAGGGATACACAGCCTCGAAAGGCATTGGCATTTGATGGGCTGCAGTGTGAGGGAGCAGTAGTATCTGAGGATGACCAGGAGGCGTCCAGCCTGGGGCTGTTGGAGCCTTGGTGTGCTGTCTGTCGTTGAGGTAGGAATTATAGGAGGACAAATGGGTTTGGGGAAGAAGAGAATGAATTAAGTGTTGAGTATGTTAAGTTTGAAAGCTATGGGATATATAAGTGGAGGATGTTCAAGTGGGGGCATCCCTCAGGTATCTGGGGAGGACAGAGATTGCAGTGTCCCTAGGCCTTTCTAGTCTTCCCAGTAAATCTTCCTGTATTCTGGATCTCAGTTAAAATGTTATCCTTCAACCAGCTTCACAAGCTAAAAACCAGAGTGGTCTTCAAAGACTCCTTCTCTTTGAACCACCTCTGACACCTGCCTACCCCAGAAGCACTCAACAACTGATTGTCCTGGTGTGGGAGGCATGGGTAACTGCAGTTCCTCTTGCCTTGGCTTGAGTTCCTGGAGGGTTTAACAGCCGTGTGCTTTGCTCTCCAACTCGGTATATTCCACTGGAATTGATCACAAAGCGTGATCCCAGATGGGAGAATTTGGTTTATGGTCCCTTTAGCAGAATGCACTGCAGTGCAACATTTACTTTACACTGTTAAAGAAAAATGTTACCAAGTTCCAATTGTGGCCACACGGACTAGCTGCTGCTGCATGACCCCAAGCCCCACAAAGCCCCACCTAATTAGATAAAATAGAGAATGCCAGATAAGTTTTATTTTTTAGTAAACAATGACTCATTTCTAGCTCAAGTTTATCCCATGCAATCTTTGGGACATACTCTAAAAAATGATTCATTGTTTATCTGCAATGTAAATTTAGCTGGGCATCTTGAGTTTTTATTTTCTAAACCTGGCTACCTCTGAACTAATCTACCTCGGACATTGCCTGTACTGCCTAGAATCTCTTCTAACAAGAAATAAATGATCCCTTTGCTTTTAGCACAGAGAGATGAGCTGCACTCATTTCTTGAGTGATGCAGGTCTGGCTCTCCCTAATGCCACAAGCAATAAACTCAGCTTTGTTGCTTTTTTGTTTTGTTTTCTCTAGTCTCCGGTGGCCTTTCTTTTATCCTTTGAACATAGACACACACCTTTAAAAAGTGGACACCCAACCAAATATAAAAATGTAACCAAAAAAGATTCTGGTTAGTATTCTAGTATAGTATTCAGACAGGAAGACAAGACAAAAGAAATGAAATATGTGCTATTTCTCTATCTCTTTTAAAAAGAGTTAGTGAATACCTGTGTTTTGCTGAGGTTATTTATTTTAACCTTTCTCACCTAAGCAACCTGAGCTAAAGGCAAGGAAGAGAGGTGACTTGGGTCAGTGTCTGGAATAGCCACATTGGTTTTGCTGACTCATGAGAATCTCAGGGGCTTATTGATGGCTTCTGGAAATAGCTCTGGAAGCCGGTTGTGCAGATCAGATGTGTCTCATCCTGCACCTCAAGGTCTCTAGAGAGAAGTGGATTACACGGTCTGGTACAGCACCGTGTTCCAGATAGGAGGTGTTCTTGTTGTTTCTGACTTAACACAAACCCACTTCCTCCTGTGCTATCTCCATTTGAAATGGAGAAGGTTGCTTATCACCCTCCTCTGTGGTTGACCTGTGCCCGCGATTCACCCTTCCTTCCACACCTAGGGATGCTTATCGCTCCGCTCAGGCAGAGGCTATCAGGAAGCCAGGAGGATGTCTTGAGCTGTGTTGTTAAAAAACAAAACCCAAAAAAGGAACAACCAGAAACAACTGGGCCTGGACTACCTAGATAAAGGGGCTGACTGATGTTGCTGAAAATTTATTATCAGGTTAAATTACAAAGATCATAGTTTTAACACTAATCAACCACATCTGACATTTATCCTGCAAAATCTTACCGCTCGGCTGTGACTGACTACACAGAAGCTTAATTAAACATGCTCACAAAGGTGACTCAACAATTTTTTCCACCAGTTAACCCCACTACATCAACAGAAAGCCAGGCTTAAAAATTCTTGCATCATTTCGTGCTGTAATTTCAGAGGGAAAGGATTAGTGGTTTTGTTGTTGTTGTTGTTGTTGTTAAAGAAACCAGTCTCATGGTAAAAAGGGAAATGTGCCTGCTTGCTTGTGAGTATGGGTGGGACTCTAGCAACTGAAATCCTGGGTCTTTTTTCCTCGGGTAGTATGTTTGTCTCTGCTTCCGTTGAGCTAGGTGTGAGCTGCCGTCCAATGCAAATGGATTTGGGTGTTTGTTTTTGGTAAATGACACACGATATTCACTATTGCATATCTCTTTTGTGAACTTGCAGATTTTGTAAAACCAGAAAATAGAGAAGTCTATAGGCTAAGGGATCGGGGACTGAGTGTGAGCCCTGAGCAGAGGCTCAGGAACAAGACTGCTTGCAGTGAGCACCCTGCTGTGGCACAACTCACTAACTTTGTGGTCTCCAGCAACGTCTTAACCTCTTTGTGCCTCAGTTTCCTCAGATGTAAAATGTCCACCTCACAGAGTTGTGTAGGTGAAATGGACTAATACAGAGCAGCTCCAGTCAGTCCCTAGTGCATAGTTAGCCTTCGTGTGTGTGTGGTGTCTGCATGTGCCTGTCTGTGCCATCACAAGTGTGCAAGCCATCTCTGATGATACACACACATTTGATCTGCCCCTGTGTCACATGGACCAGGTAGAAATATATGAGTTAAGACCGTCATAGTAAAAGTTAATTTCCAGATAAGACAAGAAGAATTTGTTTTGGCTAATCTCTTGAAAGGCAGTGTGATATGTCAGACAATAACATATTTGTAATTAACTTCTATCAAATGCCTATTACATGCCAGACACTGTGCCAAGCACTTTACCAGTATTAGTTAGTCCTTTTATAGGTAGGGTTATTATCCCTGTTTTACAGACGAAGAGATTGAGGCTTAGAGGAGTATCAACTTGAATAATGTAACAGAACAAGCAAAGCAAATTGCATATGTATATTATGAAACCTTTTATAGAAATGCTTTAGACATATATACATATGTTTATATATATAATAGGAGAGAGAAAGTACAGGTATAAAAAGTTCACGGGCATGATAAATATCAAATTCAGGGTGGTGAAGAGAGGGAGAGAGGAGAATGGGATGGGGAGGGCACACAGAGGGGCTTCGAATGTATCTGGAATATTGTATTTCTTTCAAATAAGTGTGAACATGGAAAAATATTAAAATTTGAATAAGTCAGGTTGGTTATTATGTCGTTCTCTATACTTTTTTGAATTGTTAAACTATTTCATCATTTTAAAAAGAGGTTGTAGTGACTTGGAGAGCACCAACACAGTCCTGGCACTGGGTAGCAAATGGAATTGTTATTGTTAGTAGCTTTCTTCCTCTATAAACACTGCTCTGAAATAAAACTATTGATTTTATTGTTGAAATGTTATTTATCAGAAATAGCACTTAGTTTCGCCTTCCCGTGAATTTTCTTTAGGCTCTTTGGCTTTAGCTTTTTAAAGTGAGTTAAAGAAGTGAGGAAGGGAATACTGGATTTTAGAATAATGCCGGAATTGGGAAAAAATAATTCTATGGGTCAATAAATAAAAATTAAAAGCTTCTTATTGTATGCCCTTGGGTATATTTTATATTTTTCCCTATTGTA
>NW_012155840.1:6795443-6798134 GCF_000956105.1 Propithecus coquereli | reverse complement strand
GAGGTAGAATTTCAGGAAGCAGCTACCATTCTCAGGACTGGGGAAACAAAGGGAAGAGGCTAGAATAATTACAACTTAGAAACTTGAAGGAGGAAGCTGCTCAGCTGGTGCTTGGAGGGGAGAGCGATGAGGCTGTTTCGTGAGTGTTGGAAAACCCCTGCCACTGGATTCAGCTGCTGTGAAGAGTGGCACTGCCCCTCCTGGGGTGAAATTCAAAGGATCAGGAAACAGGAAGTGCACAGAAAATAAAAAGGAAGGAGCAAATCCCTTTTTCCTTCTTCCTCCTATAGGCTTCCTATCTCTATCTCCTCTTTTTGGCAAAATCAGAAGGCCAGAGGGCAGATCAGAAACATGGTTTGCAGAGTCCCCTCCCAAGTGTCACAAAGTCTGAATACGGAAGGGCTAGTGTGGAACTGAGAGGCAAGAGCTTAGTCAATGGCACCAGAGTTTTCAGGCAAGGTTAGCGGATGGCAGCAGCAGAAACTAAACCAGTGAGCTCCCATGAGGAATGAGACAGCACTCCAGGTGCCAGGAAAGAATATAGCAGCATCTTGATAATTGTCCTCAAATGGCATTCAGTTTTAATGGTGTATACCTTCAACTAAAGCCAGTAAAGCTGTGATTCAGTGAGAGAGGGCAGTGAAAACCACCATGAGGCTATTGTAGGTCTCTGTGGATAGTCTGGGGTTTTTTTGTGTGTGTCCTTTTTATAATGGAAAATTTCAAATGTACACAAAGTAGACAGTATAGTACAATAACCCCCCAGGTACCCATAACCCAACAATAGCCATCATAAGCATTTGGCCACTCATTTTCTTTTTCCCCTAACACCTCCTCCATATCCTCTCACCTTCCCATTGAACTATATAATTTCTTTCTTTTTTTATTTTGAGACAGAGTCTTACTCTGCTGCCTGAGCTAGAGTGCACTGACATCATCATAGATCACTGAATATCAAACCTCTGGGCTCAAGCAATCCTCCTTCCTCAGCCTCCCAAGTAGCTGGGACTACAGGTGCCGAGTAGCTGGTACTACACCATACCCAGCTAATTTTTCTATTTTTTGTAGAAATGATGTCTCCCTCTTGCTCAGGCTGGTCTCGAACTCCTGGCTTCAAGCAATCCTCCCGCCTCGGCCTCCCAAACTGCTAGGATCACAGGCATGAGCCACTGTGCCTGGCCAACCTATATAACTTCATTCGTAAACAATTCAGTATGTTTAAGTACAGCTCATTGAATTTCCACAAAACAAACATGCTCATGTAAACCCCACCTAGATCAGAAAATGGAGTATTACAAATACCCAGAAGCCCCTTTTGTAGTATTCTCTTAGGTCCTTTCCTCAATCTTTCCCAAAGAAGTAACCACCGTCACCTATTTTGAACTTTGTATATATGGACTCATAGAATATGTGCATTTTTGAGTTTGACTTCATTTATTCAACATTGCTGATAAGATTTGTTCATGTTGTTGCATGTAGCCATAGTTCATTAATATTTTCCTTACTCTATAGTATTTCATTATATGAACATACCAAAATTTATACGTCCATTCTACCATTGATGTATAATTGGGTTGTTTCCAGCTGTTGACTATTACAAACAATGCTGCTGTGAACATTCTTGTGCATGTCTTTTAGTACACATTTCTCTTGGGTATATATCGAGAAAGGAATTGCTGTGTCTTAGGATATATATATATATGTGTGTGTTCGTTCAACTTTAATAAATACTGCTTAACAGTTTTTCAAAGTGGCTATTTCATTTTACTTGCCATTAGTTCCAGTTTCTCCATATCCTTGTCCACACTTGGCATTGTCTGTATTTTTCATTTTAACCATTCTAGCAAATGTGTCATGGTCTCTCATTGTCGTTTTAAGTTGCATGGCCTTGGTGAACACATTTTCTGATGCTTATTGGCTCTATGGATATGTTTGGATATGTTTTGTAAAGTGTCCGTTCTTTTCCATGCTTTTATTGTGTTGTCTGTCTTTCTTTTACTGATTTGCAGGAGTTCTTCATATATTCCAGGTATGAGTTCTTTACTGGACATCAACATTGCAGATATCTTAGCCCACTCTAACTTGCCTTTTCTTTCTCTGAATGGTGATTTTGATAATAAAAGTTCTTAATTTTATCCTATTCCAGCAGCTATAGCTTTAAAAAAAGTTCTTAATTTTAATGTAATTTAATTTATCAGACTTTTTCTTTATAATTAGCACTTATTGAGTCTTGTTTAAAAAAACTTTTACCTACCCCAATGTCATAGATATTTTCCTATGTTCTAAAAACTTTTTTTATTTTTAACCTTTCACATTTAAATCTATAATCTTCCTGCAATCGAACTTTGTTTATGATGTGAAAGAGGGGTCAAGATTCTTTTCCCCTCCTATGGATATCCAATTGACATAATACCATTTATTGAAAAAACTACTATTTCCTCATTGCACCACAGTTTTACCTTTGTCATAAATCAAGTGATGGTGTAAACGTGTCTGCTTCTGGTTTCTCTATTTGTATATCCTTGTGTGAGTAACCATCTCATTTTAATTGTAATAAGGATTGAGACATCTGATGGTGTCCATTCATGAACTTTGTTCCTATTTAGAACTTTCTTGCTTATTCTTGGCCTTTTCTATTTTTATATAAATTTTAAATTAGCTTGTCAATTTTCAAATTACCTGATAGGATTT
>NW_012155840.1:6790464-6795393 GCF_000956105.1 Propithecus coquereli | reverse complement strand
TTGTATGCCCTTGGGTATATTTTATATTTTTCCCTATTGTAGAAGCAGTATCAATTTTATTGACACACTAAACTATTATGGTAATAGAGTTTTTTATTGAATCCTATTTAGTGAGTCACAGGGAGCCTACACACGCTATCTGCAGAAGTTGCCTCAGGCACCTTTAATATTATGGCATAGAGACATCGAATATTTCCATATCAGGATTAGCAATTTCCTCTGTCTGTCATGGCTACTAGAAAAATCAGCAATGCTGATTTCATTTCATTTAGATTTTGCATCTACTTTTAGAGTTACTTAGGGCTTTGATGAACAAAAGACAAATAAAATAATTATTAAATTGCTCATTTATGGTTCTACTAGAAAGTTGCCATAGGCTCCGAGAACAAGGGAGCCGCTCATCTGACAGTATTGCATCCTGTAATCCAACCTGCCACACATGTGCGCATGCATTAAAACAACAACAACAAAAAAGACTGAATGGAAATATATATTAATAACAATGGCAGTGGAATTCTAGGTAATTTTTTAATCTCTTCTGAAGTCATCTCTGTATCTTCCAGCTTTTCTTCAACTAATATATTAGACTCTTACAAGTAGAAAAAAAATACTATTTCTAAAACCCAGAAAAAGGCTAGGAGCAGTGGTTCTAACCTGTAATCCTAGCACTCTGGGAGGCTGAGGCGGGAGGATCACTTAAGGTCAGGAGTTCAAGACCAGCCTGAGCAAGAGCAAGACCCCATCTCTGCTAAAAACAGAAAATATTAGCTGGGAGTAGTGGCACCTGTAGTCCCAACTACTCAGGAGGCTGAGGTAGGAGGATCACTTGAGCCTAGGAGTTGGAGGTTTCAGTGAGCTATGATGAAGCCACTGCACTCTAGATGGGGCATCAGAGTGAGACTCTGTTTCAAAAAAATTAAAAAAATAAACACAAAGAAAGAAAAGGCTACAATTTATATCAGAAAACCAGACACTTTCCTAACTACAATTTTAAGAAAGTCACTTAACCTCTTATTACTGTGTTCACATTTATATAATTGCCAGATGGGGATAATAAACTTATTTGGCTTTTCTTTGCCTAACAGGTAGATTCTTATATGCAGAAATTAGATGATAAAATGTAAAAAACCTTTAATAAAAAGTGCTCCATCAATGCAAAGCCTTTCCCTAGCACGTAGAAGAGGGTTTGCAGTTGTGGGGCACGATCCAGAGTGGCAGGCTGATCCCCCTCAGGCAACCTGCGTACCCACAGGCAGGGACATTTTAGGGCAGCAGTTCTAAAACTTGCAGCCATCAGAATTGCCTGGAGGGCTTGTCAACATATAGATTGCCGGATCCATCCCCAGAGTTTCTGATTTAGTAGGTTTGGGGAGGAGCATGAGATTCTGCAGTTCTAGCTAGCTCGTTCCCAGGCGATGCTAGTATTAATCCTCCTGGAATCAATCTTTGAGACCACTGTTTTAAAGATGTGCGAAGATACATACATACACATAGGTATTTCAGGGTACTTGGTAGTTAGAAACTTCTGGTGACCTTCAAGAGTACAGTTTCGTTTCACTTCTACTTAAATATTGTAGGCAGAAAAATAAAAGTACACTTTCAGAAGAGTAGAAGACAGGTTGAAGTTGGCTGAGGAGAGAGCCATGAGTGTGGAAAAGAAGTCAACAGTTACAGGCTAGATGGTTGGGAAGTTTAAGAATGAAAGAATGTGGTATCTGAATGGAAAGCAGAGTCAAATGAATGGTTGAGGTGAGAGGTGAAACTTATGGGTGGGGCCCATAAAGTATTTATTTCACCCATAGTGAAACAACCAATAGAGTTCAAAGTTTTAAATTAGTGGCCAAAATTTAAAAATTGTCAAATTTCATATGGAAATCCAGCTTCCTGTCTACTTTTGAAAAACCAGATGTGGCGACTTGGGGTCTGCATTCTCATATGACAACAATCCATTTAGCTGGGGCAAATGTTCTGGGGTGAAACAGCCCCTGTCTGCTCCTTCCCTCCTTTAGATGACTTACCAGACCTCTACGAGCATATGGATTTGCAACCACAAAATCCAGCAAGGTAAACATACACACTTCTAGTGTGAGGACAGAGAAGAACTGAAGATGCTGGAGCGTTGTAATCATGACATGAACAAGGACCACGGCATAAGAGGAAGGAGGAGACGGAGTCAAGGACACAGATGGGGGGGTTGGCTTTGGGAAGGAATGGAAACATCTATCCCTCGATAGGGTGAGGAAGAAAAAAGAAGTAAAGGAAACAATGTTCAAATTAGAGATGATGCTTTTCATCCTCTCAGTAACATAGACAAGATCCTCTTCTAAACCTGAGAAGGCGTGCACAGGTCCAAGGGAAAAGAAGACAAGGTCTGAAGTGTTCGATGTATTAAAACATCACAGAGTAGCTCTGCCCCCCCATGTGAAATGCAGGGTACTATGGTATTTCCCCTCCTGCAA
Source organism: Propithecus coquereli (assembly GCF_000956105.1). Classification (NCBI taxonomy): domain Eukaryota; kingdom Metazoa; phylum Chordata; class Mammalia; order Primates; family Indriidae; genus Propithecus; species Propithecus coquereli. Next base: position 6,792,934 of record NW_012155840.1, on the reverse strand, counting down.
CACCATGCAGCATGGGTGGTGGGGGTGATGATCCAGGACTGGGGACTGATCTCCTAAGTGGCAAAGCCATTTCTTATTTTATGCCACTAAGCAATCAAATAAACATAACCCTACAATTTAGACACAGGCTAATAAATTGAGGAAGAATCCTCCTTACCTGCAACCCCACCAAAGTATCAATCCATTCATGCTGTTTATCCATCCACCTGTAGAGTTTCTACAGCACCAAGAACTGTCTAAATTTCCATGCTTTTTTTGCATTAGGAGAGACAGTAGTGTGCCTCAGAATAAGCAGAACCCTAGGACTGAGCTTAATTTTATCAAGATATTTTAAAGGAGGAGAGCAGTTAAATAATTTACTTAGCAAGTAATTCAGAACATTTTTATATTATGTAAATGAGAACATATTGTGGAATGCAGAATCCCTCTTTCTTTGTTGAATAAACAAAGAAACACCAATTTCAAAGAAATTGTGCTTCATAGAAACTGCTTTGCGCTACATACCTCCACCGAGGCCCCACAACACACCCACCCTGTCATCTGCCCTAGGATGATAGCAAAGTTTGAGAAATGCCTCTGAAGGAAAACACTTTATTTTTTAAAGTTAAACTTATAGTACAGTAAATGATCATTGTCTTAAAAGATGCAGAAAATTGGTGCCAGCTGTATTTCAAATACTGTTTCCCTTAAAAGCAGCTTATTAAAATTCTGTGTAATTTATAAGGTGAATTACAAGTCAGTATATGATCAAGTTTGCTATGAACAGAAGTGTAAACTGATTGACCTTATGACATAACCTCAGCAGTAATTGTCCAACTCAGCTGTAACTACTTTCTTAGCTCAATCTTTCAGTGTGTGCTAATGCAGAGAGAGTGGAAGAAATTTTAACTTTTTAATTTTTACATGCTCTTGTTTTATAAGGGAATTGTTAAAAGCATAGAATTCCTCTATTTTTCAAAATAACAGGTTTTTTTTTCAGACAGGGAAAAATCAGAGACATTTTAAATTTTTTAAGTCTTTTATTAAAACAGTCACATCGGTGTTTTACCTAAGCTTAACAAAGAATTGTTAATTAGGCAGAAAGTTGTTAATTACCTAAATAGTAAGAGAACTTTAAGGTACCAGAGAGGTAGAATTTCAGGAAGCAGCTACCATTCTCAGGACTGGGGAAACAAAGGGAAGAGGCTAGAATAATTACAACTTAGAAACTTGAAGGAGGAAGCTGCTCAGCTGGTGCTTGGAGGGGAGAGCGATGAGGCTGTTTCGTGAGTGTTGGAAAACCCCTGCCACTGGATTCAGCTGCTGTGAAGAGTGGCACTGCCCCTCCTGGGGTGAAATTCAAAGGATCAGGAAACAGGAAGTGCACAGAAAATAAAAAGGAAGGAGCAAATCCCTTTTTCCTTCTTCCTCCTATAGGCTTCCTATCTCTATCTCCTCTTTTTGGCAAAATCAGAAGGCCAGAGGGCAGATCAGAAACATGGTTTGCAGAGTCCCCTCCCAAGTGTCACAAAGTCTGAATACGGAAGGGCTAGTGTGGAACTGAGAGGCAAGAGCTTAGTCAATGGCACCAGAGTTTTCAGGCAAGGTTAGCGGATGGCAGCAGCAGAAACTAAACCAGTGAGCTCCCATGAGGAATGAGACAGCACTCCAGGTGCCAGGAAAGAATATAGCAGCATCTTGATAATTGTCCTCAAATGGCATTCAGTTTTAATGGTGTATACCTTCAACTAAAGCCAGTAAAGCTGTGATTCAGTGAGAGAGGGCAGTGAAAACCACCATGAGGCTATTGTAGGTCTCTGTGGATAGTCTGGGGTTTTTTTGTGTGTGTCCTTTTTATAATGGAAAATTTCAAATGTACACAAAGTAGACAGTATAGTACAATAACCCCCCAGGTACCCATAACCCAACAATAGCCATCATAAGCATTTGGCCACTCATTTTCTTTTTCCCCTAACACCTCCTCCATATCCTCTCACCTTCCCATTGAACTATATAATTTCTTTCTTTTTTTATTTTGAGACAGAGTCTTACTCTGCTGCCTGAGCTAGAGTGCACTGACATCATCATAGATCACTGAATATCAAACCTCTGGGCTCAAGCAATCCTCCTTCCTCAGCCTCCCAAGTAGCTGGGACTACAGGTGCCGAGTAGCTGGTACTACACCATACCCAGCTAATTTTTCTATTTTTTGTAGAAATGATGTCTCCCTCTTGCTCAGGCTGGTCTCGAACTCCTGGCTTCAAGCAATCCTCCCGCCTCGGCCTCCCAAACTGCTAGGATCACAGGCATGAGCCACTGTGCCTGGCCAACCTATATAACTTCATTCGTAAACAATTCAGTATGTTTAAGTACAGCTCATTGAATTTCCACAAAACAAACATGCTCATGTAAACCCCACCTAGATCAGAAAATGGAGTATTACAAATACCCAGAAGCCCCTTTTGTAGTATTCTCTTAGGTCCTTTCCTCA
>NW_012155840.1:6780993-6784108 GCF_000956105.1 Propithecus coquereli | reverse complement strand
TCAATTTACATTCAATGTAATTTGGGGTATATTTGGGGTTTAAATCCATCATCTTATTTGTTTTCGATGTGTCTTACTGAGACTGTTCTTTTTTTCTCTCCTCTTTTCTCTTGCTACTTTTCAGATTAATCAAGTATTATTATTACATTTTCCCTCCTCTATTGTATTATTCTTTTACTACAACTGTAGATAATGTATAATGCATGCTTAACTTACTAATGTCCAATATAAATGAGTACTTTTACCACTTTCCAGACAACGTGTACTAAGAATCTTAGAATATGTTAATTGCATTTTATCCCCTTTCCCTTTTTGAATTACTGTTATCACATATTTTAAATCTAACTGCATCGTTGCCCGGCTCAAATGTTACTTCCTCAGAGAGCCTTGCTTATATCATCCTACTTAAAATAACTTCACTCTACCCCTTTCTTTTCTATTCCCTTATTCTGTTTTGTTCTTTCATGGATTTATCCCCCCAAATAAGAGTATTTATTTGTTTTTGTCTCTCACATTAGAATGTAAGCTTCATAAATGCAAGGGTTGTCTACCTTGTTCACGAGGGTTTAGCCCAGAGTAGGCACTCAGTTCATATGTTAAATCACAAACAGGTCAGAGGTGCCCAAAGAGACCTCAACCATTAACTCTTAGGAATGAGGAAAGCAAGGGCCAGGCCATAGAGGGGGTCCTCTCTACATTTTTAATAAAAGAATAATAAAATAGAGGAGGGAAACAAAATGTCATAATAATACTTGATTAATCAAGAAAGTAGCAAAAAAAAGAGAGAGAGAAAAAAAGAACATAGTTTCAGTAAGACACATAGAAAACAAGTAAGATGATGGACTTAAACCCCAAATAGACCCAAAATTACATTGAATGTAAATTAGCTAAATACAGATTGGAGAACTGCTATAAACTATAAGTCAGAAGATTTTTAGGATTTTTATATCAAGAAAACTTGGGAGGGATACTAGGATCACTCCAGAAATAACTAAGTGGGCAGATTTCTCCTCTACTCGTGATTTTTCATTCATTCCACACTTCCTGAACACCTGTGCGGACCTGGGCGCTAGCTGGGTATGAGTGCCGTGCTGGGCTTCGTGCAGTGTGCAGCAAGCAGCGTTCTCTGTAGGGCTCCTTCACAGATCGTCACCAAACCTGGTTTCAGTTAAAGGTGGAAGGGGTCAATGGCCTGGATGGCTGAAGAGAATATTGTAACCAAAAGGAACGGAGATCATCCTGCTGGTGGGACATTCTTGGACTGAAGGCGATCAAGAGCTTTGATCCTGACACCCTTAGGTCAGTAATGTTGAGACAGTGTCGAAATGATGCGAAAGGGCATTCACACATAAAAGTACTGAGAACTGTTCCAAGAAAAACTGTTCCACAGCCCCTGGATTCCCCATTGCTGAGACTCAGGCACCAAAGGCCAGTGGGCCTGGGCACCTGGGCCAGGGGACCGTCCAGAGAGCAGCCCATGTGCCCCATGTTTGCTTGGGGCCATATTACCTGGTTTTTTTTAAAACACCAATCACATCTTAAGACTTCCAAAATGTCCCAACCTTAAGTGACTTCATAGTCACTATTTTCTTCCCTTGTAGCAGTTGCGTCTGAGATGGTATAAGGGATCCCTCGTGCTGTCTAGTGCCCCTTTCTGAATTCATAAAACAAAAAGGCCACAGGTTAATTCCTAGGTTCTATTCTCAGAGTGGCAACTGAAAAACCTGGACTTTTTTTTTTTTTTTACAGTGGGATGGCATTATTTTCACATTTTCAGCTCTTGGCCTTTTTCCAGCCTGACAGGCAGATGGGAGGGCAGCGGCCCTGCAATAAAAAGTGACCCTGGCAGCCAGTGTTTCTGCTTCACGGTCTGCCCTGAGACCTCCAGACCTGGGCTCTGCATTTGAAATGTGACTGGCAAAGTGACTGCAGGGGAAGAACCAGCACAGCCATGGGGAAGAGGTAGTCTCGGATCGCGAGGTTAGGAGTATGCGCTAATGTATGTCCAACATTGCTGAAGCCTCATTAAGAGACTGGGTATGGTAATTAGCTCGACTGAATCTTTCTACAGTATATACATAGATCGAAACATCACATTGTACCCCGTAAACATACACAATTTGTATTGTCAATTAAAAATAAATAAAACTTTAAAAATAAGAGAGATTGCCAGCCCTGATTGAGTTGCATGGATGGGCGTGCTCACACTGTTTAACAGCCAATATTTCTGGTGGTTTTGCAAGGGGTGTTCTCGGGGCACTGTGTCTGTCCAAGCCATAAGTCGGAGTATTCTCCAAAAGCTAATTGGACTGTGTGGAAATTAATCGCATAACCTCGGCCTCTTCAGTGCCAGCCAGTGGGGCTAAGCCACTTGGGATGTTTGGGCAGCGGGCATAACTGGGTGCCCACTAGGGATCAGGCACCGGGCTGAGCATAGCTAGACAGGTATCTACACCTGCCCTTGTTGGGATATGTTTACAAGTTCACCAGAAAGAGATTTTTTTTAACGCATCAAGCAGCTTTTTAGGGTTTTATATTGAACATCCATGAAAAACATAGCAATAGGTACCAGTTTTGAGCACCCACAATGTGCCAACGGTATCTCAGTGCTTTTCCTCCATGTTTTAAAATCCTCACAACCCTGGTAGATGTTTTTAAACTCATTTCACAGACCATAGGGATAATATCTGCTCAAGTGATTGAAGAAACTGACTCAAGATTTATAGGTTGCAAAATTAGGGTTCATTTCCAGCTCATTGAGAGACACTGCACACCTTTAGAAACTCTCTGTGTCAGTGACAATTTATATCACAGTTTAGTTCCCCTTACTATTAATTTACAGATATTTGAATTGCTTCTCTTTCTCTCTGTAAGCAATTGTACAATCAGGGTTTCCATATCTCTAGTCAGCTTAGGATGCAATTTGTATAAAGAGGTCATACCCAGTCAAAACTTTCACTGTCCTTGTAAGTTACCACTCAAGCAATGTCAAGGTGACAATCTGTTTTCTTCTCAATAATACTCCCCTTCTCTTCAAGGCAAGAAATATAAAATGCTAAAACAATTACTTCAGCTAAGGGATTAATTAATTAATTTGCAATCCTTTAGTTCCTCA
>NW_012155840.1:6780344-6780943 GCF_000956105.1 Propithecus coquereli | reverse complement strand
ATATAAATATTTATATACCCTGAATGCATTTCACTTTTTAATCCTTTAAATCATTACTGTCAATAGTATACCAATTATAGGAAAATCTTATAACAGCATGAGAAATTTGGTAAAATAAAGGCAGAAGAAATATTTTATGGAATTAATACATAATAATTGGTGGGTTATTCATGTCTTCATTTTATAAATGAAAAAATAAAGTTTACCATAACTTATTCAAATATGGTCAGCGCATCAACAGAACACCCAGACATGTTCCAAAATAATTAAATGTAATCATCTTTGATATGATTTTCAGTCATGGATAAATGATAGTTTTATACTATTGTATTTTGTCGTCATAAAGGTATATTTGTTAAGGTAGGAGAATAGAATATATTTTGACAGTTTCTTAGCTTGATTTATTATATTAACATATTTAAATATGTAGAATGTGGGCCTCCATTCGTCTTCCTGCCCTTGTCCCCACAAAGAAGCCTGGGAGACCCTGGCAAAGACCTTAGTGCAGTGTTGCAAAGAGGAAGAGATAGCAAGCATCCTTGTTCATTATGTTCCTTAATTGTTCAGTTAGTTCAATACTGATTTCTTTTTATCTGCTC
>NW_012155840.1:6739276-6768614 GCF_000956105.1 Propithecus coquereli | reverse complement strand
ATTGCCAAATTACGTTCAAGATAAATTTTCACATTTAACATTTTCCCAAGACTCATTCTACACTGAATGTGATGCAACATTGTCACGGTTCTCACTGCCTTCTGTGCCTTCTCTTTGGTGACACTTAACAGAGGCCTGAAGGAAGTGAGAGAGACAGCCATGCTAGATGAATGAATACTACGTCTTTCACTCTTTCTACAATTATTTTCTAGGTATTCAATTTTGCTAGAAACCCTTTCCTAAAAGAAATAACTTTAAAAAATTCATCTATCCGAAGCATTGAAAAGAAAACCCTATCTGAAAAAATACCCTCTAATAGCTTACCTTACATCCTTCTCAGCGAAGATCTGATCAGTTTTATCAATACATTTATTTGAAAACATGATCATTTACTATTTATAAATTGAGATGTGTTAGCAAAAACAATAGTCCACCAAATTTCCCTGTACGCTTATATAAACTGAACCGACATTCGTTGATTGAAATGGTAGTGCTTTTCTCTTTCTTATTCTTTAAGTTCATTCGGCAAACACTGATTGAGTGTTTGCTCTGTGGAAGGTGAAGTGATAAGTGCTAAGATTATCCCAGAAATGTGTAAGTCAAACATGGCCTACTTCAGACTGACGTGTTTTTCTCTTCTTTTCTTTTCTTTTTTTCTTTTTTTTGGTAGGCCATTGTTTTATTTTTAAATTTACATGGAGTAAAATTCTTTTGATGTACTGGTTGGCTTTTTAGTCCAAGCCTCAACTAAAACAAATAAAAATGACAATTTTTTGGTATTGAATATGCCGTTTATCCTGTCAGTGAATAAAATGAGCTAGTCCAGAGTTCTTTGTGCTTCTGACTATACAAGAACTGAGGAAACTTCCAATATTTGGAGTTTTCTGAAACAGTCTGAAAAATTAAATTTATTTTTTGATGTAAAATGATGGTGACAGATATTATTTTTTTTTGAAGCAAGCAGTATGTGGTCTTTGAAAATTGTACCTGCCTGTCCTGACTCTTTCTCCCCCTCAGAGTTGAGAACCTTCTATAATCATTACATGTGTGACAACTTAGAATTTTTTCATTATAACAAAGCAGAAAGAATAAAAGAGTTTTAATGAAAGGTGTAGTCTCCTGAGCTGAAACTACATTACTAACCTGAAGCCCTGGAAAATGCTAATACTTCTGATATTAAAAAGACAGCCAGCTTAGCCCCTTTAAAGCCCATTTGCCTGAATTTATGAGATACCATTCTTTTCAGTTTGGCATTTTTGAAATTATCCAGCTGGGAGTGAGTCAAACTTTTTTTTTCTGTCACTAATTCATTAAAAATGCCAGTCATACAAAGCAACTCAAGTGAGACCATCTGCCTTTCCGAAAACTTTAAATACCCAAGAGCAAAAGGGACTGTGCTCCTTGGGCCTGGGCTAGGACTGATGTGCTTAGAAAGGGAATGGCCTCCCAGCCCTGCAAGCCTGAGCCCACTCCCTACTCCCCACTTCCTTATCTCTGAACCTCAGCCATTGCACTTGCAAAGGGCTAATCAGGACCTCCCAGAGGTGTTGAGGCCCTCAGGGTTTACCTGCTTTCTTTCCCTTTTATGAACTTTCAGAGATGTACCATGAAGACTGGAAGCAGCCTCTCTACCCGCTGAGAAAGAGATGTAAATGATCTCAACTTACAAATAGTAAATGACCATGTTTTCAAATAAATGTATAAATAAAACTGATCAGATCTTTGCTTAGAGGGATGTAAGGTAAGCTAGTATAGGGTATTTTTTTCAGATAGGGTTTTCTTTTTAATACTTACAATAGATGAATTTTTTAAGTTATTTCTTTTAGAAAAGGGTGTATAGCAAAATTACTTGAATACCTAAAAATTTGTTTTAGAAAGAGTGAAAGATGTAGTATTCATTCATCCAACAAGTAGGTACAAGTATCCAGTCTGTGCCATCCATTGTTCTAAGTGCTTAGATTCCTGCAGGGAACAAAACTGGCCCAAATCCCTGCCCTCTTGGAGCTTCTTTCCTTCTTAGGGGAGGAAAACAGTACAAAATAAATAAGTAAATGATGTAGTGAGTGGGAAGATGCAAAATGCTATAGAGAAAAATAAATTAGGGAAGACAGGGGAATTATAAAGTCAAACTCTAATGCAAAATGATCACGTTTAATGTAAGTTATTTAAGACTACTTTTCAAAATTTGGATTATATCTCAATAGTTCTTTCTTTGTTTCATGAGGGATGACAAAAAATGTCACTGTATAAATATTTCCCTATTCTTTGGTTCTATCCATATCCAAATGTCTAGTATTTGTGTCAACATAAGCTGAGACCATAGCATTAAATCTCAGCAGATTTGCTTGATAAGAAGAACCCAGGGGAAAGCCTACAAACACGGAATTGCTGCTTTTACTTTCCTAACAAATAAGGTGACACAATCTTTACTTCTTTAGTGGTGACAAAGTTTCACCGGGAAATTTTTAGGTGCTCGAATGAAATGGGAACAAGCAATAAATCTGGGATGGACTCCACAGAGGCATCCGGCAGTGTGATGATCTGCCATGCACTACCAAGCAATAACTAAAATACCATCTTTCTGACATGAAGGAAAAAGCAAAATGTACCCGGAAGCATTTATTATAACTTCAAAGCTAGCCTGAAATCTTTCCTTGGTTTAAAAGAAAAGAAAGGTTCAATATATCATGTCGAATTTGCCTGGGGGTAAGCAGATCAATTCTACAGGGTGCAAAAATATTCTGTAGAACAGTTGGTAAACTGCAAATGAATTTAGCTATGTTAACCGTATGTGAATAACACCATCCTGTAATGATTTTAAGTGAGTCATCTGCATGACAAGTAGAGGATATTTAATGCCAAATGATTATATTAGCCAACAGGAATTTGATAATCATTATGAAGAGAGCAAAATCACATTTCACACTCTGTTCAGTTTGGAGAAGGTTGCTGAGGTTTTCGTGAACCAGTTGCAGCCTTCTCTTCTGTCCCTTTTCCTGTTTTAGGGGAAGTGCGGTGCCTTCTGATTGCTGCTTGGAGCCACACTGCAATCTTATTTGCTTTCATATTAAAACAAAACAAGATGAACAGACAAAAACAATATAAATGAGAATAACACAACCTCATACTACTACACAAAGAAAGATTGTGCTATTGTTGATGGAACCAGATTTTGCCTTTTCCTTTTACCTTTTTGGTTTGATGTAAGATATTCTCGAAGTTATATTCTCTTTCAGGCAATTACAATATTATAACTGCAGCAAGGAAATCATCTATTAAGAGGAAGTGTATTCCTAAGCTATGTTTAATGTGAAATGTTTGTCCACCGAGAAGTGACTCCAGGGAGATTGGTTCTTGAAATGCTTTAAAGCTGGAGGCAGAAAACTTGACCCGGGCTCATAGGCTTTGACTCTGCTTTCATTCTTTGATGAGGTGTGTCCTTCCTAGAGTTGCATTTGCTCCAAGAATCAAGAGATCACAGTGTTTGTAAATATTCCTTGTTAAGAAGCACACATGCTGGAAACATAAATTTTTCTCCCAATGCCATGTAAGTTGGAATATAAAGGGGCCAGGACATAGGAGGAATTGGGCTTTTCTTTCAAGTCTGACATGACTCTACCCCAGAGAGGACTGGGGGCAGCATCTGTGTAAGGGAGTAAGGAAAAAACTGCTCTAAGATACGCTGCATTGAATGCTGATCCGTGCATGCATATTACTTCCATTTAGTTCTGTGTCTAGGAACATGGAGAAGGAGAGTTTATAATCTATTCCCACAAAATTCTCACCCCTGAAATACTGCACTCATGGTGGCCTTCTTTTATATTTTAATGCTACAATATTTATTCATACACCATCTCATCATACTCCTGTGTATATGTCCTTTAAAATGGGAAAAATAAATGTGCACATAAAATAAAGTGCTGCAGAAAAATATGCTGTGGTGTATGTAAATGAAACCCTAGGAAAATAGCTTATTTTGAAGACAGTTTACCTCCAGATCTGAAAGTTTTTAATCAAAACATTCAACAGAGTTTGTACGCATTTCATCCTAAGCCAAAATAGAATAAAAATAAAATGTTGAGCCAAATTCTTACCTAAAGTATTTACTTATCCTGGAGGAGGCACATTTGGATTGGCATTAGCTCTTTTAGCTACTGAAAAAAATAACTGATTGAGTAATGCGTAATTATAATGTGCAATCTGAAGTTAACCACTTACCAGGTGCACAATGTGCGGGGTATACACCAGGATTTCTCAACCTGGGTACCATTTCTTTGCTCTGGGGTACTTTCCTGAGTGCTGCAGGATTGTTTAGCAGCATCCTGGACCTCTACCTGCTAGATGCCAATAGCACAACCACCCTCTAGTCAGGGCAATGTCTTGGGACAACCAAGATATTGCAAAGTGCATCCTGGGAGCACAGGGTGGGAGTTACCCCACCGGCACACACCGTAACGGACAAATATAACTACAGTGTGTGACAGAGATTTTGAACGGTGCAGACGAGGACTGTAGGAGTCGTGAAGTGGGTGAGTGCCTCCGACACGGAAGGCGGAGGCTATAAGGAAGAGGTGAGATTTGGCTAGCTCTCAGAGTTTGTATAGGATTTGGGATTAAACTGTGGTTTGCTTATGGATTTCCCTTTTAAAATGTCCCTTTATCTAATCCAACTGGTATTTGTATTTGAAATATGCCCTATTAGTTTCAAAGATGTTTAAATTTCTAAATATGCCAAAATTATAATTTGTGCACGAATTAGAAAGTGGGAGAATTTAAATAATTTTTATTTTCCTCTTTAAACTAAGACTGAATGATTTCTAAACTTGATAATATGGGTCTTTTGGAATTAAAAGCATCTGGAGGTAATTGCATTGGGCATACGCTTGATGTTCTCCATTTATAAATGTTGCAAAGACACTTAACCTTGTTTTATTGAAAGGGAAGTCATATATGAGACCTTATATTAATGTTAGCTTTTGGCAGGACCTCCTCCCAAACTCCACCCTGCCCCTCCCCCAGAAAAACAAAATGCATGCAAAGTTATTTAGATGTTTAATCCTGTCCTCAACTCATCTTTTAGGAGTCAAAATTGTGCACAGTTTTCTTTCAAACATTTCTTGAATCTTTAATTTAATCTTAACTTTGAAGACATCACCTTTCTCAAAGTAAATGAATTGTCTAATTGTGTCATCTTTGAAAAGCAGATGTCATTACATGCTGCTGTGTAGGAGCATCATTCTGTTCTTAGTATCCTTCATTATGTCTGGTTGAGCAGTAGTCAGCTATGCTCTTAACCACGTGTGTGAGATTAATCATGATTCAGTGTCCACCAAACCTTGTGGCTCTGAATTATCAAAACAAAACGTCTTCTAGAAAGACTTGCTCTTAAATTATTCTTCAAACGAGTTACCATTCTCTCCCAGGTGTAACAATTTTGTCAGTATCAATATTACTACATAGCAAATTATAAGATTAAGGTAGAAGTTGTATTTGGATACTAACTTGACTATGGATGTGCCACAAATAATATTATACCATGGATTAGATTACTTTATACATTAAAGACGTCTAAATAATTAAAGGAATGCAGACAAATGTAAATTTGAATAAAAAATACTCAATATGGCAGAATGTGCACATCATCAGAAACGTACCTCGTACAGGATCCAGTATCTAGTAAGCTCTCAACAAATGTTTGTTGAATTAAATCTTTTGTTTTTACTCTCTGTCCTGAAGTGTGATGTATAGAAGACTTTTTGAATTGTGAATTTTGCTGTAATGATTTTTCTCTCTTTGACTCTGGCCCTGGACTTCTATTATTAATTATTAATTGAAATTCTCTTAAAATTAGGTTTCAGGGAGAATTCTATGAATAGGACAGTAAGTTGACCTGTCTCTATCTGATTCAGCTATACTGGGAGACAAGGTAACAGACCTAATATTTCTTGGGGTCTCTTCTAGTGTTATAATTCATCCTAAAGTCATATGGCAAAAATTCCTTATTTCAGAGAGTCTATGTTAAAGTCATTATGAGATGATGAAGGATACAGTTTATGGCTTTAGGCAGTTTGAGGGGGGAAAATTTTGTAAATTAAATAGAAGGTGATAGAATGTTTAGAATGGAAACACCTGTATTGAATACTATTTTTAAAATGAGGAAGGAGTACCAGATGTTCTGTGGGCTCATTCTTTTCTGGTGTGTCTTATTTTTCTTTGTTGTTAGCAGAAATATGAAATAAATTAAAACTACTTCACATCTATGCAACAAAAATAGAATAAGAGAGCAAATGACATGACTGCTAGATAAAGCAGTACCTAAAATAATTACCATAAGCTATTTGAAATTTATTGTGAATTAGATTGCAGGAATGTGCATGATAAAAATGGCATCTGTCACTTAAAAACAATATAATTTATTTAAAAATGGGTCTGTGTGCATGCTAAGATTGACAGGTCTTTAAATTTTGATGATAATTTTATTGCTACAACCCCCAAGCCCCAGTATTTTATGTGCCGTTTGCTTTGGGATTTTCCTTGAATTAAAAATTGAACAATCTTATTGCAGTGCAGAAAGGATTTCATTACTTTCAGAGGTGACCTTCTAGATTCTATTAGGACAAGAAAATAGCCTTTAACAATGTCACTCAAAACCTGTCTTCCCATACATACTAGCTTCACCTGATTCTAGCACCTCCAAATACTCTAGAAACTCTTTCTTTGACATTTCTCCTTCTCCCTGACCTTCCCAGCCAGAGTCAATAATAAATATGTGTCAAGATTGTTTGGGAATCATCTTCTTTATTGCTTTGTTTGTTTGTATGATTCTGACACATGCATTTTTGCTGCGTAGACTCAAGTTGAGAATTAGTACTTTGAAGATAGGGATTGAATATTCCATTTCTTTTGTAACATCCCAGAGAGCCTAATTCACATGCCCATTACGTAAATGGGCATCTGGTAATATTATTAACTAGTTCTTTGCAGTGAAATACCCCATGATTCCTTTAAAGATTGTCTTGATTTATCATGCATTATTTAGGTATTCCATAAGAACTACAAACCAAATAGTAATCAACTATTCACAGCTTTGCTGTCAAAGATATAATAGTACCAAAAGAGAGAGGACTTTTATTCATGTTATTATATAGCAAGCCATAATATTTTTTTATTTTAAAGTGATAGCAAAATATATGTTAAATTCAGCATTCTCAGCTCAACCCAGTTAACTTCTACTAAGAGTTATATTTTTTTGTTGCTTTAATAGAATTCCTAATCTCATAAACTTTCCAAGGGAACATTCTTAAAAATGATATCTGGGCCGGGCGCGGTGGCTCACGCCTGTAATCCTAGCACTCTGGGAGGCCAAGGCGGGCGGATTGTTTGAGCTCAGGAGTTCGAGACCAGCCTGAGCAAGAGCGAGACCCCGTCTCTACCAAAAAAAATAGAAAGAAATTATCTGGACAACTAAAAATATATAGAAAAAATTAGCCGGGCATGGTGGCGCATGCCTGTAGTCCCAGCTACTCGGGAGGCTGAGGCAGAAGGATTGCTTGAGCCCAGGAGTTTGAGGTTGCTGTGAGCTAGGATGACGCCACGGCACTCACTCTAGCCAGGGCAACAGAGTGAGACTCTGTCTCAAAAAAAAAAAAAAAAAAAAAAAACGATATCTGATTTCATCTGTTTCAGGATTCCTTAATCCAGTCCTTTTTTTACCTAAAGAAATCTATTTCAACCCACCTTTTACTATACATGGAACTACTTAAATACTGTTCTCTATAATTTCCATTTAGATTTAAGCAAGACTATGAAAATAACATGTACAAAAGATATAATAGCATCTGACAGGTAGTTTCTGGGATGCTTTCTTCTCTTGAGAGGGATTGCAATAGCCAAGGGGATGTGAGGAGTTTGGAAAAGTGGAAAAAAACCTTGTATTAGAAGACAGAAAGTAAAAGGTGCACAAAGTGAGGTTGAATAAATGAGGTCTATTTATCTGAAAAAGAGCAATGAACCTCATTGATTTAGTGACTGTTTTCAGTTACATGAAGAATAATGACCAATGTTTTCTCTATAAATAGACATAAGGACTCAAAAAAAGGAAACAACCTTTAAATAGTAAAGATTAAGTTTAAATAGGATGAAAATATCCTCACAATGAAGACTGTTATGTGTTGGAATGATTAATTTAGAAGGACTCTAGAACAGTTTCATTAGGAAGTCGTTAGGAATGAGAAAGACACATAGTGTCTGAAATGATGAGGATTAAATGACATTTTAAAGAGCCTCCTGTTTTAATGGTTTTTAAGATTTCTTTTCATTTATTATTTAATTTCTTTATTAACTTCCCTTATTTCATCAGATTTATCATCATCTCAAGAGTAAAGCTTTTTAAACTTCATTGTGAAAAAAGGGAGGCTTTAATGTTTGGTTATTTTATTGGAACACATATTCCTGTTTCCTCTGCTCCATATTTTTTCTTTTGTTGTTGGTACTCCAGTCAAGTCAAAGCTCTAGCTCCAAAATAAAAAATAATTCCAGACGGACACATCTAGCCAGTATCAACAGAGGGTCAGCATTTCTGAATATTTATGACAGAAAGGGTGACTGTAGCTGAAATCCAGCTGGAATAATTTTGCCCTTGGTCTCTATGAACATGCAAAATTGATGTTTGATTTCAAAATAGATCAGATGAATTGTATTTTTAAAGTGGGATTTTCAGAGTGGGAAATTCTCTGGATTAGGTGCTATTTTTCAACTTTGTCCTTCTTCTTTTCTTTTTTTTTTTTAGCTTTTTGTGAAGAATTTTAAATTCCCATCACTTTGGGACAATGGTGATTTTTCCTAAATTTATAAAAGGGAATAGCAACCATGCAGTGAAACTTGCAGGGAGAAGAATCAGAAATTGATGTTCCTTTATGCATTCCAGCACAGAATCGCTGGTACCTAAGCAGTCACCTGCATCAAGCACTGTACATTGGGAAAGTAGATAGTCAAATCACGATCATATTAATGTAAGGGAAAGCAGAAGCTTTCAGAGGTACCACACACACACACACACACACCATTCTACACACAAATTGTTTCAGAACTACAGACAGAAAATCAAGAAGATGAATTTCTATTTAAGTGTTTGTCATTGAGTTGAGTCATGAATACATCAGATCCTCTTGGGCCATACCAAGGCAATTTGTTGGGGTTTGTTATTGCTGTTATTGTTGTTTTAAATGCACGATATGTTCAGTGTAAAGTATTTCCATACCACAGACCCTGAGAAGAGACTCTGGCTGTAAGAAAAATTCTTGAGCACCATGGACAGCTACAGCTTTCTTCTCCCAGTTACATAGTATAACACCACTCAGGGACCAGTTAAGAATTCATTCAGGGCTGATAATCCATGTGTTCACTGTGGAATCACACCCTTGAATTTTCAGGCAAGGCTGTCTCAAGTCAGCACTTTTGTCTTCATGCCATTGTTGAACAGTTTCTGTACCATGTTCTGCAGGTTCTTTCATGGTATCTGGTAAATTATCATAGATTCCAAGAGTGAGTGAAATTGATGCCCCAAAAGCCCCAAATCAGCCTGATTGGGTTTTGAGGGGACACACCCAGGGGTTTTAAGATGCAATACAGTAAATCAGGGATTACCGTATTTCTTGGTCACAGTACTAGCAACATAGCATTTACTGGTTTGTCTCCAGCCTATTTCATCCATTTTTGCTACTTCCTTGGCCTCTGTAGGAATTTGATTATGTTAATCATATCACAGAGCTCCAGGAGGATTTGGAGGGACTTCAGAGTTGCCTCCATTAAAGACTGAAACCCTGAAAGCTGATGTGCTTGAAGTCACATAGCAATGCATATATTTCATGTATGTATTGCTAAACATGGTTTCTAGGTGTGATCAACTCTATTATATGCACTAATGGGAACCCAGAGAGAGTGTAATTCAAAAAGACAAATAATAACATAAGATAAAACCTTCTTTGTCATTGAGACGATTATGTGAAGTTTATCTAGGTTTGAAATCCATTTTATTTAATCGGTGAACTTGCTGATATTCCTGAAGATTTGACCTTAATTGAAAAATGAAATTTTCCATAAATCCCTAGACTCAACCCAGTCTGGTTTCTTTTTTCTCTGCTTTGTTTCTCACCCTATCAACCCTTTCTCTTCTACCATTAATCGGGGTTTTAAATGCAGACCCTTAAGCAATCTAGTTCCTCCATTTCTCAGCCTCCACTCTCATCCTGCACAACATAGGTCAAGGGAGCAAGAAGGTTAAAGGCAGAACTCTTCTCACCTGAAAGCATTGTAAAGAATACAGATAAAACAAAAAATGGTGTGGAATAGTCCAGGTCAGACATGAACCAGAATTAAGAATGCTAAAGGAATTAGTATTTGGTAGTGAATCATCTGCAAGGATTTAAGATGGTAGCCACACTTCCTCATCCACTAATTTAATGACAAAGATGTTGCAATAAGTCCCTGGAGAAACAGTGAGACTCTCCTGTCCAAAGCTCAATGCTAGTAACCAAGGAAAAAAATGTCTTGTGACTATGAGCACCAGGATAGCAAACTATACCCCAGAAAACTCCTTCAAACAATAGTCTTAGCAGTTCATGCCCAGACGGAAGATTCATCAGGGACCTTGGCATTTGGGGTATCACATGAAGTAGAGGTGGAAGAGAGCTGGGTGGGACTTACTTCATGAAGGACTTGATTGCTTTCTGCCAGTATTCAGTTTGACAGCTTATTGCACATGGTTCCTCTTTCTCATACAGCTTGAAATGTGTCAAGGGAAATGTGTCCCACTTTCTCAAACCAGCTCTAACATTTCAAAAGCCAAGAAAGCAACATAAATTCCGAAAGAGTCATGAGGGAAATAAGTTGACACCACACTTTAAAGTTCCAGAAGTTGAAGAGGAGTGAAAATGGGTCATCTTTTAATGAACTAATAGAAAGGCCTTCCCGCAGTGGGAACTGTTGATCCAGGCATTTGAGCATGCATGAGATTCATCTCAAGGTCTAGCATTCAGTGTCCCTGGTGCAGTGACCATAAATCTGGCTGACAGTAAGGGCCACAGGTGCCAGTCAAGTAATACGGTGGTGCTGCAGCAGTGTTAAGTCACCCAGCTGTTATTCTTGTCTTCAGACATCTCAGTCTGATAAGATCTTAAAACATGCATGCATTTTTTTTCTTGTAACTAAAATTTTTAAAAGAAGTTTCATTTAGTGGAGTCACTGAAAAGCTAATTCTTTGATGACCTGGTTATGGAAAAGCCTACTCCAGTATCGTCATTGCAAGAGGCTTCAGACAATTTTCGTCACAGAAAAAGAGGAGAAGCTGTACAGAGAAACTAAGAAAATATTTTAAAAGCCAGGGTAAAAAATTCAGAATCTCAAACAATATATTAGGCCCAGATCAGGTAAACAGGATACTATGTAACTTTATTGTGAACAGTTTAACATTCGAATGTAGTTGGTTTTGTATAGACTTCCATTTTTCTGGAATCCATAACATAATCAAATAAATAGGACTTTTTGGTTATTATAATGTTCTTAATGACCTCTGAAGAAAATATCTTGGCAGTATCTTTTTATTGATAAATGCATTTTATCCTGGTTATTTAAAAATTAGAAATGTATATATGGTAATTCTTAGTTAATTAAAGAATTAAATTGACCTAACCACTATTTCAAAATAAACAGAAGTGTACCAGCCTAACTTGTGAGGCATCTTTCTCCCATGGAACTTAGTGTATGTCTCTTTGTGTTCTAACATTCCTGTTTCCTTTTCCAAAAACTTGAGAACCAGTGAGTCAGCAGAGAAATAGGTTGCAGAGAAATACACTGCAAAGCTTGGAGCCCTTTCAGCCTGTTGTCCAGGATGCTAGTCATTAATTCTTACCTTCTAATTCTGCCTCTACATCTTGGCAAGTGATACAAGTGCACCTGATGTTTCCAGAAAGCTCTCACTATCTCTGGCCAAGTCCATCCATTATCCAGAACTCAGATGTTAGATTACAAACAACTCTGAGCTTCTGGAATAGCACCAAACCGGGTTTGATGGGGGATAACAGAACAGTGGTGGAACCAACAAATGTGTGTTGTAAAGAATCCCCCCTCCTCAAGCAGGCAAAAGTAACAATAGTGACTAGGAAAACCTAGAAACCCAGAGGTTATAGTAGTGCCACTATCTGACCAGACTGCAAGTATGAAGACGTGACCAAGGCAAAACAAAGAAGATAATGGAAGCAGAGACTATGTGGGGAATTACAGAGGCGTAGGGAAAGAGGCTGTGGGGATGAGGGCAGTGATAGTGGCTATAAACTGTAAACACTGAGCCTATGAGAAAGAAAAGATCAAACGGGGAAGTGGGCAAAGGGTTTTATTAAAAAGCTATCATAGATCTCAGCAGTCTCTCAAGACATGATTGGCCTCAGGCAGATATCAGACATCAGCACTAAAATAACACTGCTGTGATGGGGAGGGTCATATTTAAAATGAGGATAAATCACATCACCCCTGGATCACACAGGGTTGTCACTGCATACAAAATTTACTGAAGGCCTCCAGATACTTAGCTCAATAGTGACTGTAAGCTCCAGGAGGCCAGAGGCCTTGTTCTCTCTATCACTGGGACCCACACAGTGCCTGGCACGTCATAGGCCCCCAGTAAGTATGCTGAGTAAAACAATGAGTAAGCCGTCATCGTTGTCATGTGGTAGAGCCTTTGGCTGTAGGATACGGTAAACACGAGCAGTAGAGTTGGGGGTAAGCGTGTTGTGCATGGCATCCTGCAGTGTGGACTGGGAAAGGCAAAATGGAGAAGTAGAAGGAAAGGAAACCCAAGGATGACTTGAAATGGGCAAGCCTGGAAAACCTAGCCCAATAAGGACGCTATTTGTTTTTCTCTGTTCTATAATAACTCATTTAAAAAGGGATGCTCTTCCTAAAGTCCTTTGATTTTACAAGCTTGCTGTACATTTTGTTGATGTAAAAGCTGGTATGCTTAGCTGAATGGGGGTACCTCTTTTATTTGAGTATTTCTCAGTGAAAAGAGAGAATACCTTTTCCTCCCCCTCCCTCAATGACCTGCAACTCAAAACAACTTGAAAAGACAAATTTTTAAAGAGCAAATTAGAAAAACAACAGACTTCTATCAGTTGAGTAATGCATGGGTATTTTCTGCTAGGTGCTTCGATGGGTTTTAACTTCTGTAAATAGTCAGGATATAATGCAACTATATAAAAACTGTCAGTTGCTTATTCCTTTCAGAGAACTCATTTATAAATACTCTCCAGCCCTCTGAGTAGCTTGTAATAGTGTGGACTGTGCCTGGCTTCAAACCCAATGAGGGTAGGTTGACTGTGCCTACCAAGGCTGGTCTTGTAGACTGATGAAAAATAAAACCTTTAACTTTTAGAAAAAACCCTTACCACAGAGCTACCAGAGGAGTTACGATGTTGATTCCAGAGGACAAGCTATTGCACAGATGGGTGCAGAACACTTCCCAAGAGGTTCCATCCTTTTTTTGTACCTTCAGGGAAAGATTATTTCAAACCCGAGTCCTTCCTGAGGGTGCTAGATTTCTCTCCAGCTGGGCAATTACACCTCTAACCTTGAAGAGGCAGGGTTAATATCTTTGATCATCTTTCTGCCTGTCAATGTATCATCTGAAATACCATTCAGAAAGCAAGATGTTATTAAAAATACAAGAGGAATTTGATATATCCTGCAAATACTATATAAAACATTCAAACTTAACCATTAAAATGCATTTCATAGGGGTCAGAATTCTGTTCAAAGTCTGATATTGGGGAATATTTCAAGAACAATGTCGTCTGGTATCAAGTATCTAGAAGTGTTAATTTTCTGATGATGATGGTGGCGGGTGGTGATGAGGATGAAGTTTGGAGGAGAGGTGGAGGCATCTTCAAAGTAGATTCTCCCCACCTCTTCTCATGTAAATTCTTGGACTGCTTTGTATACTTCGACCTACATCTCCTCACTTCCCTCCTGCTCATCCCACCCCTGGAAAACACTGTTTATTCTCTATCTGTCTACAAGCAGCAGATATGTAGAACGAACAAGTCGAATGACCTAATGTACCACTTGAGCACTGTACTTAATGATAGTGTATTGTATTCAGAAGTTTTGCTAAATAAACAGAATATAGCTGTTCTTGCCACAGGGGTAAAAACGGGTAACTGTGTGAGATGACGGGTATATTAATTTGTTTCACTATCATAACCATTTTGCTGTATATATGGGTCTCATTCATAACATCATTGTGTACCCTAAATAGACACAAAAAAACTATTTTTAAAAAATTCTTGAGCCAATAACAAGGAATGCTCCTCTTCCACTCGTATAGTGAAAGGGAACTAGGTGAGGGATGTGAGTTGCCAAAAGGGTTGACCGTAGAAATCACAAACAAGGTTTGGATGATAACTTGGGGGGTTACTGAGAAGTTGATAAGACTCTAAAAAGAAGAGTAAAGAAGATGATTTTTAAAAATCAAGATAACCCCTGCAGAGAAAGGCTCCTTTCAGTCTTTGATTCAGCAGCCAATTATGTAAAAGACTGGCTTGTGACACTGCCTTCCTAGCTCTGTATGCTGCACCCCACTTGTGAGAGGACGCAAGATTTAGGGCCAGGCTTGGGGTCCTGATCCTGAGAACTGCCCCAGCCTTGCTTGTGCTTACTCACAACTTCCCAAAAGAATGGTCATTCACACACACACACACACACACACACACACACACACACACAGAGTTCCAGATATTCTATTATTTTTAAAAATGGGAGGGAAGTGTTGTTGTAGAGAAAATTTCATTCATGAAAACCAGGAAAATGTGGGAGAGGAATTACTTAATTTTTAGAAGTTTTACTGAATGTACTCAGAAGTTCCTAGTCCCCGGATAGTCTCAGGAGCTGAGGTGTCATGGAACTTTATTTACTAGCTGGCTAGATCCAGGTTTTACAAGAGTACTCTGACCATTCACGAGGATCTGCCAACAATCAAGAAATATCCTTACCACCTTCTGCAAAAGGTACAATTTACTTAACGCTTGTAACTTCTTTTGAATACTTGTAGTTCTTTCCAGAAGAAAGTCAGCATCCTAGAAATTAGTATGTCCCAAGGAATTCAGAAAGAATATAACAAATCTTCAGGGGGAAAAAACTCAATCTTACAATTAAATAAGGACTTCAGAACATGATTAAATTTTGTAGGGCTGTAGTCAGGGCAATATTCACTGAATTGATAGGCTTATACAGTAATGCTAATAAAAAGCTCTTAAAAACACATTTTCAACTTATAACCATGAAGGAAAAACGCAGGCCTTTAACTGGGCACTTTTCTAATTATCAAATCAGAATGTTTTTTACTCGGTGGCAAGTAGACATCACTGTTAATATTGGGTGAGAACATAGATTCTTGATGATATGAAATGACTGCAATTTTAGGTCTCAAAAGTGCATACTATTCATAAAAGTGGTTGACAAATAAATTTAAAACTGTAATTTATTTCTGCATTCAAAGCATCATTTTAGAGAATATGAGTAAAAGTATGCCCATTATTAGAAAAAATTTTAAAACCTTGTCATTTTTATATATAACAACCAATATAGATTTTAATAGCTAGATCAAGTTGAAGCCTTTTTGTTGGTGGCGTGTCTCCACTCTCCCAGAATAAAAACTTCCTGTCTCTCTTCTGACTTTACAAAAGGAACTGGCACTTTCTTCCTTTCTTCATTCAACAAATATTTATGAAGCATCTACCAAGTGTCTAGGTACTAGGTGCTAGGATTACAGCAGTGAACAAAACAGGCGAAGACACAATAAGCAAAGAATTATCTAATCCAATGTTAGCTAGTAATAAATGCTGTGAAGAAAAATAAAACAGGGAAAGGAGGCAGACAGAGATGGGGTTTCTGGCTTAGACTGGGTTTTGAAAAAGTTTCCCTAGAGGTGACATCTGAGTACAGAACTAAATTAAATGAGGGAGTGAATCATGCAGGTATCTAGGTCAGTGATTCTTAACCAGGGGTGACTTTGCCTCTCAAGGGACATTTGCCGTCTGGAGATGTTTTTAATTGTCACAAGTGGGGGGAGGGATGCTACTGGCATCTGGTGGATAGAGGCCAAAGATGCTGCTAAACATCCTACAATGCATAAGATAGGTCCCCCTAGCAAAGAATTATCCAGCCCAAAATGTCACTAGCGCTGAAGTTAAGAAACCCTGATCCAGAGAAAGTGCATTCTGGGCTAAGAAGAAAGTAAACCCACAACAGGCCCTGAGATCGGAGCTTGCTTGGCATGTTTGAGGAGGCCCTAAGAGGTGGGTATGGCTGGAGCACAGTGACAAGGAGATACATATAAGGAAAAGAATTTGGAAGGTAGCTCAGGGTAAGGTCACACGGAGTCACAGTCAAGACCTCCGCCTCTCCATTTGCCAGCTCTGCTTCCTTCCCACTTTACTAAGCTCCACAACTCTCCTAGGAGAACCAGCTGGCCTTGCTAGCAGATGTCCTAGGAAGCTGACTCTGGGTTTTTGTGGGAGACAAGGATTTCACATCCGTGTTTACCTAAAGAGTGCATTCACACCCATCTTGCCCTATGATGAGGGATCTTAGAGTTGGCTCTCCAAAGGTTAGGAAGATAATTTCACTAAAGTTCTGGAAGAGAGCTCTCCAGTACAGTAGTTGCTAGTCTCACAGGTATTTTAATTTAAATTAGTGAAAATGAAATAAAATTTAAAGTTCAGTTCCTTGGATGTACTAGCCACACTTTATTCCTAATAGCTACATGGGATCCTTGTCTTAAGCCTTGAACTTCAGCTGCCCTCAGTCTCCTGGACCATTTTCTGTATTGCTCTTTTCCTGGGCCTCCTTGGGCTTTCTGTGCTGAGATAACCAGTGACCTCTTGGAAGGACAGACACCCCAGAATTGTTCAGGGGCACAGTAAAGCTTCCTGGACTGTTTCCGGGCCTCTTTGGATGACATGTGGAAGATTGCCAGGTTTATGCTTGATTAGCTAGCCCACCGTGCTAGGTTTTTTAAAAGAATGGTTCATAGCGGATCCTGAAGTCCTTTCGCGCTGGGAACTTGAGTTTGGAGCTTGAGTCTAGTTTGCATCATTCCTCCTCACTGTGTTATTTTCCACTTGCCCACACTGCAGCTTCTATTTTGCTTTTCAGCCCACACAACAGAGATCTTGTTCTAATATATGAGTATTACTCAGTGACTATGTTTTCTAACTTTAAAAATAAGTTTTAAAGAAAAAAGTATCTTCAGAATCACAGATAGAGGTTTCATATTTCTACTTAGTACATTGGATGGTGTGTGCTTTGCTTTCTTTAGATGTGATCTTTCTAGAAATGAAATATCAGCCATTATCCTTATATCGTGCAGGCAGCAGCTCAGATTTGAAAGGACAACAAAACTAAGACAAGAATTAGGCTCTTCAATCAGTAGAGTTTACCCTTACTCATAAATTTTTTAAGCTGTTGGTAGCAGATTTCTTCTTTAAATGTTTATGACAGTGGTTCTCAAATTTTGCGGTCTCAGGTCCCTTTTACACTTTTGAATATTATTGAGGACACCAAAGAGCTTTTGTTATGGGGGCTATATCTTTCATATTTACTCTATTTGAAATTAAAACTGGCACAAATTTAAAGCTT
This sequence comes from Propithecus coquereli, assembly GCF_000956105.1. Taxonomy (NCBI): domain Eukaryota; kingdom Metazoa; phylum Chordata; class Mammalia; order Primates; family Indriidae; genus Propithecus; species Propithecus coquereli. Next base: position 6,750,926 of record NW_012155840.1, on the reverse strand, counting down.
GGGAAAATCCAAGCACATGTTACTGTAGCTGTCAGAGCAGTTGGATGCACCACCACACATCGTGGTAGCCCCTGGAAAACTCCACTGTGTGCTTGTGAAAGAATAAGAGCAATAAGGCAAATAGCACCTTGGTATTGTTATGCAAATAGTTTTGACCTTACAGACTCCTCAAATGGAAATGCAGTGGCCCTCAAGAATTCCCAGACCTTACTTTGAGAACTGCTAAAGAGAGAGAGGTATTTTGTGTCTAGAAAATATTTTTTTCAGCTATAGCTGGGTTAACCTTCCCTTGGCTTGAAGTGACCAAAAGATCTCCGTAGAGAGAAAAGGAAGGATATAGCATCTATTAAGCACATTCTTGGGGGCTGTTCCATATCCCCCCCGCCAGGCCCCCAATTCCAGCTAATCACCAGCCTCACTCTAGTAGCCTCCTGGCTTATCCCCAGCCCTCCTGCCTTACCTCCTATCTTTTCTCCACACTGTGGCCAGAGCAATCTTCCTAAAACCTGGAACAGACCAAGTGTAACCTTGACCATTCCAGCTGCCTTCAGATGAAGTTAAACCTGCCCCACATGGCTTACAAGGCCTGTTCATGCCAGGCGCTGCTGACCCCTTCAACACCACTTTCCTTCTTTCTATTGCCCCCACCCTGTACCCCAAACTCATATTCTAACCATTTTTAGTTTGCTGAACACCTGAACCTTCATTCTCTTTCTCCCATTTGAGCCTTTAAATTTGTTATTCCCAATGTCTGGGACCTCCTAGCCATTCCTGGCCAAGACCTGCTGGCGCCTCAGGTCACTCATGCAGGACCATGGCTTTACCACCCCACCCCCATAGTCAGGTTAGATACTGCTCTTATTTGTCCCCATGATACCCGGCTCTCTCCCTGTTGTAGCACATGTTACACTGCAAGGTAATTGTTTTCCTTAATTATGTCCCCTTACCTGAAAGCATCCTGAGGTAGGGGAACATATCTGGGGTCATCTGCACCCTCTGCCCTTAGGATGCAGAGGACAGACAGAGGGTGCACAGTTTTTGAATGATGAATAAATGAATCAGTCAACTTCTTAAGTGCTTTTTTTATGCTTTATGTGCATTATTTCATTCAATCCTCTTAACTACAGTAGACACCATTTCCCCTAATTTAGTGATAAAGGTCTGTGGGCTCTTTACTTCCATTGCCTAAACAACCTAGCAGCTAGGAAACAGTGAAGCTGGGACACTAATCCTTTTCCTACCATCATGTACTGAAAAAAAGGGATCACCAAAACGGGAACAACTGACAGAAATGAATAAAGCTTAAGGTAAATTCTCCGAGGGAGAATGCAGGCAAAGAATCATTCTGACAAAGCAGCTGGGTCCCCTTTCAACTTCTAAGTGACATTGCTGGAATATTCCTAACCAGACCTCAGAGGAAAGCCACTGAAAATACTTAAGGGAAACTGATCTGTTTCATCTTGAAAATACTTTCCCCGTCAGCAGTCTTGAAAACATCCATGCTCCTATAGATTTAGAGCCTTAGTAAAAAAAAAAAAAAAGAAGAAGAAGAAGAAGAAGTTTTGGTTTTTTAAATATATTTTGAGAGATCCAGAAACATGAAGGTTACACTGACTTATTTCACACCTAATGGAAAATTCTTATAAGTCTTTTCTTTTGACAGTTTCTTGTTACACTGATTAAATCCCTGTGAGTTGTTTTCTTCCAGTTCAGCCTGTTGGTTCATGTTTATTTTTCCAGAAAGAACTCAGTGAAATTCTGAAAACAGAAAAGGAATTAAAAATATAATTTTAAAGAGGGATGTTCATAGTGAAAATACAGATATGCAAACACAGAAGAAAATTCAAATAATTCCCTGTAATTCTACCACTATTAGTATTTTGATATATACTCTTCCCATCTCTCTGCCTTGCATTCTTCTCCCCCATGCATGAATGCATATATATTTTTTAAATTTACCAATATAGTATCACATAGAACTAATTCTTGTGAAATCAGCCTATTTAATTTAATTTCAAGTATCTTTTCAAGTCATTAATCACCTGCCTGTGTTTCTCAAACTTTAATGTATGCATGAATCAATGGGGAACTTGTTGGAAATGCAAAATCTCAGACCCTCCTACAGACCTATTGTATCAGAAACTGCATTTTAACAAGTTTCAGCTAAAGGTAACAATATTGGTCCACGGACCACATTTCAGTAGCAAAGCTTGACATCGTCTCTGAAAACTGCACAGTGTTCCCAGAATCGATGTAGTTAAGTTTATGTAACTGAGCCCCATATTGTCGAACATTGAAGTTATTTCCAATTTCCCTGTAAGGATGAGGCACATCCTTATAAATATTAGCACGTATCTATCATCATTTCAACCCTGTGAGTAGTTTGCTAGATCATATATATTTTAAGGGAAATATTAATAATTTATTTTTAAAGACTCCAAAAGGGTAATTATTTTACCTCATAGCACACAAGACTATAAAATGTAGCCATGGCACTTCCTGTCATATGTCTGCAGTTTCTCCTGTCTGCAGTGAACCAAGAAAGAACTTTCATTGATATTTTGGGTAATTGTGATCACAGTGTTGTTATTATTTGAAATGCGTTTCCTTCTGTCTTCTTTTCAATTCATCTAATTTTATCCACCCTTTAACACGCAGTTTGAATCTCGCTTCCTCCAGGAAATCTTTCCTAACAATCCATCTTACAGTGAGCTCACTTGCTAAATATTTTCACTGTTATTTTCTGAGCCAATTATCTCAAAGCACACTTACCTACTTTCTCTTGGTGCCATTTAAATATATCACTCATCTCCTTGACCGGCTTACAAATGATTGGGGGAATGGATGGATCTTCAGTGTGCTTCATGCAAGTCCTCTGCAAGCCCTCTCACGTCAGGAAGGGGTAGGTGCAGTAGAAAAAGCACTGGATTTGCGATGAAAAGGCCTGTGTTTGAGGCCCAGCTCTGTCATTTACTACCTGTATAATCAAAGAGCAGGTAATATAACCTCTCTGAGCCCCAGTTTTGTCATCTGTAAAATGAGAACAATATCAGAACTACTTACTTAACAAATCACTTAACAAGGCTGTTGTGCAAATCAAGATTATAATTCATTGTATCATTTCCCAAAATCGAAATAAGTCATTAAAAATAGTTTCATGTTAGAACTTGTCCCTAAATTCTATCTAATGTATGCAAATCTCTCTCTCTCTCTCTCTCTCTCTCTCTCTCACACACACACACACACACACACACACACACACACCCAAAAGAATATATTTCAGGCTCAGGGACCTTCACCCAACTGCAGTATCTAGCAGAAATTGAGCAATATTGTTTAGTTTTCATTGCATTTATTTACTATCTTTTTAAAATTATATTATTTATTTTGTAATTGACAAAAATGTATATATTTATGGTATACAACATGATGTTTATCAAAATATGTATACTTTGTGGAATGGCTAAGTCAATGAATTTATTTATTTTCTATGTATGGCAAGCAATATTGATATTCTAGTTATGGTAGTAATATAAAATGCATTTTAATATAAATTTATTGAAGTAAAAAGAAGGCAGGTCAATTTAAAATAAAAAGCCTGGTAAATAGTAGAGCATAAATTATGACAATATGGCAAAGTATCATGATGATGTTATAAAAATGACTGAAATCTGAGAAACATCTAACTGTGGGAAGCCACCTGGCAACTACAAAGCAAGATACAGATGTCAGTTGTTATTTTAGCTACTATTATGTAAACTACCAGAAGACTAATTCTGTTGGTTGTTCTCCAGCAGAACCCTAGATATAATTGAATCTCAATAAAGAATACCCAAGTGTGATTTAAAATAGACCAAAAAGACTGGGTGTGTTGGCTCACACCTGTAATCTTAGCTCTTTGGGAGGCCACAGCAGGAAGATTGCTTCAGCCCAAGAGTTCGAGGCTGCAGTGAGCTATGATTGCACCACTACACTCCAGCCTGGATGAAAAAACTAGACACTGTGTCTAAAAAAAAAATTGACATATGACTATCCATTGTTTCATCTTGCAGAAATAGCCAAAGTGCACCAAGAAGATAGTTTGTTTCTGGTAAATGTAGTGAGGGGGTTTATCAAAGTAACTGGAATGTTTCAACATATACCAGTTCCAACTGGGAAAAAGTGGTTAATAGATTACTTGGCAACAAGACTTTTATCTTCATTATCAAAAACAACAAATATTTGAGGAACATCAATTGTACAAAATACTTTGCTGAGAAAGATTTAACTAAACCCTGCATTCATGGGAAAAACAAAAGGTTTACTGTGCTCTGAATCAACATGATTACTGCTATTGTATTAGAGAACTCAAAGCAAGTTCACATAGAATTTTCCATTTAACTCTACAGAAATCTCTCGAAAAAGGGGCAGGTCTTATTAATTCTATCTGGATATGAAGAAATGAAATCAGTCAGAGAGAGATTAAGTGATTAGTCTAAGATCATATGGTTACTTATAGCCAGAATGAAAAACAAGAGATTCTGACTCAGTGTACCTTGTATCTTTGTTATTGGTTTCCATCCGGGGTAGGCTTCTGCTTGTCTGGCAGTATTAGATGATTCGACTCAAGTTTCTGGACTTGAATTGTACAAAAGTGGGATTGAATTGGATGGATTAAATTAAATAGTGGAATTAAATTAAATTAAGTGGGATTACGATGAGGCTTGATGTGATCGGTTTGAAGATACTAGAGAGAAAAGAGACTTCACTTTTGAAGGGTGCTGCCCAAGCTCCTCATACAAGCAGACCAAGCTGTGGACAGCTTACTTCATTAGACCCGAAGGAGTCTTCTTGAATTCCTCTTCTCTTTATAATCAAAACCAAGGCAGGAGAATGTGGTAGTTAAAATTTCAGACTCAGGAGTTGAACGGACTTAGTTCAAAATCCTGCTTCTACCATTATCTAACCTCTCTAGTTCAACTATAAAATGGGAAAAATAATAGTACTTACTGCAAATGATGGAAATAAGGATTTAACATGGGGAAACTAAGACTGTGTTAAGAACAGTGCCTGCCCATGGTATAGAAAATACTAAGATGAAAATGATTTGTGAAAGGGAAATTATGAGCTAATGGTTTAGACATTTCTGATTCCTCTGGGGCTCACGGTCCTGCCTCTGGAGTAGAAGTTATTGTCCTTACTTCACATGATGGCAGTGTCCTTTAGATCTCTTTTGTTTCATTAACAAACTGTTATCATGAAATGAAAACAAAGTTCTAAGCACAATATTTTCTATCATGTCTCAAAACCTTGCCCTCACAGGAGACACTACCCCTTTAACCACCGTTTCCAGCTCCATTGTCCCAATGTCACCTCAACGAAAATGGAACTCAATATCATCTCCTCAAAGCCGGACCCCCATTGCTATCATTCCCTCACAGTGCAGCCCATCTTTCTTGACTCCTCCCTATACCTACCGTGGGCTTCTCCCCTTACAATGCTTGTCCTTGTTTGGGGTTTCCCAGAAGCAGACCCTGAAACAAGGCTTTGTGTAAATCCTTTACTTGGGAAATCCAGAAAACACTGGTGGGAGATTGGGCAAGTAGCAAGGAAGAGAAAGCAGGCAAATAAAGGAAACCTATAAAACCACCAGCACGGGGAGTGATCCAAGTGTATTGCTTGGGAGGAAACTGGGAAATGGCATAAAACACTCACATAGTAGGCCAAGTAATGGCCCCCCAAAGATGCCCACGTGCTTATCACCAGAACCTGTGACTACGTTACCTTGTATGGTAAAAGATTTTGCAGGTCTGATTAAATTAAGGCTCTTGAGATGGGAAGGTTATTTTGGATTCCCCAAGTAGGCCCACAGTAATCTCAAGGGTTCTTATAAAAGAGAAGCAGCAGGTCAGAGTCATAGGAAGATATGAAGGGGCCACACTGCTGCTTTTGAAGATAGAGCAAGGGGCAAATAGCCAAGGAATATGGGCAGCATCTACATGCTGGAAAGACAAGGAAATACAGTCTCCCCCTAGAAACTCCAAAAGCAAGGCAGCTCTACCAACATCTTGATTTTAGTTCAGTAGGACCTGTTTCAAACTTATGACCTCCAGAGCTATTAAACAACAAATTTGTATTTCTTTTAGGCCTCTAAGTATTTGGTAATTTTTTACAGCAGCAATAGGAAATGAATACAACACATCTCAGAGTTCTTCTACCCGAAGGGCAAGAGAGCTGGGGTGTCTAGGTATTGACCTCTATCAGTCATTGGCCGAGGGCTGCCGGGCAGGGAGTGTTAATTCCTTAGCACTCAGCTAAAGGGAGGTAGACACCGGCAGTTAGAAGGCAGCCAGAGCACACTGATGCTAAGAGTCTGGGGAAATGATCTGGGCACCAGCAGAGTCTGCTACAATGTGCCCTTTATCTGCCTCATCCTTTTTAATCTGTCTTCACAGTCATCTCACATGTAGATCATCCCTTCCAATCAATCCACCAGCACCCAGCAGGTTAATCTTCCCAGAAGAGGTAAGGCCTTAAGTGGGTTGTTCCCTTTCTTAAAAATCTTCAATACTCCCATAAGGAAAGACCCTTATAAAAGAAGGCTCAGATGTCAAATAATAAAAGTTAGGGCTGAATCCCCTGATACTTTGATCTTGGTCTTTGAATGTTTAAATTTGGGTGTGCAGAAGCAGCGGCGGATGTACTTGGATATCTATTTGTGTTCAGAGTTCCAGGTTTGGCACATGAACCTTGGGAGCCTTGAAATGTTGATCCCTTAGGTCTGCATTCCTTAGAATAGCAGTAACACCATGAGGAAGTGAGAAAATTGATTCGAAAATGGAGAAGGTTAATTAAAGGAAACAAAATTTAAGACATGTGGTTGTCAACTGACACTAGAGAAACCAAGCCTGAGAAATTCCAAGTTCTGCACATTTGCAGAATGTCACAGGTATATTTAGATAAACTCAGAAGCTAAGGAGATCTAATCGCTGAAATAACTTCAGCCCACCAAAGCGAGGTCGTTCAGCCCTCCTACTCTGCCCACCCTAATGGGAAGTGCTTGGAGTTTCAGAGATTTGTGTGGGAGACTTCAGGCTCAAATGACCCCATAAAATTTGTCCACCATCCTCACATCGATTTTTCCAAGCTGTACTTACTTTGTGCTTGCTGTTGGTCCAAACTATAGAAGTGTAGAGAAATGAAAAAGAGAGTCTATACATTTTTAACATATCAAAAAATCAAAGTAAATATGCTTTAAAATTAGAACAGCAAGTGCTGATGCTGAAGGGTTTTTAAATCCTTGTTTCAGAGTAGGGGGAGGGGAGGGGAAGACAGAGCCTAACAAAGGAAGGAAACTAACATTTCCTGAGCAGTGCAAAAGGTGTTTAGTTCACATCGGCCTTCTGAAGAAGACAGTAATATCTCCACTTGACATATTATTAGGCTAAGGTTCAAAGATGTTCTGTCATTTGACTGATGTCATAAAAAGAAGAAGTTGGTCATTTGGGATTTGAGTCTATACCCTATCTTATCCATCTCTCATGTAAGACATAACTTGCATTTAATAGTGCTTTTCAAAGCATTTTTCTTATGCTCTCTTTAAACTTCATCTGTGAGGCAGATATCAATTGCCACCCTTTATGGATACAATTACAAAGGCTCAGAACTGTTTTGCCAAAAAAAGACCCAGCCCGTCAGCAGTGAAACCAGTCTGGGTCACGGAGCTCAGGTCTGAGGACCTCTCCAGCCCATCTTTGTGTCCAGACCAGAAGGAGCTGAGTCACTGGTGGCCTGAAAGCAGTCAGTAGCAGGCAGTTCATTTCAGAGAATCATTCTGGTCGGAAAATAATTAACTAAGATTTAGTTATTTTTTCTCAATTATTAAATTAATGGAAGCTCCTTGAAGAAAATTTGAAGAATATAGAAAGGGAAAAAATAAAAGTAACCTGCAATATCACCACCCATAAATAATCACAAGTATTAATTTGATACATTTCTTTCCAGTGCTTATAATACAGATATGTATGCATACTGTTAAAATATTTTTAGAAAAGTAAAATCATGCTGCATATAGTTTAATATGCTCATTTTCTAATTAACATTAAACTGATAAGAACAGATACTACACTTGATCTTAGCCAAAAGGCCGAGAAGTGATTCTAATTAACATGATGAATATTTTCTCAAGTCATTAAGTAGTCTTACAAAACTTCCTCATGTACCATAGTATTACATGAATGTAACCTTAATTTAATGAAACTTGATTCACTTGCTGTTGAACATAATCATTCCTGGCTGTAAGCTATTACACATGATGCTGCGATTTTGGTATCTAAACATAAGATTTATATTTCCAACAGCAGTGGATGAGAGGGCTGATGTCTCCATTTTGAGTGTTGTCATTTCAAAACCTTGCAAGATTGATAGGTGAAAACAAACTCTTCTTTGATGTGCGTTTTTCAGATCACAGCCAAGCTGAGCTTGTTTCCCTGTGTTTACTCTACCAGGTGTTCTGTTTCCTGTGCAGTCCCAGGTTTGTTTATGTGCTGCTGCAGTCCTCAGAGACCCAGCAGTAGGCATCAGATGTTACACTAATTTCCAGAACTCCTGAGTCAAGCCACTGACAGCACCTGAGGGTACACACCTCTGGAACCAGGTCTTATTCATCTTTCTAGTCCTCATTCCTGGCTCTGAGCCAGACACCTGGCACGTTCTCAATATATTTGTTGAAAACATTCCAATAGACCATATGTCCTGATTTTGGCGTTCTCACTTGCTCTGTGACTTTCAACAAGTTAGGTCACCTCTCAGTGTCTCCATGTCTTCAGCTATCAATGAATGGAAGCATGTTGTGCCAAACTTTGTGAGCAAAGTGATAGAGCCATGGTACAACTTCCATTCAAAAGGTCTCTAGGTGTGGGTGTATGTCACCTAATCAGGATTCCTTTCCTTTTCTAACACAGAGAGTGGAGAATTCCATGTGTGTTAGAGATTTGGGTTTATAGTCCCCTTCCACCTTTCATGCTGATGTACTGTAGCCAAAGCAGATTTTGTTTTGTTTCTCTTTCTATCTTCAGAGTCTAACACAGTACATGACACATAGGAAGTCTTATGAGGAATGAAAAAGTGAATGAATGGATGAAGTCATTAATGATGAAGGGATGAGTAAATGAAATATTAGAGCTAAAGGAGATCTCATAGATATCATTTTCGGGGTCATCTTCTTGGTTACCATTTTAGTTTTGTAAACACAGCTATGCTAGTTAAGTATCCCTTGTCCAAAATGCTTGGGGCTGGAAGTGTTTCAGATTTCAGATTTTTTTCAGATTTTGGAATATTTGCATATACATAATGAGATATCTCGGGCATGGGACCCAAGTCTAAACATGAAATTCATTTATGTTTCATATGCACCTTATACACATGGAATGAAGGTAATTTTATACAATATTTCTAATAATTTTGTGCATGAAGCAAATTTTTGACTGTGTTTTCACTGTGACTTGTCACAGGAGGTCAGTTGTGGAATTTTCCACTTATTGCATCACGTCAGCACTCAAAAATTTTTAGATTTTGGAGCATTTCAGATTTCAGATTTTCACTAGCACTCCGGGAGGCCCAGGCGAGAGGATTGCTTGAGCTCAAGAGTTCGAGACCAGCCTGCGCAAGAGCAAGACCCCGTCTCTATTAAAGATAAAAAAATTAGCTGAGCGTGGTGGCACGTGCCTGTAGTCCCAGCTACTCAGAGGCTGAGGCAGGAGGATCACTTGAGCCCAGGAGTTTGCGGTTACTGTGAGCTAGCCTGATGCCATGGCACTCTAGCCTGGGCAACACAGTGAGACTCTGTCTCAAAAAAAAAAAGATTTCAGATTTTCAGATTGAGGCTGCTCAACCTGTATTAGCATCTTTACCTTATAAGCACTTGCTACAATAAACATAAATTGTTTAAAATAAATTTCAATAAATACCCAGGGAAATTTAATTTGATAAAAATTTTCTGTATTAAGACATTTTTGTTCATTTTTGTTTTGCTTTGTTTTGTTACTGGCCATGATATTAATATACATTTACATGTATTAGAAGTATAGAAGTTTCACTTTTAAAGGGAGCACACCATGTAGGAAGGAATGATTAGATTAGAAATTTATTTTTTTTTTCAGATGAACTTTGCAAGCATATAAAGAAAATTGTAGTCCAGGCGCGGTGGCTCATGCCTGTAATCCTAGCTCTCTGGAAGGCCGAGGCGGGCGGATTGTTTGAGCTCAGGAGTTCGAAACCAGCCTGAGCAAGAGCAAGACCCCGTCTCTACCAAAAATAGAAAGAAATTAATCGGACAACTAAAAATACATAGAAAAAATGTAGCCGGGCATGGTGGCGCATGCCTGTAGTCCCAGCTACTCGGGAGGCTGAGGCAGAGGATCGCTTGAGTCCAGGAGTTTGAGGTTCCTGTGAGCAAGGATGATGCCACGGCACTCACTCTAGCCCGGGCAACACAGTGAGACTCTGTCTCAAAAAAAAAAAAAAAAAGAAAATTCTAAAGTTATTATTTTAGTTTCCAAAGCTAATTGAAATGAGTACTTATTAAGCTAATGAAAAATGGAAAATACGAATTGTCTTCTTCAAGGATCTTTTTCTAAAAAGATGAAGATGCTTATTTTAATCTGCTAAACATGTATAAAATAAGTATGTTTAGTATATTATAAAAAGTAATGAACATACTTATTTTAACTTGCTAATGTGTATTATTAAATGTTTCACTACTTGGTATGATAACACAATATTTCTAAAATGACAATTAAAATGATAATTTTACCTAAGCTAGTGTAAGAAAACTAAAATGTTTAGTTATGAATCTCACTGACAAATTTTCTTGTATCACTAATTTATACAATTAAAAATGAAAGACTTTTTATGCCTTTCTCAATTCCCAAATGAGTTTTCTAGTTAAAACAAATTAGTGCCAAATAAAAAGTTATTTGTTAAATAATTGCAGAAGTTGTTATTACAATTTCAAAAGCTGTTGCTGCAACCACTTAGCTAAGGAACTTAGTTCATTGATGAGATCTTAAAGCATTGACAAAAATGTTGTTTTTTAAATTTCTTAGAGCTATTGTGGATCATAACTGCTAAATGCCTCAAATATTATCAGTCATTCTTTTTGGCAACTAATAATTTCTCTCAATACTCAGTATAGAGAACACTTAGAAGAAAAATAGCTGGAAATGGCATATGACCTATTGGGATGTATCTATAAAACATTCCAAGCCAGTACATGGTCCAGTTATCTTATATACTCAGTTATTTGAAAAGAAAAACTCAATTCTTATATGATGTCATTGAGGTTAAGTTTAAATTATGTATTTAAAATTAAATTACAGATTTTTCAAAGAAAGCCTATACATTTTAATTTTATGTTTTAAAGCATGTAATGTCTTTGCTACACATTAGGTTTTCTTAAAATTACTCTATTTTTAGAATTCTTACTCCATAAATGAGACATGACTTTTTACTGGATGCAGTATTTTCTTTTATCTTTCTGAAAAGATTGAAACTCGTTTTTATTTAATATAATTTAAAACATACCAAAGCTGTAAAAGAATAATAGAATAAGCACCACTAAACCCAAAATGTAGCTTAAGGCATCAGATGTTACACTAATTTCCAGAACTCC
>NW_012155840.1:6722198-6737943 GCF_000956105.1 Propithecus coquereli | reverse complement strand
AAAATATCACCAGAGACTATTATGCATAATTATATGCTCACAAACTAGAAAACCTAGAGGAAATGGATGACTTCCCAAAGACATACAACCTACTGAGATTAAACCAGGAAGAAATAGAACTCCCAAATAGACCAATAATGAGTAGCAAGATTGAATCAATGATTAAAAAATCTCCCAACAAAAAAAAGCCCAGGACCAGATGGATTCACAGCCAAACTCTACCAGACATACAAAGAAGAACTGGTGCCAATCCTATCAAACTATTCAAAAAGATCGAGAAGGAGGGGATCCTCCCTAACTCATTCTGCAAAGCTAGTACCACCCTGATACCAAAGCCAAAAAGGACACAACAAAAAAAGAAAACTACAGACCAATATCCCTTATGAACATAGGTGCAAAAATCCTCAATAAAATACTAGCAAAGCAAAATCAAACAGTATATCAAAAAGATAAATTCACCATGATCAAGTGAGTTTCATCCCAGGGATGCAAGGATGGTTCAGCATATACAAATCAATAAATATAATTCACCACATAAACAGAATTAAAAACAAAACATATGATCATCTCAATAGATGTAGAAAAAGCATTGATAAAATCCAGCATGCTTCATGATAAAAACCCTCAACAAATTAGGCATAGAAGGAACATACCTCAAAATAATAAAAACCATATATGACAAACCAACAGCCAACATCATACTGAATGGGGGAAAGTTGAAAGCATTCCCCTGAAGAACTGGAACAAGACAAGAATGCCTACTCTTACCATTTTTATTCAACATAGTACCAGAAGTCCTAGCCAGAGAAATCAGGCAAGAGAAAGAAATAAAGGGCATCCAAATTGGGAAAGAAGAAGTCAAACTATCCCTATTTGTTGATGATATGATCTTATATCTAGAAAACCCCAAAGACTCCACCAAAAGACTCCTCAAATTGATAAATAAATTCAGTAAAGTCTCAGGTTACAAAATTAATGTACACAAATCAGTAGCATTTCTGTACACTAATAACAGTCTAGCTGAGAGTCAAAGCCAGAAGTCAAGTCCATTTACAATAGCCGTAAAAAAAACCTAGGAATATACTTAACCAAGGAAGTGAAAGATCTCTACAAGGAGAACTATAAGACACTGATTAAAGAAATCATAGATGACACAAACAAATGGAAAAACATCCCATGCTCATGGATTGGAAGAATCAACATTCTTAAAATGTTCATACTGCCCAAAGTGATATACAGATTCAATGCAATTCCCATAAAAATATCAGTGTTATTTTTCACAGATCTAGAAAAAAACAATCTTAAACTTCATACGAAATCAAAAAAGAACCCAAATAGCCAGTGCAATGCTAAGAGAAAAGAACAAAACTAGAGGCATCACACTACCTGACTTCAAATTATACTACAAGCCTATAGTAACCAGAACAGTGTGGTACTGGTACAAAAGTAGACACATAGACCAATGGAACAGAATGGAGAACCCAGAAATAAAAATATAACTATAACTAACTTATTTTTGACAAAGCAGATCAAAATATATCCTAAGGAAAGGACACGCTATTCAATAAATGGTGCTTGGTAAATTGGAGAGCCACATGCAGAAGAATGAAACTGGATCCCTATCTTTCATCATACACAATAATTAACTCAAGATGGATTAAAGATTCAATTATAAAACCTAAAACCACAAAAACCCCAAAAGAAAACCTAGGAAAAAAAATCTTCTGAACATCAGTCTAGGCCAAAAATTTATGACTAAGACCCTAAAAGCGAATGCAACAATAACAAAATAGACAAATGGAACTTAATTAAACTAAAAAATTTCTGCACAGCAAAAGAAATAATCAAATGAGTAAACAGACAACCTACAGAATGGGAGAAAATATTTACAAACCATGTATCTGACAAAGGACTAATATCCAGAATCTACAAGGAACTCAATGCAGCAAGAAAAAAACAACCCTATTAAAAAGTAGGCAAATGGAATGAACAGGCATTTTTCAAAAGAAGATATACAAATGGCCAACAAACATGAAAAAATGCTTAACATCACTAATTATCAAAGAAATGCAAATTAAAACCACAGTGAAATACCACCTTACTCCTCTCAGAATGGACATTATTAAAAAGTCAAAAAACAATAGATGTTGGCATGTATTGGTGAAAAGGGAATGCTTATATTACTACAATGTTGGTAGAAATATAAATTAATACAACCTCTACAGAGATCAGTATGGAGATTTCTCAAAGAACTAAAAGTATTGTAGATCTACCATTCAGCAATCATATTGCTGGGTATTTACCCAAAAAGAAATTATTATATCAAAAAGATACCTGCATCATGCTTATTGCAGCACAATTCAGTCACAAAGATATGGAATCCACCTAAGTGTCCATCAACCAATGAGTGGGTAAAGAAAATGTGATACATACACACACACACACACACACACACACACACACACACACACATACCATGGAGCCATAAGAAAGAATGAAACCTGGATGGAACTGGAGGCCATTATCCTAAGTGATGCAGGAACAGAATAATAAGTGCCACATTTTCTCACTTATAAGTGGGAGCTAAACTATGGCTAGTCAAGGACACACAGAGTGTGGACACTGGAGACTCAAAAGGGAGGAGGGTGGAAGGGGGTAAGGGATGAAAAATTACCTGTAAGATACAATGTACACTCTTCAGGTGGTGGGTACAAAAGTCCAGACTTCACCACTATACAGTATATACATGTAATGGAATTCAACTTGTAACCCCTAATTCTATTAAAGTTTTTAAAAAGGAAAAATAAAAAAATAAAACGTCACACAGTTGGGGTTCTCCGTGTACCCATCCCAGTCACTTTCCTCATTGCCCACCTTCCAGAGGTAACCTTCTTCATGCGTCTGGTAGGTGGCTAAAATGCATCACTTTACAGATTTGGTGGACAAGTATCAATCCTTAAAGGATATATAGTAAAGTTTTTAAATGTTTCTAAACTTTGTATAAATAGTGTCTTAATGAATGTGGTCTTCTGCAATTTTCTTTTTTTAAGTCAACATTATATTTATGAGGTTTATCTGCATTGAAATACTTAGCTCTAGGTCATTCATTTTAAGTGATTTATGGCATTCAATTATATGAGTAGACTGCAATTAATCTATCCCTTCTCTTTTTGATGAACAATTAGATTCTTCCTAGGCTTTTTGCTACTAACAAATAATGGTGCTATGAATATGTATGTGTCTCCTAGTGACATGTACAAGAGTTTCTCTGAGATAAATCTCTGCAAATGGAATTGCTGGGTTATAGGTTTGCTCAGCTTCAAATTTGCTGGATATTGCCAAATTGCATTTCAGATTTGGTTGTACCAATTAGTTTTTCTTTTTAAGTTTTTTCATGATCTCTTTTTTCCTCAAGTCCTTTTTTTCCTTACTCAGTTGTACCATATTTAAGGGTGAAACCCAAAAGAGCCTTTTGAAGTCCTGTGTGAGTGATGGGGACAGGGGACAGGTGTTAACTGTGGGTTTCACTCTAAGACAAGGTTTCTTAACAGCAGCACCATTGACATTGGGGACCAGATAATCCATTGTTGTGGGGCCTTTTCTCTACATTGTGGGATGTTCAGCAACTTCCCTGGACCCTACCCACTAGATGCCAGTAGCACTACCCGCTCCAGTCATGGAAATCAAAAATGTCTCCGAATGTCCCCCAGGGAACCACCCCCTCTTCCCACATTGTAATTGGAACCACTGCTCTGGGATAAATACGTGGCTGGCTGGCCTTTTTATTTCCCCCAAATTTAAGTCTCCAGAGGCCTTTTCTGTGGGGTCATTCCTGTTCTCCAGACAGGCTCCCCTGTTCTTGATAGAGGTAAAACAGGGAAGTCGACTTGGTGAAGGGCCCAGTACAGCCTTTTGCTCAGTTCTTCCACTTTCGTTCTGTATTCCATACCTTCCCTTGGCTGTGGTTGGCAGCCCTGAGTCCAGAGCCTCCCAGGGTGAATTCCTCAGACACTCAGCCTCCTGTCCCCATAGGATAATCTCACCTACCTGAATGGAGTGGGAAATAAGGATTTGTCATTTTTTACCTCTGTAAACAATATTGGTAGGATTATCCTTTTACAGTATGTATTTGTACATATCTGAATTCTTTATGATAAATTCCTAAAATTATTATTTAAAAATATGTACAATTTCATACGCATTTTGTAGTATATGCATTTCTAACCCTTGATACATACTACGCATATTCATCTAATTGCAGTTCTTGTTTTTTCCTTTGGTCAGCAACTCCTTTTAGAAAGTCTTTAGCCTGTTAGTTTCCCTGTAGCCTTCTCTTTAGCAGAGAATAAAAGTAAAATAAATTGTAAATCCTTGATAGAATAAATATTAGAAAAAATGTTTTGTTCCCTCCCCCGTCCCCCAGATAAAAAATCAATAGTTTCAAAAAGATATTAAAGTAAAATTCTGCATTGGTGAGAAGAACAAATACTTATGTAAATGTAATCTGTGAAAATATTAACGTAGACCTTTCCTCATATAAAATACCTCTTGCTGAGGCATTTAAACTGAGTGGCAACTGATTGGGCCAATTGCTAAGATAATATTCTGTAGAAATACCTTTAACCTATCAGTTGAGATTTCATCATTTATCATTTTCCTGCACAAATAAGTCATTATTTTCTTAATGTTTTAAAAAACATGTTTGTCTAGAATGAATGGTGCAATAATTCAGGAATTTTTGTTTTTTAGAGAATCCTGGTTAACCATATTTTAATGGGCAACTGTGTTCAACCAATTCATTGTGCCTTAACGGTGAGGATTTGAACATTCTAATTTGAAGAGGATTTAACATACATTCATCTTCCAAGAAAGCTTCTTTTGACCATTTTTCCCTCCCCCTGACCTACCTAACTTTTTAGATGTGTATCTGTATATTATGTGAGGAGAACAACCAAAAACTTAATTTAATTCAAGTTAATGAACAAAGGCAGGAAAGAGAGAAAGGGAAGAAGGAAGGAAGGAAGGAAGGGAGGAAGGAAAGGTACCTTGAAGATTACCTTTCTAAAAATCAAATTCCTCCTTTCCCTGACACTGTCCTCTGTACGTGAGAAGCATGTTAAAAACAAAACTGACCTTTTTGCTGGGATAGAAAAGATGACTTTAGTGCTTTTCAGTCTCGTCAATGTCCTGTTCTTATTTTTGTCCTCTAACTGTATTTGATTGGGGAGAAGACTATGTTATTAAATCTCTTTATATTGCATATATATATAAAGGGTAAGAGTTGAAGTATATAAAGGCAATGGTTTCATCTATTGATTTCTTGTCCTTGATTTTAGACAAGGCCATCAACAAGTGAGAAGGAAATAATTACACTCCATAGCAAAATTAAAATTAAAAGTGAATAAACTAGTAAGCATTCATGGTGCACCTACTATAGGCCAGATCCTGTGCCCAAAGGGTTTTATTCATACATAGCTAGACACATGGATAAATACCTGGTTTATCATATAGAGAGGCCAACACTTTCATGGATGTTACTTCATTTTATTCTCACAAATGTCCTATGAGTTGATGGCGTCCCTGCTTTACAGACAGAAAGACAAAACTGTTGGAAGTTTTGTGGTTTAATGATTTGCCAAAAGTCAAATGGCTAACAAGTATATATTTTTCCGATCTGATAACTGGTGGGTAGAGCTTACAAAAAGAATATTTGCTAATTGTAAACATTTGGTCATTAATCAACCTTAATTTATCCAACAAAGTTTTATTGAGCACTTTCTATGTACTGGGCATTTTGCTAGGTGCTAGGGAAACTGCATGAAGAATATAAAGTCCCTGTCCTCATAGAGCTTACATTCTGGTGGAGGAAAGAGACAATAAGCACAGCAAATAAGATAGTTACACACAGTGACAAGTGCTAGGAAAAAAGATAAAGCATGTGGAGTGGACAAAGAGTGATTATTAGAAGGATGAGAAGATATTACTCCATCTGAAGTCACACTATATATAAAGCATCTTTTTCTTGCAATTTAAAAAGAAAGCCATGTTTTATGTTTTACTGCTGGCATATTTTATCCACAGTGAAGCTAAAACATGGAATTAAAGGAATAAAAAAGAAGAGCTTTAATAAGGTGGTTTCAATTTTATCCTGTGGTATTATAGTCCATCTTCAAACAACATCTAAATTGCAGTCCAATTTTTTCAAGTAGGACTCAGAAGCAAATCTAGTGAGGTCATTATTAGTGTCTATAAAATCCAGATGGGAAGAAAGCATGTTGAAAACTGTCTTTGAAAGTCTGTTCCCAGAGTTCAGGTGGCAACTCTTTGGTGACTTTGTGAGATAGTTCATGGCTTTTAAAGAGAGATGACTTATTTCTGTTTGATGTGGTTTCCTAGTAAGCTTTGAAAGAATCTTTAAATTAGACTTTTAATTATGTGTACATAATTGCCATTCATTTATAACATAAGTATGGCATTCAGTATCCACTACTTTTAGAGATGGGTTAATGCAATAAACTCCTTGATCATTCTTTACCCCTTTCTATAGACAGGAGGTAACAATATTGTACTTACGTCTTGCAAAAGGCCCCACAGTTGACTGTTTTACTCATCTTCCTAATTCTAGTATTTGCTTGCAAACCCTAGATCTTCCCTTGCAGTATAAAGTAAAGAGTTTGAAGTGATCTGAGCAGAGGGGAGAGGTAGAAGCTTTCCTGAAAACAGCACTAAAACTCAGAGGCTTCCTCGGCAGTATCAGCATCTCAAAGGAAGAAAGTTTTGTCCTCACCCTTGTTGTTCTTGACTTGAAGTCCAGTACTTGTTGTATATACTGGTGTTTCCCAATGAGTGGATAATTACTGCTGTGGCACTGGAAAAAATTTTAGGTGGCATGACATGTTTTTAATGATTATATGCTTATTTTAACATATACTAGAAAAAGTCTATAACTGGTATGTTAAACCCATTATTTCTCAAAAATTATTGCCTAGAATCAACAAGGAAGTGTTTAAGTGAAAGAAAAATGAGTCCACTTAAAGAAAAGTACTAGGTTAGAAATAGTATGGATAGTACACAGATATGGCAAAACCATGATGGTGGTACAACAATGACTGAGATTGAACGAACACAACCTTCACTGGAGTCTTTGGTCAGCTTGAGCCATGATTCTCCAAAGACTGCTTCCTTGTGGTCCTTTGTTGTCTGTGGTCTTAGTTTTCTGATAACTTCTTCTGTCTGTGTCTCTTTGTTCCCCAGGGGCAGATTTTGCAATCTGGCCCTGCCTATGAGAGCCCCACTAGTGTGAGTCTCAGAAAGTTGGCGTGCAGCCACACTAAGTGTCATTCTGTCCTGGGGCCTCTGGCTCTTGAACTTCCTTTTTGGTTGGGGTGGATAAAAGACCTTTCCAAAGTTTCCCTTACATGCAGGTGCATCCTACATTTTTAAGGGGATCTCCTTTCGTACTTTCTTGGTTACACACCTTCAAAGAAGGAGAATGTCCCAGAGCTAAGAGTGGACTAAAGTTGTATGAAACACCTTCTTGTTCTGGGCTTCTGGTGTCTGAAATTATCTTGGGCAGCTTCAAAGGTATTCATTATTTAAAGAATTGTCACATGACCCCATAGTTTGAAGGTAACACTGTTTTTTCTTTTGCCAGTACACATGCACACATACACCTGCACATACACAAAGAAATAGACCTCCCGGAGTGGTGGCTGTACTTAAACTGATGCACCTCTTTCAATTCTATTGAGATCCACTGTGCACTTGCACATTTATTATTTAGTATCAAGTGTTATCTAGTGAATCATACAGGAAAAGAATTCGGATGGAACCAGACTGAATATATAAAAGTCTACAGACTTTTGCATCGTTTAAGAACATGCATTAGCTTATGAAACTGAATTGTCTACTAGCTTCAGGCATGAGTACATCTAAGGAGGCATCAAGCAGTACCATTTGGACTCTGCCTCTTTCTGTGTGTCTCCTGAGCTCAACTTTGCATTTCTTTCAGTTGGTTTTATTCTCAAGCAGGCTCTTTGTATAGAGAGCAAGAAAGTTACCAACAGCTCTTAGCTTACATTGCATCAGCTTAACACCCCCAAAGGAAAGACGACTCCTCTTTCCCAGTGGTTCCTCCAACAATCTCAGCATTTGGCCAGCTGGAGTCAGGTGTCCAACCTCCCACCAGTCCCTATAGCTCAGAGGTGGGACATGCTAACTGACCAGGCCTGGGCCACATGTCCTCATAAAGCTGAAGATGGGGTGCATCCCCTCCCAGATCAGTGGGGACTCACAGTAGAGGACAGAGCATGTGCTAGTAGAGGTTTCCAGAGAAACAGAACCAATACAAGATGTGTGCGTGTGTGTGTGTGTGTGTGTGTGTGTGTGTGTGTGTGTGTGTAAAGAGAGAGAAAGAGGGAGAAGGAGAGGGATTTGCTGTAAGTATTAGATTATTGCTTATGAAATTATGCAAGCTGAGAAACATGATAATCAGTTGTCTACAAGCTGGAGACCCAGGAAAGCTAGTGGTATAGTCCAAAGACCTAAGAGTCACAGGACTCATGGTGTAGATTCCAGTCTGAGTCTGGAGTCCTGAGAATCAGGAGTACTGAGGGCAGTAAAAGATCAATGTCCCAGCTCCTTCTTCTGCCTTTTTGTTCTGTCCAGGCCTTCAACGGGTTGGATGAGGCCCACCCACATTGGGGAAGGCCATCTGCATCATTCAGCCCACCAATTCATATGCTAATCTCATACAGAGACACTTCACCGACACACCCAGAAATAATGTTTAAGCCGCTATCGGGACATCCTTTGGGCATTAAGTTGACATGTAAAGTTAACTATCACAGAGGGATCCTCCGAGACACTTGTGCTATTTCCAAAAAGAGGAGGAGTGTATGCTGGGCAGGAGAAAACACTGGACCCAGGAGAGGGCCTTACACACAGAACACAGCCAGCAGTGGCAACCATTGCTTACAATGAAGATTCCATGAGGTGTGCCACACTGACAAGCCCTTTCCCCATCGTGTCAAAGGGCCTATGGTAATTACTCCCTGAAAATTGTAATGAACATGATGTCATATATCACACTCCCCTACTCTGTAGTGAAATGAATATTCTGAGCATTACGTATGTAGAAAGAAGTGCCCAGTAATTCCTTAACTTCTCCACCTCTTTACTAGCTCCCCTTGTTAATGAGAATATCAAATCATCAGAGATGTATCAATCTTATTGAGACTAAATTGAGTAAATTAAGAATGTGACCTTTTGAGAATAGCTCAAAACTTAGCAAAATTGTAGAATAAATGGCTGATTTAATTGCTCTTTTTCCCTCTTTTGGGAGTCCCCGTGTAGCCACTGTACCTCCTTCTGTGGAGAAGGGCACCAGCCAAGGAGCCAGGAAAGCTATGCCATGTATGACTTAGACCACTTAATGAACTTCAGTCAGCCTCATTACCTCATCCGTGAAATGGCAATTATACTCATTTTATAAGGTTGTACTGAAAATGCAATGAAGTAATACAAGTACAACTACAAAAATAGGATGAATGCAGTGCTTAACATGTTTTAGTTCTTTCTCTCTATAAAAGGAATTTCATTATAAATTTATAGTTTTGGTAAATGTACATTGATTTGTTTCATAGAATTTAAAGTCTCACATTTATGTAATATTTGAATCAAACTAATATATATTATGTACTCAGTGGTAGCATGAACCATTCATTTGAGCTTGACACTATGAAACTGTGTATTCGAGTAATAGACCAAAAGAATTTAAATTCTGGGAGCTCTGAGCATGACATCAGGGGACATGCAAAATAAGAGACATTTCTCTGGCTTAGAGAAAGACATATATGATGGGGACAGATAAGAAACCCAGAATCAGTGAAATGATAAAAAAAAAAAAAAGTCTGCAAATGCACATTTGCAGTGCATTTCCTAAATGAAAGCTATTCACCAGGAACACATTCTGATTTGTATGCTCAAAATGAAGAAAAAAACCAAAACTCATTCTAAGGAAATTTGCTTTCTAGTCAATAATGTGTCTGCCAAAGGATACCCAGCATCCTATCAGCAACATTTTCATGTGTTCTCTCATTTTGCTTTTGCCACAATACAATAAGGAAAATGCTCCCGAATTTTGCAGTCAAAGAAACTGAGGTTCTGGAGAAGTTACATGACTTGCTTAAAGCCACACAGACAGTAATCCATAAAGCCAGGAGTATAAAGTTGTGGTTTGCCCTGCTCTAAAACCCAGGCTCTTTCCACAGAGTATTAGTAACATACTCTAAAGTAAAATGGAGATTTTTATTTTGCACATTTAATAGCACCTTTCTTCATCAACATTTCTACAAGCTGAAAAATTGATTTGCGGGTTATTTTTAGAAATCATTTCACCCATCACTGAAAGCAGCCTTCCCAGAGCTTTTCAAAAGCACACAAAAATATTACCTGGCAGTTTAATGAAATGGTAAAAGGAGAAAGAGAAATTATTGGAACTACAGAGTGTTTATGCATAAACAGTAGAAGACACCCGATGGGGCAGAGGGGTGACTCCCCACTGATCTGCCTTGGCTGAATTGACTTTTAAGTAACACAGGCTTTTTTAGTCATTGCCGGATCCTCTCAAGGGCACCTGACCGGAGCATTTGTCACTCAAATTGCAGGGTCCAAAAGCAATCCTAGTACTTAGGGTGCTAATTGAGATAGCTGGAAGTAGTAACTGGTGGGAACCTGAGTTGGACTCAAGGAGGGAGCAAAGGTCAAAGCTGGAGAGCAAATGCTAATGTCAGGTGCAAGCGGCAAGGTATAACCCCAAATAGGAAAGCGAGGCATGAGATCCAAAACCCAGAAGCTGGGGAAGAAGTTGAGAAACGTGGCCTGGAATACACTGGAACTATTGCTTCAGAACAAAGAACATGAACAACCACTGCTTGATGCATGGGGCCACCCAAATGGGCTAAAGGAATTTATTTTTCCATTTGTTCCCTAATGGATTCTGCCTTCGAGTCTACCACGTGAATACCTACAGAGTCTCGTCATGGCCTATAAAATTTAAGTACCTTTAGGACTATGCCCACGGAGGTAGGCAACATGCCATTTTACACATTGCATACCCAAGACATAGTGAATTTGTCAACCCACCCAGAAACCAGGTTAGAAACTCAGATCCACAATGCTGCCATCTTGTCATTTTCTGGGATGGATGTTTCCAGGTTTCTTGCATACCTACTTTCCTCACCAATTGGCTTTCATAGTTGGAAGACCCATATCCCAGACATCAACAAACCTAGAAGAAAATCAGTATCCTGAAACCCCCAAAACATTCAAAGGTCACCTTTGCCTGTCAAATAGACTAGGGTCTCCCTTCCTTAGTTATTTGGTGCTGTCATGGTCAGTTGTGGTGTGAGTGTGTAAGAGTACTACTCTCTCCAGCCCTGTGTACTGACTGCTTCAGGAAAAGTACACGATCTCTCCTTGACCATCACAGAAACTACTCTCAACCATCTTGGTCAAATAGGGCATCACCAGGACTCCTGAAAAGAAGTTTGCTCTAAGGATGTTGCCCTGGTTCTGGAAGGAGAACCCCCTTAGGGAAGAGAAAGGATTTCCTTCAGTGCAGCCTCTTGATTTCCACTGGGGGAAGGGATCTCTGCCTCTTTTTATACAAAACACATAGTCCAAGGAAAACTCTCTGCCTCCAAGGCCTTGGAAATTTAAATGAAATGACACAAAAACAGGGAAAAAAAAAAATTGGAGCTAATTAGCCCTGCAGGGACACCCTGAAAAGACTGCCCATCAGTTCCTGCTGCCTGAACCCCTGGAGGACCCTATGTCTACTCTTTCTAAACCCGATTCTTGACTTACCTTCAATTCAATGAGTTCCCCCATTTCTTTCCAATACATTCTCTTTCCATATTAAGCAGAAAGTTTCTTTTGCTTGTAACCATAGAATTCTAAGGGCTACTCCCTAAGAAGGGAGACAGTGAGAAGCCAGAGATCCAGGGAGGAACAGCCAGGAAGGTGTGGGAAAAGCAAAAGGGTGTGAGGAGCCCATGTGCCCAGGACTGGTGGCTCCCAGCCTGGTGTCCTATGCATCAGATCACCAACAGCTTTCTTAAATACTTCCCCCAAAATGTTTTTAAATATCCCCATCTCAGCACAAGAATGCTACTCTGGTTGTATTAAATTTCAGTTCTATTTGCCCTCAGCTAGATTTTTATCACTCAGTGTAGTGGTCCTTGCTACTTCAGAAGCTTGGTTGAAAGCCTCCAATTAAAAGAAGTGGGAAAATGAACTAAACATTGTTTAATTAGTGAAGTTGGGTTGGCCACATCTTTCATGAAAAAAATAAAATGATGTTTCTTGGAGACAGAAAAGTTCAGGGCACAATTTCTAGGTGGGATGCCGACTGCTGATTGTGAAATTCAGGTCGCTTGATCAAAATGGCTATGTGTGGCCAGACCAAGTTCCCATCACCTTTTCCAGACACTCCCATTTCTAGAAGGACAGTGAACTCCTCTGCACCCTCCAAGATACGACTCAACGTCATGGCATCTCCCTGAAGCCTAGGCTGAGGCAGCAGTCCCTGCCCTGTGCTCCAGTTGCGCCCCACGAAAGAAGACCTGTACTTCCCACTACCAGTTTTGTAATCGTTCGGTTTCATCCCTCTCTCCCACGAACCTGTAAGCCTGTGAGGGCTTTGCTTTCAGTGTTTTATCATAGCACTTATTATAGTGCCTGGCATACAGTAAGCACTCAATAGTTTACTGTCCTTTAAAAGGATTTTATAGTAAACCTTATAAAATTGCTCTCTCCTCTCTGACGAATGCCCTGCCTAGAATTTTACATCAGCGTTATGCTAGGGATAAGGTTTGTAAAGCTGAATTTTCATTGTGGGTTCCTAGCTTTCCTGCAATCTTAATGGGCATTTTTTTTTCATTGTATACTTTTTTTTGGAAACAGCTACTTTCACTTTTGTTTTGTTTTTTAATCTATCTCCCTCCAAGACAGCACAACCAATCAATACATAAAGTAAAAAGAATGAGAAATGGAGGTAAGCTATGACTTTTCCTGAGTTTCCCTTTGGCTCTACCTTCAAAAATCTTCCACATCTTCCATCACTTGCTTCGAATAAGTACACATTACTTTTGACAATAATATATTATAAGATCAACTATAAATACATCTGTTTGATCCCAAATTAAAGATGGCATGGTATTTCTTGCGGTGCGTCCGTGTGCTTAGAGGTCACCTGGTGTGTTCTCCTGCTCCCCGTGTTGCTGCTGTGATGCTCTCTGTGATGTGGTTACGCTTTGCCATGGAAACAGGCCTCGCCTTCAGGGCTTTCTGCATACCACGGTCACAGAGAGGGAGACTATTCCACTTCTGTGGTTGAGTATTGAAGTGTTTTCCCCCTTTACCATTTTAGTCAAAATTTATAGAAAGGGGAAACAGCTCTCAAAGAGAGGATTACTATTGCAGGAAACTGACATCTTCATTGCTCTAGTATTCATTAGCAATTTCATTTAAGGCATTGTTTCTCCCAATTGGGCTTACAGAATGGCCCAGGTTTCGCACTCAGTTATCTCAATTCTGCATCCAACTATCTCCTACCAGCACCAAAAGGAGCATTAAATATCACATCACATATGCTGCCTTAGACATTGGAATCTTACTCCCAGCCCAGTGAATGTTTCTGGACGTTCATCACTGCAAGGAAACATTGTTACAATTACGGTCTCACCTCTGGTAAATGTTCACATAACGCATCTTCATGATGCAGGATAATGAGTTTCAGAGGCCCCTATCTAGGTCCCAGTCCCCATTAACCTGTGGCAGAGAGAACTGCATAAGAAATATCAGTAGTAAAATCAAGCTGGTGGGTTTGGGCAGAAGAAATGGTCATCCATCTCCCTGGCGAAACCCATCCATCAATCTCTATTTCCGTCACGTGAAGGTGTTGTTTTGGCAAACTAATGTTTGTCACTCCTCTCTCAAATATTCTGCAAACATAATGTACTGCTTCCCAGATAAAGGTTAACTGAAGGAGTCTCTAGGGAATAAAAGCAAATGATCTCCTCACTCATTAATCTATAGATCCTCAATACGTGTCCGAAATGCTATTGTTAACTGAGAACAAAGACAACAGCCAAGCCTGCTAATGTTTCATTAGAGGGCTCCATTATTGTCTACTGTTTTATTTTTTTATGATTGTGCTACATAGAGTGTCTTGCCTCCAAAATGTTTTTTAGCCAAGCAGTTATGAAGCAGAGACAAAGGAGATAGGGAAATGGAAATCCCAGGGAGACCCAGTGCCTCGGCAGGACCACAGGGGCTTTGCTTTCTGCCCTGCCCCCAGGCCCCAACTGGGGCAAGCTGGAGGACACAGTAGGGAACAAAAGAGATGGTAATTCCTGTATTCTGAAAGAGGGAGCCAGAAAATAAAGTAAAATAAGCAATTTAGACAATATGTTAGAAGATAAGAAGGGCTATGGAAAAGCATGAAGCAGAGAAGAAAGGTCAGAAGTTCTGGGGGGCAGGAAGGTTGCAATTTTAAATAAAGTGATCGGGGAAGGCTTTCCTGAAAAAGCCTAAGGAGTCAGCAAAGACTCGAAGGAAGGGAGGGAGACATTGGAGAGCTATATGGATATCTAGTATAAAAAGCATTCCGGAGGGACAATCAAGATGAAGATCTTGAGGTGCAGCTGCAGGGACATGAGCAAGGCAGGTGAGGTCAGAGAGGTAAGGGGAGGAGAAGCTCTGCAAGGGCACTGGCTTCTGCCCTGAGATAGGGAGCCACTGGAAGGCTTTCAGTAGAGGAAAGACGATCTGACAACATTTTGTATAGGGTCACTCTCGCTGCTGTGTTCAGAACAGGCTAGGATGAAGGCAGAGGGGCGGGAAGACCAGTAATTCAGAGGCTTTTGCACTTAGCAGGCAGGAAGTGATGGACCAGGTGCTAATAGTGGCAGAGGCCTCCAGAAGTGGTCAGATTCTGAATGCATTGTAAACATACACACACACACACACACACACACACACACACACACAAACATACCTGCCGTGTATTTGGAGTGTTTTGAATCAGCAGAAATTTCTAAGCATTCATTACTATATCAACTTTTGACAGGAAAGAAAGAACTATTTGTCACTAGTTGTATTTGTGAGCTTGTCAACATTGTGAAGTTGGGGAGTTTTCTAATGTTTTGAAGCCATGACTCTTTGCCTTAAAATAAGTGAATTTGGGTTATGGGAAAGATTACAGATGTAAGGGGCCCCAAGGTGAAATGTATACTTTCATAATTTTAACTATAAAAATATATATGTAGAGAACTGTCTGCATTTCCCGTACTGTTTAAGAAAGTGGAATTAAAGTATTATTGCTAACACAGTCATTTTAATGAGCAAAAGTTGTGCAAAGAAACTAGAATTTTCAGCAGAAACTTACCAACAGTAAAGAAGTAGCTGCAGCAGTATCAGAACCTCCATGTGGTCTGCTCCCTTCATTTTCATCCCTGACCTCAGCCTGTGGGCAGTGGGTTTGCTGGTCGTGGCCATCTGAGCCATACTCTTCTCCCCACATTATCTCATTTAATCTTCAGAACAATCCTGGAGTCAGTATTATTGGCCTGTGTGTTGGGATGAGTAAAGAGACTCAGAAAGACCAAGTCGTTCGCCTAAGGTTACAGAGCTAGAGTGATGGGGATAAGGTTTGAGACCAGGATTGTCTAATTGAAGCCCT
>NW_012155840.1:6717198-6721678 GCF_000956105.1 Propithecus coquereli | reverse complement strand
TAAAATAATTTCTCTCCAAAGTTAAATCTGTCCTTCCTAATAGTGTAACTCAATAGTAGGCAAAATTTTATCTGTTTCATGCGACACTTTAATTGGAATGAGATTGCCACATAGTGAAATCCACTAATCAAAAGTTCATTCATCTTGTTTTATTTGCTTTCTTTAAGTCTTTATCTTACTTACCTAATTTTTAAATCAAAACTCTTTTTATAAATTTTTCCCACCAAACAAGATATACATGTGGGAAAAAAAAATGCCTTCATTGTGGAAGAAAAATAGAAGACACAGATAAACAAGAAAATAAAAATTACCTATAATTTTATCACCCAGAGATGATCATTGTTAATATACAAAGCATAGCTTTCCAAGCTTTTTAAAGCATCTAATTTTAAATGCTATTCTTATTCATATATTCAACAAATAATTATTCAGCACTGTAATTAGTAAATGCTATTGTTTAGAAAAGCTCTTTGAAAAAAGCTCTGTTTCTTTTCATTATCAAAACTCCCTGGAAACAGTAAAGAACTTTTAATGATCACAGAATTAACCTCATTCTAATCTGATTCTTTAGGCTAATTAGTTTGAGGTCTTGGCACTGGTGGCTGGATTAACAGTTTTTATCAGGGATATCAGAAATGTTCCTTAGAAAGCCATCAGGTTCATTCAGTGCAGATAAAGGAGGCTTTGCTCTACCCCCTGGTGACCTGAACAATGAAAAGCAATTTATGGAGCACATGGAACAATTATCCTCACCCTGAGACATACAAGAGTCTGGGCTATGTCTGCCTCTTCTCCATCCCAACCCATTTTTATGGGCCTGGGCATGTTCTAGATTCTGGCAAAACTGGGATCAAATTCTGACTATATTTATTTGCTATGTGCTCTTGGACAAATAATGTAATCTCTCGGTACCTAAATTTCCTCATCTATAAAATGGGAATAATAATATCAACTGAATAGGATTTTTATAAGAAATAAATGAAATACACCTGGCACTTTGTAATGGTAGCCATAATAACTGATATTGTTGGAGGGACAAAATTATGCATAGGAAATTATGAGTTGTTTCCACTTCCAGGTTCATAGAATATGTGATTTTTGTAGAGAGTTGATTTTTATAAGATTACATTAGTAATAAATAACTGTAAATATGTTTTTTATAGTCACACTTGGAAGCTTTTAGCAATGTAATCATTGGGAACTAAGATGTCAAAAAACCTAATAAGGCATGTTATCTAACCCAGACTGGATTAGATACCATGCCTCCCTGTGACCTGAATTCTTACCTGTGACCAACACCTCCAGCTACAGTTGAGGAGTGGTCTCAAGACTGACATCTGATGCTCCAGTGGTGCCATGAGAGATAGGAAGCGGTGTGGAGGCTGTGGGCCTGTGAGAATGGAATGACACTTCCATCAATCTCTTAGGATTTCAGAGCTGTCTGGGTTCAGACCATTCTCTGAGTGCCTGTCTTGAGGCAGACCCAGCTAACACAGAAGATAACCACCAAGGCCCAATAACTGTGGGATGCCCTCCAGTGTTTCTCGGTGGAGTCACTGTGATAGGCCCCCAAAGGTGTCCACATCCTAATCACCGGAACCTGTGAACATTTTATGTTACATGGAAAGGGAATTAAGTTGCAGATGGAATTAAGGTTACTAATCAGCTGACCTTGAGATGGGGAAAGTTCCCTGGATTATCTGGGTGGGCCCAATAATCACCAGAGTCCTCAAAAGTGGAGGAGGGAGGCAGGAAAGGAGAGTGGAGTGGTGCAATGGAAGAAGGTCTCAACCCGCTATTGCTGGCTCTGAAGATAAAGGACAGAAACCACAGGCCAAGGAATGTGAGTGACCCCCCAAGAAGCTGGGAAAGCAAAGGCAATGGATTTTCCCCTAGAGCCTGCAGATAGGTATCAGCCCTGCTGATACTTTCCTTTTAGCTCAGTGAGACCCACATGAGATTCCTGACCTACAGAGTTTAAGGCAATACATGTGTGTTGTTTTAACTCTCCAAGTTTGTGGTTGTTTGTTACAGCAGCAATAAAATACTAATACCAGCACTGTTGTCATTTTGGACAGCACAGTTCTATATTATGTGGGACTGCCCAGAGCATTCTGGGGCCTTTAGTGTCGCTGGGCTCTGACCACTAATGCTAATGCCAGCACTTACCCCACTCATTTTTTCATCCACGCCTACCCACTCACCCCCATTCACGCATTTCCACCTGCACCGTAGGGGAGCCATATTCCA
Organism: Propithecus coquereli; assembly: GCF_000956105.1. Lineage (NCBI taxonomy): Eukaryota > Metazoa > Chordata > Mammalia > Primates > Indriidae > Propithecus > Propithecus coquereli. The sequence continues at coordinate 6,719,428 of NW_012155840.1, read as the reverse complement.
CCCCCGATTGAGAACAGTCTCCAGAGCAAGAAGTGGCCTCTTTCTATTTTTCTTCTCCTGGTTTTGGAGCTCAAGGACTCAGACCTGAAGTCCCAGATTATGTATGTCTTCCCCTTCCTCTTATCTTCCCTCAAGCTATGAAGAATAGCCAACTATATAAGATGCAATAGTACAATCGAGCCCAATACATAGTCAGATACTTATTTTCAGGCTACCAGGCCAAATGCAGGGAGGGCAAGGATATTTATAAAGCCCTCTGTTCTCAAACAGAGATAAACTGATGAAATACAGCATTCATCCATTTATTCATTCATTCAGCCAAAGGTTCCTAAATACTTTTATGCACACAGCACTGTATTGGGGGCTGTGGCCATACGAAGATATGTAAAAGACCTGGTCTCTGCACCAAAGACACTTCAGTCAGACAAAGGAGAAAGTCATAGGATCTAGAAAATAATGGAGGCCATGGAAGAGAAGGTTTAGGGTGTGTGTGTGTGTGTGTGTGTGTGTGTGTGTGTAGATACTCTAGGCTGCACAGGAGAGGAAACTATTATTTCAAACTGGCAAGAACAGAAAATGTTTCATAAAGTCATCAGCATGTGAACTAGAACTTAAAGGGGAAGCAGGACTTCCACAGGTGGAGAGGAGGGAAACAGCCTTTCAAGTAGAGAGCAAACACTAGCATAGGCCTGGAGGTGTGGAAATATTTTGAACTGTAAAGAAATTGCTCCCAGTTTACTGCTTATATACTAGGAAGGCAGCAGAGTGGAGCACTGGAGTATCTGGGCAGTGCAGTCCCGGCAGCTCTGGGATCAAATCCCAACTCTGTTACTTATCAGCAGTGTGATATTGGGAATGACTTATAATCTCTAGTCTTGTTTTCCATCTAGAAAATGAAAATAAGAGTCTGGTGAGACTGGAAAATAAAATATGTTGGGAGGATGTAGAGTAGTAGGAAATGACGTTGAAAAGGAATAGCAATAAACTGTTGGCAATGAACAACTGAGATCATAATGCACTTCAGTAGTTGACGAGTATCTAATCTAGTGTGTCCAAGCACTATGCTAGGACCTGGGGAGGCAAAGATAAATTAGAGACAGTCTCCACATTTAAGGAGCTTCCAGTGTGGCCAGGGAGATAGAAGTGTAAATTAAAACATTAGAAATATGATATGAAATATGCAGGAATAGAAATGAGGTCAGGGCACAAAAGGGCTACTGAGATGGGAAAAGTCCCAGGAGTCTTTCTAGAGAAGACCGATCAGAACGAGCAGTGGGTTTAGAAATAATTTTCTAGGATAGCAAGATGGAGAAAACATTTCCAGGCAGAGGGAGCAGCGTGTTATGGTTGATAGACTGTAGACAGCGTGGAACAGCTGCACTATCGAGTGCAGGTTAGGGCAGGGAGTAGCTAAATATGAGGGGGAAATTATTCTGACCAGCCTCTCACGCGGTTCCAGGGAGCTGACACTCCAGTCTGTGGGTCTCGGGGCCAGTGCTTCACCCAGGGAGGAGAGGGCAATTTAGAAAGCTCGCTTGGACTTGCAGGAGCTCCGAGACTAGAGGCAAGAAGACCTCTAAGAGGCTATTATGGAAGTTCAGGAACACTTGGTCCAGGGACAAATGTCAGGGTGGAGAGAAGGAAGGAGGTGAAGCGATCATTGGGAGATGACATATGGTCACCAGGATATGGTGACCAGTCAGACTTGGACAGTGAGAATGAAGGTGTTCAGGACAACTCCAGGCCTCTGGTTGGGTGATGGAATCATTAACCACAATAGGAAATGGGGGAGAAAGAAAGGATCTGGGTGAGGAAGTAGAAAGGATAAATTGCAGTGCATTCATTTTTGAATATTTTTTATTTTGAGTCACCTGAGAAAAATACAGGTGGAAATAACCAGGTTGGAGAACGAATGGCTTTGGCAAGATTTCTGGTTTTTTTTATTTTAGCAACTTCTTCCTTTGGTTATGATCTTTAACTCAAGATTTTTTTTTTCTCTTTTTATATGATAAATCATTTCGGTTATGTTTTTAAATGGCAAGGAAATCGAGTTACTTCTCACTAATAGTGGCATCTAGATTTATTAATATCTTAACTAAAAGAACAGATCCCAATTAAACAAATACAAAAAGTTTCTGATCTTTGTTAATTTGTACTAAGTGTTTTATTTTAAATATTTTTAAAAAAGTAAGAATCATCACCGGAACCTGTGAACATTTTATGTTACATG
>NW_012155840.1:6677181-6717148 GCF_000956105.1 Propithecus coquereli | reverse complement strand
CCTATATAGTTAATAGATGGCTCTTAGTTTTCTATATATAACTGAACACTGCCCTTTGCAGGAATCATTGACGTGAGGATGCTCTGTGATGTAGGGTACCAGAAGAAAATTTAAAAATAAATAATATATGGTTTTACTTACGAGAAGTTTTGGAAGCAAGAAGAGTAACTCGGGAACCTCCTAAGAAGCGAAAACCCATTATATTCACCTGATCATCATCTGACTGATTGGCAAAGCCTACAATAAAAAAGTAAAAATATCACCTTATGTGACCAAAAGGCATAATTAACACAACATTTGAAATATGAAGCAGAGCTGAATGGCAAATGTTTACGTCACTAGTCATGTATAAAGTCCATGTATGAGCTAAAATGGATTAACTTTGATTTCCACAGTACCTTTCAATCGCTGGAATTTCTGCCTCTAAATAACACTATGGATCATTTAATTTCCTCTCTTCTAATGGTTGATTCCAGATATGGGACAGAACATGCACAAAATGAACCTAGAATATCTTGTTAAACTAGATAGCAAAAAAGCAATCAGTGAACTAGTAGGGTTGTATGAAAAGGATTTGAGAGCCGGCTTAAAGAGACTACCACCGGCCAGAAAAAAAATAATTGAGTATCAAAAAAGATAATAATTGCAGTGGAGTAAAATACACCAAATATATTGAAAAGCATGAGTTCATATAGATACTTAACAACAAAACAAAACAAAAACAAATGGACACTATTGGAAGAGCTTAGAGAATCAACTCTATTTTAAACTCTACTTATTTTAAATATTTTTAAAAAAGTAAGAATCATTGCTTGTGTAACTCTGATAACGTACACATAAATAAACCTGTTGTGGTGGGCACACTGTGCTTTAGAAAAGACAAAATGTCCTGCACAAACAGAGGCCTACTCAGGGAGCAGTTTGCTGTCTGAAATCATGAAAGGCACCAAGTACTATAACCTCCGGGAAAAGGACAAGATGTCCTGCATTGAAAAAAACATAATGATTTTAGTAGCCCTTTAGAGGGAAAAAAATATCTGTTAGGGAAGAGAAAGGGCTGTTTTATTACTGGTACATGCTGTTCCCATGAATTGTTGGAAAGAAAGAAATGTATATTTTCTACACTGCTGGGCTTTAAGACATTTACATTCCCTTTCTAATCAAAATTTCAAAAGCTCTGCACTAAAAATACTTTATAGCTGCATGGACAGACAGAGCTAGAAAATAATTTTTATTTTCTTGAGACATTAAGGCAAGCATTCACTGATTCTTAACCTCTGTCTACCACAGTCTCCTTGCATTTTCCTTACATTTAATTGAGGAAATAAAAAAACAAGGTCCTGTCTACTTCATTTGGAAATAATGAGAATTAATAAGATGCATCATTGAAAGGTTCCAGGAAGAAAGTATTTATTAATTATAAAATATTTTATAAAAGCTAACCATCGATTGTTTGTTCACCATGTGCTCTTTACATATATTAACTCATATTATTATCTTCACTTTTAGCAAATGAGGAAACTGAAACCCTGTGAGGTTAAATGATTTGCCCAATGGCTCATAGCTAGTGTGTTGCATTACCAGGCAACACATACCTACTTTTGCCTGATTCTAAAGCCTGTTCCCGTAGAGAACTCTACAACCAATCCATTTTAATTAAAGTCTATCAGGTTTAGATCAATCACAATAAACTGTTCCCCTCTTCTCACAATGGCATAAACACCCTCCCAGTTGCCCAGGCCAGAAACCCTAGCATCCCAAGACATGACCCACACCCCCACGTCCAGTGTGTTATCACGCCTCGATTCCACCTTCTCAACACCTCTCAGACTGTCAACTTCGTCTCATCTCGACTGCCACCAGGTGAGTGTAAGCCACCTAAATTTTTCCTTGGACAATAGCAACACTTCTGAACAGTCTCCCCTGCATCTGTCCTTGCCACACGCTAATCCCCTTTATCCGGGGCCATGCCTTAGAAAACCCACCTCCGGCAGATCGTGTCATTCCCCTGCCTGGTCCTTCTCACTGGCTTTCCTCAAGAGCCGGCGAATCAGGTAGTGGCAAGTGTGAGAGCCTGCGATGTCAACGGCCACACACCAGGCAGCCTGCTATTCTATGAGGAAGGCCACGTGTCTTTAGAACCAGCGAGCCTGGTGTTTGAATCCCAGGTGTATTCGTTCTAGGGTTGCTGTAACAAACTGCCACAAACTGGGTGGTTTAAAACAACGGAAATTTATTCTCCCACAGTCCTGGTGGCTCCAAGTCTGGAATCAAGGTGTTGGCAGGGCCGTGCTCCCTCTGAAGGCTCTAGGGAAGGATCCTTTCTTTCTTCTTGGCTTCTGGCGGTTGCTGGCAGTCCTCGGCCTTCCTTGGCTTACAGCTGCATACTCCAATGTCTGCCTCCCTCGTCAGATGGCCTTCGTCCCAGTGTGTGTATCCTCTGTGTCGGAATCTGTCTCCTTACAAGGACACCAGTCATTGGATGTAGGGCCCGCCCAGATCCAGTGGGGCCTCATCTTAACTTGATTCCACCCACGAAGACCCTGTGCCAAATAAGGTCACATTCACGGGTACTGGGGATTAGAACTTCAACATATCTTCTGGGGGGACATAATTCAACCCACTTCACCAGGTTTGCCCCACGACTGTGCGCTTCTTTGAACTTTGAATTTCTCATTTATACAATAGGAATGCTAATATTCAATTTCCGGGGTCACTGTGAACAGCAGAGTCCTTGCGTGGCATGTATTCATCACAGCGCCTGTCTCACAGAGACCGCGCAGTGAATGGCAGCTATGATTTATTGCCAGACTTATTTCTTTAAAATATTATCTGTAAGATAACCTCTATTCTAAATGCACCAAGGAAACTTGCCATGTAAAGAAACTCTAAATGAAATCCCTCGTGAAACAAAGCAAATAACATATCTCATCTATATTTTTATTCTTATTTCTATATGCTGAGTCTCTTTATAATATGATATATGGACTGTCTGTCATAAGACAAACAAAAATCCAAACTCACAATGTAGGGTTCCCCAAGGGTGCTAATCTAGGTCATGATGTGAATTCAGACTCAGCTTGCAGAGAAACGGATGGAGGAAGCCCATTCATCTTCTCTACAGGGTCACGACCATTTCGAGGGGAGGTGCCACAGCAGTCAGGATGGCAGGTGCATCGAAGAGCAGCCCTGCTAATCTCTTCTGCTTCCAGCCATCCAGCTGCTAATTAGAAGGAGAGACAGGAGGCTGGAAGGGAAATCGATCCCTCTTTGCAAATTCAGATCCACACCCCCGTGCCCTGCTGCCACCAGAGTTGTTACTCGCTGCTTTAGCATCTTGCAGTCGGTCTCAGCAGCCCTGGGATCCCTGTGAAAGCACCAACCGCGGTGCTAGGCACATGCATGCTTAGTTTAATCAGCGCTATTAGGTGACGTTTAGGGAGACTCCATTACAGAGGCTGGCAGAAGCGCTTCATGAGAGAGAAAACATCACTGGAGAAGCAGGAGGGCAGAGTAAAGCTGTTTTTCACACTCGAAAGCTGGAGTTGACCCCTGCTCTCTGACAGCCTGCCTGCCCATGGGACATGGACCTTTACTGCCTTTACTGCTGTTCTGATCGGTCCCCATGTCCCCAGGAGCCTATTCTGTCGCCAAGTCAGGAAGTAGCTTCTGTCACTACTGTTTCTGTTTGACAGAGTGGTGAAGGGGGCAGGTCATCCCGGTGGGGAAAGCAAGATAGAAGAGTCATGTGGCCGCACATTGTGCTTGCCCCCTGATCTGTGGAAAGAGTGTCCCTGAGCTAGGGTTTGTTTGAAGCGATCAGAAGGCTTCTACTCTAGAACTTCGTCAGAACTGGGGCCTCAACACAAATATCAGCTTCAGAGGCAAACGGACCTGGACTCACATCCCTCTTGTGGTACTTACTCACTAGCTGTGTGGCCTTGCACAAGTCTCTTGACTTCTCTGAGCCTCTTTTTCCTCATCTTTAAAATGGGGGTAATGACACCTCGCTGGCAGGGTGTCATGAGGGGTAATGAGATGATACAGATACAGCTCCATCTTTCCCTTTTCCATTCCAGGCAATGGGCCAATACATTGAACAGTTAGCCATTTACCTATTTTATAGGTAATAAACCCAGAATATGTCTTTTAAGCCAGAAACCTATTTTCTTTCATAATTGTAAATATCAATTACTGTTTTATTTAGTGTATACTATGTACTATGCCTGCATTAATTTTACAGGTATGGTGTTTGGTATTAGTGATCTAAAACCAGTAAGACATGGAATACACACATACACATGTGTGCATGCACACAGACACGCACACACACACACAGCAGCTCATAGGGCAGTGAGTGAGACTAATGAGCAAACTAATTATGAGAGTACAGCATAAATCCTGATAAAAGATGTTCATAAAACAGACATTAAATCAAATTGAGGCTGGACATGGTGGCTCACGCCTATAATCCTCGGACTCTGGGAGGCCGAGGAGGGAGGATCGCTTAATTCAGGAGTTCGAGACCAGCCTGAGCAAGAGCAAGACTCCATCTCTACAAAAAATAGAAAAATTAGCCAGGCATGGTGATGTGTGCTTGTAGTCCCAGCTACTCGGGGGGCTGAGGCAGTAGGATCACTTGAGCCCAGGAGTTTGAGGTTGCTGTGAGCTAGGCTGACACCATGGCACTCTAGCCTGGGCAACAGAGTGAGACTCTATCTCAAAAACAAATAAATAAAATAAAATTGAGAGGTGGCAGGGGACAGGGCGCTTTTTTGAGAATAGGTGTCACTTCTCAAAAAAGAAGGGGAAAGAACATTCCGGACGGAAGTAACAACATGTACCAAGACAAGGAGGCCTGGAAGGAACTCCAGGCTTGGGGACTACAAGTATCTCAGTGGATTCTACAGGAGAATCAAAGTGTAATCCTTGTCTCTGTCCAAGCGCTTGTGAATTAATTGAGGGGATGTGTGCTTACCTTGGAAGGTAAACAATACAGGGCACGGCAACCACCACAAACCGGCAGAACAGAGGTCAGTGTGACTTGAGGAGAGAGAACTTTAAGAACAAGTACTTGGGTCCTACTCTGTGCCAGGCACTACCCCTGTCTTCTCAGGATGTGCAGTTCAGTGCTGGTCATGGCAGGACTCTTACCAGCAAGCCCGCAGAATCACAAAGATGGAGTTCCACTACAGAGGAAGGCAGTAAATCCCGAATGGAAAGGACTGCACAAATGTTCAAAAACTAGCTCTTGTAGCAAGATCACTAGCTGGTAGGTACTCGCCACGCCCTGCTGGGCCAGAATTACTAGGTGTCTGAGCTCAGACGCACCTGAGTTCCAAGCCTGGCTTTGGTTTTTTTTTTAGGCTTTGCTATTTACTACCTTGAGGAAAGTACAAAACCTCTCTAAGCCTCAGCTTCCTTATCTGTAAAATAGGATAATGACACGCCCTGTCTCATAAAAGTGTCATAAGGATTACATGAGATAGTTTGTGAAGCACTTTGCCTAGCGCCCAGTGCCCAGGGTCTGTAAGCTTGGTGGTGGTCTTGGTTGTGCTGAAAGTTCTGGTATAAGCTTCCCTTTCACAAGAGGAAAAATGGATGCTCAGGATCAGGAGGCAGCTTTTCACAAAGAAATACTTTCAACTCAAGGCTTCTAAATCTTCCAATTCCTAATACAACTCTTTGTCACTCCATAGCAAAGCGTGAGGCCTCTGAAGAAGAATTTCTCAATCTTTTTTCCCACTTCTGAACTGCTAGCCTCATCTGTCCCCCTTCTCGGGACAACTTGGAGCCACCATCCTTAAAACTGGTGTGTAGTGATCATCAAGAGAAGGGATAAAGCATGAGGATAAATATAAGTGCAGCAAGACATAAAGGTTAAGTCGTCACTAAGAAGCTCCCACCACCACCCCCCGCCCGTACCTACTTGTATGAATGAGTCACTTCTACTAAAAATAGTCCATCCCTGAAAGAAATGGTAGAGCAGCAATTACTCAGACAGCAGCTTCCTCCACCTGCTTCCCTAGGGCAGGAGCTGGGATACGGAAAGACAGAGGCACCAAGATGGTCCAGAGGGCAGAACAATCAGAGGGAAACTTTCAGATCTGTACCTTTCATCTGTTTGCTTTTTATTTCTTTTTCATCTGGAAGAACTGTGGCTTTCCAAGAGGCCAACCTATTTGCATTCAAAAGAGGCTTGGTCCCCTCATAATTCCCTGCCTATTCACCTTAAAAATGAACATACTGTTCTGTAGTTTTAGGCTCTGATGGTAACAGAGGTTCGGACCTGAGCTCTTGCCTGGCTGTTCTGTTGATGGTATTCATGAGAGGCTCATGAGCATATTTGAAAACCCTGACCTCCATGGACCCTGATTCCACTTGCACCATTCCAGGTGCGTTTGTGCCTCTTCAGGAAATCAGCATTCTTAAGTGCTTCCTCTTCCTCCTGGCTCTTGCCAGTTAACACAGACCCACGTGGTCTGAGAGTGAAAAATCAGGCATGTCATCAACACCAAAAATGCAGTCTGTAAAACTAGCTCAGGCCAAATGGCACTGATGGAGTTAACACAGCACTATGTACACTTCATCCATCAAATATGAAATGTCCAATTTCAAATCAAAAGTTTAGTTTATTATATCTCAAATAGGAAGCGGTAATATTAATCAAAGGATGTGCCTAAACTATCGATATAGTTTTACCATCTTAACTGCAGGTTGCTTATGCCAGCAGTAAAGAAGCCTGGAGAGTGAGTGACAATGAAATCTCAAAAGGCGTTTTCCACAGCTTGTTGAGCATTGAGTATTTTTCCTTGCAAGAAGTGGTCCAAAGCCTAGAAGAAGTGATAGTCCATTAGTACAAGGGCTGGTGAACACGGTGGATGACAGAGAGTTTCCAAGTCCAGCCTCTGTAGTTTGAGCAGTGTTGTTTATGCAACATGTGGTTGAGTGTTGTTGTGCAAGAGGATTGGCCTGTCTCTATTGACCAATCTCAGTTACTTAATTGCAAGCATCCTTATCACTTCATCCAATTGGTTGCAATAGACATCCTCTGTGATGGATTGACCAGATTTCACGAAGCTGTAGTGGATTATACCAGCACTGGACCACTAAATAGACACCATTAGATTTTTTTGATGAATCTTCAATTTTGGACTGTGTTTCAGCACTTCATCGTTATCCACTTATTGTGCCAAATGCCTGCAATTGTCAAAAAGAATCCATTTTTCATCACACGTAACAAAACAATGTAGAAATGATTCACCTTTATGTCATGACAGCAAAGAAAGGCAAGCTTTGAGACGACTTCTTTTCTGATGTTCATTTAATTCATGCAGTACGCATCTATCCAACTTCTTTGCTGATTTGTTTCAAATGTCCAATATTGTTGGAATAGTAACATGAAACCTTGCTGCTAATTCACATGTAGGTTGAGATGGTTCACTTCTACTACAACTTTCAGCTCATCATTATCCACCTTGGTCTCAGGTCACCCATGTGGCTCATTTTCAAGATTAAAATCACCAGAATGGAACTTCCGGAACTCAACGTGCTGTACATTCATTAGCCACATCCTTCCCAAACACTTCGTTGATATTTCAAGCTATCTGCACAGTATTGGTTCCACGACAGAATTCACATTCGAAAATAACGGGAATTTTTGACTTATCCAGGGTTTCACAAAAATTGCTCTAAAAACGATTTGAAAGATTATCACAAGCCAGACCATGCATTTGAAAGAATGAGGATGTACCTTCACAATAAACATAAAACAAGAATTGTCAAAGTGAAATATCAGAGATATTATCAACTGTCAAACTTAGTATTTAAGGAAATCGGACATTTCGTACTTAATAACCTAATAATTGTCTTGAAGTTCTGGAAGCTAAAAGTCTGAAATCAAGGTGTTATTAGTAGAAGGGTCATACTCCCCCTGAAACCTGCAGTGGAATCCCTCCTTGCCTCTTCTTAGCTCGTGGTGGAGACCAGCAACCTTTGGTGTTCCTTGGGTACAGCCACATAACTCGAATCTCCGCCTTCGTTCTCCCTGTGTGTCTCTCTGTCTTCACATGGCCATGGTCTTATAAAGACTCCAGTCACACTGGATTAGGCTCTCCCTACTCCTTATCTCAACCAATCACATCTGCAACCACCCTATTTCCAAATAAGATTATACCCTAAGGTATGGGGGGGGTAGGATTTCAAGGTATCTTTTTTGAGGGGGCACAATTCAAGCCATTACAATAAGGTTCGGGGAAATCAGCAAGTGTCCTGTGAAGCACTTGGGTCCATAATCGCCTGCAGGTGCAAGGAACAGAGGGTCACTAGGACCCTCTGATACCCATGGCTGTAAAAAGGTCTACCAGACAGGAGGTGTGGCCTTGGGAAAAGAAATGCAGGCCCTGGCTGTTTACCTCCCAGGAGGGAACTAGAAAAATCCATGACCTCTCTCTCCTCCCAGCCCCTGGTCTCTTGGATCTCCTGCTGGTGCCTCCCACTGAGTCTGGTAGGAAGCCCAGGGCAGGAGCCTATGGATGCAGCACTAATGGTTGGCCTCCTGGAGCACTGAGCAGGCTAATGAGGGTGGAGACTGGATATGGAGGGGCAAAAGAGAACAATTAGCACAGCCTGTTAATCTCCCAAGCCTCAGTTTTCCTGGCTGTAAATTGGGGATAATAATAGTGCCTGCCTCATAGGACTTTTAGGTCAGTGCCTAGCACATAGTAATAATAAATATTAGCTATTGTTTTATTATGAGTTCTGATCATCTTCAAATGACCCAGCTTCCCCACCACAACCTTATGAACCTGGAAAATGTGAGAGGTGCAGGTGTCATTTTTGTGAATGGGCACAAATATACACACAGGCCTTTTCCCCAGCGATATTTTCTGGTTGTTTTGATTCATCAACCCAAGTGAATGTTCTTCAACACTCATGACCTCTCCTAGCCAGGGGGCAGCTTGGGCAAAGGCTGGGGTCATCTCCCCTAGTGGAGTTAGGAGCAACCCAGTGCCTGATGCATGTTGTTTTAAGAGATACTCTGGTTGGTGTCCTTGCAAGCTCAGTCCAGGAGGACACCGATAACTCCCGATGCAAGCAGAAATCAGTGAAGGTCTTAAGAGTCATGTGAAGACTGCTGGATCTGCAGTGGGACATCTGAGAGGATTTTGTGGAAAGGGTGGTATTTGAGCTGAGCCTTGAAAAAATAGGATTTGGGCATATGGAGATTGGGGGTAAGTGGAAGCAACAGCTTGAACAAAGTCAAAAGGTGGGACTGTACAAAGAACACACAGGGAACCAGGAGCAGATCTGGTGGGACAGATGAGAGTGTGTGTATGAGACAACAGATCGGCTTATGGGGAAATGAGACTTAGAACAATAATGGCAATGGATGTGGAACACCTGGCTGAATTTGCACCTAAAGCATAGCACTCAATACATGACAGATAGACTACTCTCCAGGTCACAGCAGCACAGATGTCATGTTCTGAACGTAAACTGACTCTTCTTTCCTCCTCATAATGGCCCCATTTAAATATATGTAGTTGTTTAAAGGTTCTTCTGAGCTTGAGTTGAGATTACAGCCTGGAGCTGAGAGAGCCAACACTTAGAAGCCAGAGGTGGGCAGTAATTCAGCCCCTGCAGAGGGAAGAAAGCCAGAGCCACCAGCCAACCAACTGCCACCATACAAAAGGCAGGTACCTGAAGTTTCTGAAGGGCCAGGGGAGAGTCGCCCTCATGGAAGGAAGCCTGGGAAACAAAGGACACCTGCATGTGGGTGTGGGCGAGGTCCCTGAGGAGGTGGGAGGGGACAGACTATAGGGAAGGAAATCAGCTACAGCACATGTGGAGCACAGGAGTTGGGGGTAGGGAGCAGGTAGCAAAAGAGAAACTGAGGCACACGACTACCACAGTTACAAAGAAGTGGGAGAACTAGAGGGTGGTAAATGAAAGAAAACCATAGCTACACATCAGATTTCAAAAGAGGCAAGGGAGCTGGAAAGAAAGTGCAGAGAGATAAGAACAAGGAACATAGGAGCAGAGTCAGTCTGGTCTGTGGGCTCCAAAGGTGGAGAATAAAAAAATAGGAACTTTGCAAACAGGAAAAGTGGGAATCTGGGAAAGAGACTAAGGAAAGTCAATACACGAGGAGGAGTGGTAGGAAAGGGATTTCAGAGAGGGTATTTGGAATCAAGATATAATAAAAGAGTTGAGTTAAAGAAAGAGAAAAACTTGGGGTGCAAAGTGAAACATTAGAATACACATTTTTAAACTGGTCGAACACAAGCGAAAATAATCCTAGAGTTCTGAAGGCCAAAATAAATAACATAGGTTGTGTTTGCTGCAAATAGGGGATAAAATCAGACTGGTATAAATCTAACAGAATTAACCACACATAGCAATCCATATTCATAGGTATAAGTTTTTAGTATTTCCATTTTCATTTTTTTATATTGGTTGTAGTCTTGGCAACCACAGAGACTTTGTATTCTGCCCATTGTGGTATCTCACAAAGCAATCTGACTTGAATGGAAACTCTCTCTATGGAAATGATCCATTCCCCGGGTTCACAGTCTGGTTCACATTATTGAAACTGACAGTCTGAGGTCTTGCACAAACAATCCTGAAAGGGCCCACTAGTCATAATTGCAGACCAAGCTTCAGAAATCCAACCAGGAGAAAGTGATTCAGGTTCTGCGGGGGCAGTCAGAGCTTATGGCCACCCATGATCCTTTTTCACAGTCATGTATAGCACCTTCAGATTAGAATATTAAACACGTGATTATCGAGCCACTCTGCCCTCCTCCCATGCCCGTGGACGACGTTACCAGTCAGTCTCAGCAGCCTCTCCCGCTGAGTGCAGCCAGATATGAATCAAAATTGTTCTTAGCACAGCACTCAGGCAACCTCCACCCACCAATTGTAAATGGCAGGGGACTCAAAACCCACTTGCCAGCAGCCTTCGGAGAGTCTTGCGCTTTCTTAGAGGAAGTTTATATGACTGGTATTCATATCACTGGGCAACTCCATAAATCTGCAGTGAATAAAATCCTTCACCAATTAGTGCACTAATGCCTTATGTATCCAGCCTTATCACCAAATAAGAGCTATAAATGAGTGCATTTTCCAGATAACTGAAATCTATTCACTTTAAGTGCTATTCCTGATGGAAGTCTTTCTAAGGAGTACTCATTACACACTTCCCTGCTTGGGAAATGGAGTACATATGACATAATTTAACCTTTTCTTAATTTAGCCTTTCATTTTTGAACATATTTGAAAATACCTTGTGCTCTTGTAGAGATGTCTCAGAAGATATCTGCCTCTCTTGCTATTAGCTTCTATGTCTTTAGAATGCCAATAGGTCAGCTTCCAGTGGTCTTATTACCTTCTAATTTTCTGTCTGAGGCTACTTAGGCATGATGAAAGCCTACCTAAAACCCCTGATAACTAAGAGTGTTAAATCATTAGCTCATTTTCCACGTACTATCAAAGTGATAAATGGATGGGCTTTGTGAAGGACTTTTCCCCGTGTAGTGATACATATTTCTTTTTCCGTACTTCTGAATTTGAGATTGTTACAGATGTGTGAGGGCCTGGAATTGTAATTTCAGGATGAATGAACTATTCGGGCATTACCTGAAAATTATTTTCTTTTGTTTTGTCTAAAACAAGTATAAATCACAGGTTATAATGAGGTTATAGACAGTAAGCAATCACTGCCCATGGGGAGAGTGGCTTTTCTGTGCTCTGACCTGAGAAAATGAGAATGATCACTCATATGCATGTGCAGACCTGGTTTGTAAGGTCCCTTTTGTTGTTCCCACAGTAAACACTCATCCTTGCATTGCACTGATGAGCATAGAGAGCCTATACCAGTCATTAAGATGGCCAGAGGGAACATGTCTGGTCTGAGCAAAGCGGTTGGACATTAGTAGACTCATGGAATTATGATGGTAAGCTGGCTTGGGGACAGTGGGGACAGATTCAAAAGCTACTCATAGGTGAATGTGAAAAGACATCTACCCTCAAGAAGCTGACGGAGAATTACTAGCTGGTGCAAGGTTCTCAGACCTGTCAGCCAAATGTTGTTAGAACAACATTTTATACCATATTTTGCCATGCCCCCTTCCTTTACCTGGAATGAAATTCACAGACAATATGTCTAAGAGAGAATAAAGGTGGAATAGAACTTCCACATTCCTCACTAGGGCAACTAAGTAGGCAGAGAGAAATGGTACCACTAACCAAGCAAGGAGAAGGGTAGGTTCTCCAGGTGGTCAGAAGTCATGGTCTCTCACACAGGAGAAAAGGCCGTGATTTAGGAATCCTCAGCTTTCTGGGTGGACACAGGTGCCAAAGGGCAAGGCAGGCAGGCCAAATGCCAGGAACACACCAAAGCCAAAGGCCCAGGCAAGACAGAGGGCAAACTCATGCATATGGAAGCAGCGGAATGAATACATCTCAGAAACGTGTGGAAGAGCCAGATATAAAAGACTGTATGATTCCATTTATATGAAAGTCTAGAAAAGGCTAAATTGTAGCAACCAAAAGCAGATCAGTGGTTGCTTAGCACCAAGGGTTGGGAGGGGATTGACTACAAAAAGGCATGAGGAAACTTCTTTGAAGTGATGGAAATGTTCTGTACCATGAGTGTGGTGGTGGTTACACATCTCTGACATTTGCCAAAACTCGTCAAATGGTACGCTTTCACATGTTGCCAAAACTCATCCGATGGTACACTTTAACATGGATGACTTGTATGTAAATTATACCTTGATAAAGCTGTTTTTAAAAATCAGACATATAGTCTGGCATAGAGGTGAAATCACTCACAAAACACCTTGGCACTGAGATGGCAACTCCGAGGACCAGCAGGTGAGACTGGACACAAGGCATTAGGGAGATCCCAGCACAGATGTAACCTGGCCAGGGTACCAACCATTAGATTGGGATATTCATTCCATAAACATACATGGCTCACCTATTACATGCCAGGCATTGTGCCAGGCTCCAGGCATGGTGATAGAAGAATGACAAGGGTAAAGTCAGGACTTGGAGTAAACTCTAAACTCAACTCCAAGCTCAAGATTCTACTGATATTTGATAATGTGTATCAGGCTTGTGAGCATAGCTATCTGGATAACTCCAGTAGTTTAACTTTGCAGCTGGGAAGAAAGCTTTCAGAATGAAGATTGTTAATCAGTGTTGGGAAGTCACGAGGATGCGAGTGTACACTGGCAGGGATGTCTATCCATGATGAGTGCTAGCTTGTAGGCTCGTTCCTTCAGCACGCTTCTTGAGTACCCACCATGTGTCAGGCACCAAGGAAATCACCCACATGAATGAGTCTCCATTCTCAAAAGGATTATAAACTAGTAGAAGGCAGCAGACAATCTTACTTCTCTGATCCTAATCAAAGGTGGCACACGATCCAAGGTCCTAAGAGAACATCAATGTGCTACAGTGCTCATGAGAGTGTGGGCTCCCTCCTGGCCAGGCTGCTGAGGGACATTTCATTAACACATCTTGTTTGCTCTGCTCCCTTTGTCATCTGAGGCTGGGCCCTGGGAGTAAAAGGCCTCTGTCCTCAGAGGAAACAGGTTTACAACTTGGCCGTATGTGTCCAAGATTCAGGGAGTGGGCAGTGAGGCAGCCAGAGGGGAGCAAAGTTTATGATTAGTCAGTTTGGAGGTCTGAAATCAGAATTCTGGGGGTAAACTAAAGCCAGGTCAATGCCCAAGAGGGTGATTGCCCTTTACCTGGCGGATATTGGGACAGGACGTAAAAGGTGAGAAGAATGGCATGAGCACAAGCAGCAAAAGGCTGGTCCCGTCATTCTGCTCACGTAATCACAGTGCCTGGCACGTGGTAGGGGCTCAGTAGTTGCTAGTTAAGTGAATTGAATGGACAAATGATCATTGAATCTGACGGGATAAACTGCAAAGAGGAAAGGCTGAAACCAAGGACATCGGTTCTGAGCAGTCATGAGGATCTGAACTGGGGTGGTTGGATTAGATTCCTATCACTGCTATAACAAATGACCCCAAATTCTGTGGCTTAAAACAACACACATTGATTATATCAAAGTTCCAGAGCTCAGAAGTCTAAAATAAAGATATTGGCAGGAATATGCTCCTTCTGGAAGCTTCAGAGGAGAATTCATTTCTTTGCCTTTTCAATCTTCCAGAGACCGAGCTACAGTCCTTCATTTGTGGCCCCTTCCTCCATCTGCAAAGTGCACCAGTCCAGACTCTGGTTCCATGGTCACACCTCCTTTTTTCTCTAATTCTGTTGCCTCCTTCTTTGTGGTTACATTGGGCCCAACCAGATAATCCAGAATAATCTCCCCATCTCAGGATTCTTAATTAAATCACATCTACAAAGTCCTTTTGCCATGTAAAGTAGCATATTCACAGATTCCTGGGATTAGGACAGACATGGACATCTTTGGGGGCCATTATCTAGCCTGCCACAGTAATATCAAATTCTAAATCTTTTCCTTCACCAACCAACAAGCAGGAACTGGAGGAAGTATCCTACTTCTAAAACAAATGAAAGAAAGGTGAGAGTATTGTAATCAACAATCTCTAATCACATACAGATTAAATATAAGGTACTGCCAATTAGCTTTAGCATTAGAGATTCAAATGCATTTGAACTATCTCTCCAAGCGAGACATTTAGTGAGTGTAATGTTAGGGAACAAAGCAATGCAGGTAGCTCCTGTAATCAAGCAGTTTACTGGAGTAAGGATTCGCTCGCAGAGGACTGCCCAAATGGAAGGGAAGAACCAAGATTCGCAGGGGGAGAAAACAATGTTGTCTTTGAGAGAAATAACTGTGGTCAAGGATGAAAACCAAGTTGCGAGAACACAGCTGCCGGAGCTTGTGGAGCACATCACGGGGAAACCTGTAACACCTCCACTGTCTACCACACATGCCGTCAGCAGTTTGATGGTCCCAGTAATTTGCTAGGGCCCTCTGTCTCCTCATCTATGAAATAAAGGCGTTGTTTAGATCATCTCCAGGGTTCCTGACAGCTCTGTGTTTTCATTTTGGTTTTTTGACCTAATTTTACAAAGTAGTGGAAGTTTGTTTACTAACCCTCATAAAGTAACACTCTAGGGAGAGAATAGGGAAAAGCGAGAGAAAACCCTGAAGATTGGGGGCCGCTGGAGAGGATTTCCCAGCAGCAAACTAAGTTCCTTAGCGCCTAATGTCATCTCTCGCCCTCCCCAGAGGCCGCGTGGGCTCCAGTGTGGAATGCTGTTAGGAACGGGACTCCTGAGTCAGGCTGCCTGGGGCTCAGTCCTCACTCTACTCACCCTATGACCTTGGCCAAGTTACCGAATTTCTCTCTGCTTCGTATTTTTTGTCTATAAAGGAAGAATAATAATATCACCTTTGCCACTGGGTTGTTGTGAGAGTTAAACTAGGCAATACAGGTAAGGTGCTTATAACAGTGAGTAGTAGCTAGTAAGTACCATTATTAAATATAACATCTGCATCATTACAGTTAGGTGCTGTTATTACTGATGTGCCTCCTGCTTGGGGTGTTGTAGCTTTACCAAGAGGGCTTATTCCACATCATAGTAGAAAAGCAAATGTAATCGAAGCTTTAGATCTATGCTACCTGATACTGGTTAGGTCCACATCTGAGCTTATTTCTGAAGAGGTACTAATTCTTCTGTTTTCAAAATTTAGAAGACAGCACATTATTTATCTGTGAGGGGTGTAGACATGCTATCAATGCAAGTTGACCACTTAGCTATGAGGTCTGTTCAAATATAAGCTATAGCAATAGCTCTCCACTTCAGAAGCATTTCAACCCTGCAGACAGAATCAACTTCATACAAGGCTATTTGAAGCTGGTGCACAGACACACACACACACACACACACACACACACACAGAAATAGAAGCTTGTTTGTAAAAATACCTGTGAATTAATTTTTATTTTAGTTGTAAGTCTTGGTTGCTGTTTGTTTTTATATTTTTATTTGCATGTGTGTACATGCCATGCTTTGTTTTTTCTGCAGATGGCTTGCCTGTCTGTGAAAAACTGGTCCATTCAAGGACATGGCTGACTGTTTTTAATGAGGCCAAGGTCACAGCTTCAATTCCCATTTGGCCAGTCAGCTTTGCTCTCTGCTCCCTTTCATAGCCACAGGCTGCTCCCTACTCATCACATCCAAGCTGTCTCCCTGGGATGGGAGGCTGGTGCACAAGGCAGATTATAGGGGCTGGTCCACAACTTGCAGGCCAAGCACACGGCAGCCTAGAGAAATGGCAGCTGTGATCACTCACTGGGTTGTTCTTTGTCTTCATGTGATCACTACTTCTTAAACTTCCCTGTGCTGTGTCCCTGCAGAAATCCATTTGGGGCTCTGTTTCTCTTACCTAGCAGACGAGATCATTTCAGCATCCATCCTCTGCTGCCAGCATAGACTCCCGAGACCCAATTAGTACCATTACTTTTTGTCTTCTGGAGGTATTATGTCTTTGGTTTCTTACATTTTCAGCCCTTGAGTCTGCTGCCAAAGAATCTGCTAATAAGAGCTAACATTTATTGAGCACTTAGCAGGTGCCAAGATCCTCTGTGTGAGTTATCTCCTCTCGTCTTCAAAATAGTCCAAGATGTAGAATCCAATATTCCTTTTCCCTATGAGGACCAAGGTTTAGAGCAGTTACACTGTCGGTCATACCCCGTCAGTGTTAGGATTCAGCTCTGCTGTCTGCTTCCACATCCTGCGCTCCTTAGCCATGGTGTTATGAGACTTGCCTGCAATCGTGACATGCTGTACAGAATAGCCAGCAACTGGGCAACTACCGCAGATCCACGCTGCTCTGAATTCTTACCTAATTTGGAGGGATGCTCCTAGACTGTGTCACTCTTCTTGGAGCTAGATCCAAAATGACCACCTGGCAAACTGTGCTAATTGGACAAGCTCTTTCTGGGCCAGGTGTTAAATCTTATTTCTTTGTTGAGTCACATGCCACTGGGAATAAGTTGGACTATTGGCTGGACCTAAGAAATATTTGATTGTACAGAGATGCTTGAGCATGATAGCACTGGTGACCAAATGAAACCTGCATTTGAGGAAGCCTTTGATCCAGTTGTACTCTCTCCAAATGTCAGTGTGTACTAGACCGTATTTTTGGCATGATTTTCAAATGCTGAAAGAAAACCCACATTGAAGTCCAAACATAGCATTCTCACCAGCCTCCTTCCCCCACCTCTTATCATGAACATATGGTTCTAGTGGCCTAAAAAGCAGTATGGTATAACATCAGTGCTTTCTTTTTAAAAGTGCACTCGTATTTCTTATCTTTCTCTCAACTTTAAAATACCCAACAAATTTTTGTGCATAATGATTCAAGCTGAAGATCAACATATATTATCTGGGAAAAAAAACAAAGAAAAGCTGAATACTTCTCACTGTTCATCATAAAAGTAAATACAAAAAGCCTACTATTCCATCTCAAGGGTACAAAGTTTTGTATGCCCTGATTATTGAAGCTGTTTAACTAGAGCTCCAAATCTCTGAACACTTCAGGTTTTTACAAGTTGGCTAATATTTGGCACTGTTTCCCTTCTAGTTTTTAAATTGGTCTGACTGATCCTTGACCTTGAACTTTTCTAGATGATGTCCACATTTCCCATCATGCACATCTTCCAAAGAATTACTGGGTTTTTGTTTTTAATCAACCGTGGTAAAATTCACTAAGCCCTCTTATTTTGGAGTAAATATCTTTAGGCTCAGACAATTTGAGTGAAATCAGCTTTATTAAATAACTTTTGAGTCATTTCCTTCCCTATTCTAGCATTCCCAGTGTGCCAACATACGTGGGTGGTACACAGTCTGTGAAACTGAATACAGATTGACCCTTTTTATAGATTGTTTTAAAAACATAAAACCCAATAACCAACCCTAACTCCTTCATCTTAAAAGTGTCCTCTTTAACTAGATGTCCTTCTTTGTCAGTGAGTCAGTGTTTACCTCGGTTTTTCTATCTGATGGAATTAAATAATGCTTACCCTATTCCAATTCATTACTGTTTAAAAATAGTCTCCTATTTTGGGCTTTCTTTCTACAGGTGAATTTTATTTTCTTCACTTCTTAAGTGACCTGGTTTAGTTTCCTTGTTTTGTAGCTTTCTATTACGTTGGTGCTATCTAGTTTTAGCCAAATTGATTCTTTTTCTTACCTTCTCTTTTTCTCTTGTGTTTTGAAATTCTCTCCGTAAGTGGCATCCAACTCCTTTGGCTACTTGGATTTGGGAGGCAGTTTTGTTTTGTTTTGTTTTGTTTTTAATTTCTCTATTTAATCTCCTTCTACCTCTCTGCATTCATTTCATCTAACTTTTTTGAAATGTATTATCCCTATTTGGCAGATTTTCCTTCTTTGTTAGAATCAGACAGGTGCGGCAATACCACTGATTACTTGGATGGCCTTAGAACAACTTTTTTTAACCTTGCTGCACCTCTATTTCCCATCTGGAGAATGAAGATAATAATATCTATTTTAGTGGGTTGTTATGTCTGTTATATAAACTAATGACCGCCCACTGCTTAAATGCAGTGTATGACACTTTAGTTAATGCTAGCACCATTGTTATTTATGAGAACTAGTGAATAGAGTTGTCTTGGCAAGTTGGCTTCTCATCTTATCTTTTATCCTCCTTTCTTGCCTTCCACAACACCCCTGCCATGACCACCAAATGGAGGAAGACAGAGGTTCAAACTCAAGGTCCACAAATCCTTATTTGAATATCTGCTATAAAATAGATGTTGGCCCACTGGAGTGAGACACCCCTATAACCTTGTTTATTGCAGGCCTGCTCTTTGTACTGCTTGTGAAATCAAGTACTTTCCCAACCACTGATAGGAGCTAATGATTCGTATAGAGGTGAAAACCTACATTCACTGAAAGGATTGGAGTTAATAACGGAGATATAAATGGCACGCAATTGATTGATTTGGTAATAATTCCTTTCTGCCAGTAATAAATCTTGTTTATTCCCCCCTTTCATCTTAATCCAGAAATGTTCTCTTGTGTTTGTGTATGTTCATGTTGTCCTACCCTTAAATTACCTTTAATGCCCCATTTTCTCATCCCCTCCATGGCATTCCTAAGCCATCATCCTGGTCTAAGCAGTGTTTGCTGCCCCACCTTGTCTGAGGGACACCTGCCACGTGAAAACACAGCCATGCATATCCACAACTTTCTCATCCTTTCCAGTGCTCCTGGCTTCTCTAATTTTAGAGACCCATTTGAGGACTTGTCGTCTCCGGACACATTTTCCAATAAAGAAGATGTAAGAAACCCCAATGCAGAGCATCTGTAAGTTCCCTGAGATAAAAAGAACAGCTTTGAAGAGTTTTGACAGTTATCCTCTAGATAACTTTACTAAGTGCTTAGTTTCTATGGGGGAGACATAGATGTCTGAGACTTGCTCCTTGTCAAAGAAGAGATCATAACATAGTAGGGAAGCAGAAATAAAAATAAGTTGCTAATCAAGGCAGGCTGTGAACACTACTGTAACAGAGGAATCCTCACAGAAAGAAGGAAAAGGAAATTAATTTTATCAGAGAAAATCTTGGAATGCTTCATGAAAGAGGTGAGAGTTCAAGGATGGACAAAAATTTGACAGACTTCAGTAGGGGAACGGCCAAGGATAGTATTCCAGACAAGGGCTACAACCAAAGCACTAACAGCTTTTCCCTCAGTGTGTGTGTGCGTGTGGACATTTATGTTTGAGTGTGAGGGAGGGAATTGTGGGAAATATATGCCTGGGAAGATTGGTTGCAGCCATGTTGTTAAGGCTGTAAAAGCCACAAAAACGTATTTTCACTCTAAACATGCCAAGGAAATAATATTGTGGAGGGAGAGAGAGAATTGGGAAAGTGTGTTTAGATCTTGTTGCTGTCTGATTAAGCACACCCTTGGAAGAAGAAAACTTGTTATTTTCCATCAAAATCTTTCTGGTGAAACGGTGTGTCTGTCAATCTGATCCCACCCAATTTGGGGCCCTGCACACAGCTCCGTCCCTCGCAGCAGTGACCTTTCTTTAAAAGGCAAACCTGGCCTGACATCACTGATGTTTTGAATTCAACATTCAGAGCTTCAGAGGAATTTCTTTCTGAAGGAAAGAGTCAACCTAAAACGACAGCCCCCTGCTTGCTGCAGAGAAGGATACAGGTTTTCGTGGTAATCCGTGGTGAGGGCAATTGCAGAGAAGAGAAATGATCTGTTGGGTAAAAGCACAATTTCTCTTCAAATCTTCTTCAAGGGGAGTCTGAGAACAAGCAAGAAACCGAAATGGTTTATATTTTACGTTGTGAGGGAAAGAAGCATATAAGAAGATTTATAGGCACCAGAACATACCTGTTTGACTATTAGTTATACAAAATGGCCAGGATTTCTTGCATTCTGGTGAAAGCCCAAATCCTGCTATAGTAAGCGACTTGACAGCGATGATTGCATGACTGCACGCCGTTTCCACAGTGATTTGTTATACATCGTCCCATTTAATCTTCCTAGCGCCTGGAGATAGGATTATCATAATGTTATCGCCGAGGAAGCTGTATCCAGAGAGGCTGATGGCTTTCCCAAGATCACACAGGTCAGAAAATGCAGAAAAAGACACTAATTGAATCATCTGACCCAGGTCTAGTGCCCTTTGCATTTCAAAGCCACTTCTTTAGGGACCATTTTCTTCCTCTTTAAAAAGGAAGGACTGGACAAGGACAATTCCCTCAGAGGTTCCTTAAAGACCAGAAAAGTTTGTATTTGCGATTCATAGTGAAAACCCGGTGCAAAGGCTTCTTTCTTGAAGAACCAATGCAGGGAAAAAAGACGGAGGGTGCTTGGACCGAGGGGGTGTCCCTCACTGTCCCACCCACATGCTGCTTTCTACTTGACCTCACAGCCATCGTCGTGGACACCCACCTGGAAAATGTTCACCCTTCACCCCTTCTATCCTGAGCCCCAGCTCTTCCACACCCTTCGTTGCCACCACGTTTTTAAAAACACATTTATTTTTTGCTACCATGTTTAAAAAACACATCGTGTTTATTTTATTTTATGTGGAGAATTTACTTTAAAGTACAAAATCTGTTCCCATTTTTCTCTTACAGCCATAAGCTCACAAACTACAATATACTAAATCATAGCCCTGAATGATCAATTGCAACCATGCAGCATACTCCATAAGCAGCAAAGAAATTTTAAGTGAGAAATAATAATGCCATTTTTTTTAAGAGACAGGGTTTCTCTCTGTCACCCAGGCTAGAGTGCAGTGGCACAATCATAGCTCACTGCAGCCTCAAACTCCTGGGCTCAGGAGATCCTCCTGCCTCAGCCACCAGAGTAGCTGGGACGACAGGCTCCATGCTGGGCTAATTTTTTATTGTTTTTTGTTGAGACAAGGGTCTTGCTATATTGCCTAGGCTGGTCTCAAACTTCCAGCCTTGGCCAGGTGTGGTGGCTCATACCTATAATCCCAGCACTTTGGGAGGCGGAGGCAGGAGGCTCACTTGAGTTTGATCTCAAACACCTGGTCTCAAGTAATCCTCTTGCCTCCGCCTTGGCCTTCCAGAGTGCTAGCATTACAGGTGTGAGCCACCACACTGGGCCAATAATGTCAATTTTACAATCAACCACCAGTACAAGATATTCCCCAAGTGGTGGGAATTCCAGATATTTTGTTCTTTACAAATGAATATGAATAGAAATTGTATTAATACCATAGCTAAGGTAATCTCTAGGAGTTAGATGTATTACAATGTCCAAGTACTTTTTATGTCCTTGGTAACTTGTCCCCTCTGTGTCTTTACAGTATGTAGCTTGAATACTTAAATTATTCTTTTCATCAATGAAAACGAGGAGCATTCAAACAAACTATACAAGTAGAGTGTAATAAGAAAGAACAGGGTGTTTTGTTCTCACCTTTGAGTACTATATATTTCTTCCTCCCCATGTTTAGATTCATGCCTGTTCAAAATTTGTTCTGAAAATTCCAATCCATGGGTAGTGCATGAAAAAGACCCTATATAAGTAAACATACGTTTAGACTTAAGAGACCACAGAATGAGAATACTAATATAGTCATTCACCTAGAAAATGTTCAAAGCAGAAGTAGAATAAATGATGACAAATATTCTGTATGAAGAATCCTATTTTCAGATATTTACAAGTATCCATTAAGCAAAATATGAAAAATGTCATGATTTTTTAAAAACATAAACATAAACTTTTTATGTTTCAAGTACATTACTCACATAAAAATATATGGAAAATATACACAAGCCAAGGTCAAGTGAGAAAAACAATTAGGACAATAATTTAAATTTAAACAAACTAGAATTGGAGATAGAGAGTAGTATGATGATTTAGATCACAGATCTTGAATTTAGACTGCCTGAGTTCAAATCTCAGCTTGTTCACTTACTATAGTATACTCTGGGCAAGTGATTTAATCTTTCCCTTCCTTACTTTCCTCAGTTTTCCTGTCTGTAAGATGGGAATGAAAGCAGAACTGATCTCATAGACTTGTTATAAGTATTCAATGAGTAAATCTATGTAAATACATAAATCCTGCCTGGCACTAGTAAGCACTCAATAAATGCTACCTTAAAAAATTATAAACATGGCCAGGCATGGTGGCTCATGCCTGTAGTCCTAGCACTTGGGAAGACAGGCAGGAGGATTGCTTGAAGTCAGCAGTTTGAGACCAGCCTGGGCAACATAGCAAGACCCTGTCTCTACAAAAAATATTTTTTATTAGCTGGGTATAGTGGTGTGCACCTGTAGTCCTAGCTCCTTGGGGAGGCTGAGGCAGGAGGATCACTTGAGTGCAGGAGTTTGAGATTGCAGTGAGCTATGATGACACCACTACACTCTGTCTGGCCTGGGTGACAGAGTGAGACCCTGACTCTGAAAAAAAGAAAGAAAAAGAGAAAGAAAAGGAAAATAAAACGAAAATAAACATTGCAAACATGTCAGTTTTGGCTGGATGTCTTTACATCCCTTAGAAGCCAATCTTTCACCTACATTCACTTGACTCTGTCTGTTCTAATACTTCTATTGATTTCCAGAAGAGAGCATAAATCAGCAATTCTATGCACCATCTCTCCCCACACCAATAATACCAATACTTCTATTGGCATTTCCTACCTGCACCTCATCCTCACCTTACATAAATCTTTCAACTTTAGATGAGAAATGCCATTACTCACAAGGCTCTAAGTTCACAACTGCAGTGTTGAGATAAACTAGTGTGTCTTCAGTTGTGAGGTGTGTCATAAGCAGTTTATTATTCACAATGACTCAAGTACCCAAGTTCCTAGATTGACATTTGCAAATTAGAGAAGTTGCAAGGTTGTCTCAGTAACTTCAGCATCACTCAATTAAATTCCAACAAGCTTCCTCTAGTAGGAAGGATGCGAAGATGTAAAATTTTGGCAAATCTCACTCTATAGTTTTTTCGGTTTTTTGTTTTTTTTATAGGCACAAGGTCTCCCTCTGTCACCCAGCCTGGAGTGCAGTGGCACAATCATAGCTCACTGCAGCCTCCAGCTCCTGGGCTCCAGTGATCCTCCAGCCTCCCGAACAGCTGGGATCACAGGTGTGAGCCATAGCGCATGATCACTCTGAAAATTAAGCTCATCACTGGGTACATCAATGTATGTGTCACACATGTCAATGTCATCCTCATGTGTTACAGAAAAAATTTAAAGTTGAGAACTGCTATCCTAAGCAACATGTTAATAACGACATATTACAAGTGCTTTGCAAACTGAAAAGGCATACACAGATGTTCATAGTTATTTTGGGTAAATATATGTTCCAGAGAGAAGGCTCAGACATGACAAGTCTGCCTCTTCCAAAGGATGGAAGAGTATTTGGGCAAGTTGTCCTGGGCACAGTGTCTGTGGCAATTAAGCTGCTGCCTCCATCCTCTGGAGAACATCTGGATTGGACTCACCTGCGGGCCCATTAGTAGTGAACACTCTGCATCCAGAGAAACGTACCCCCAAAGGCTCTATGCTTAATTTCCTTCCATTTTAGGGACACTTCCAGCAGTTATTCAAATTTAATGGTGGTAGCAAAGGGCGAAGTATCAGGGAACTGCCAATAAATACTTGATACAAACAAGATTAATGAAAAACATGACAACATCTGGCCTGAATAATAGGCCCTTTGACTGCAAACATACGGTTCAGTGTGAAATAGAGATTATAGTAATATTTTAGACTATAGAGACCACCGAATTTAGTAAAATGCAGGTAAAGTAAATATTTAGAATTTTGAAATAGCATTTAGATGAAAATTCTTCATCTTAATAGGGTCGTGACAGCTTACATTTGATATGCAAAGAGCATTCAAAATCAGTAGTTACTAAATCAAATTCACTTATTTTTATCAGTGAATAAATTCACTGATTTGAAAGGCAGATGATTGATGAATTCACTCAGATCTGTAAAAAAAAATTAATACCACCTCTAGAAGTAGAATCTTGCGATCACAAAGCATGAAAAGTCATAGCACCACGATCTATAAAAGCCACCCTCAACGCCAAATCAAACAGCAAAGCAAGGAATCAAACTCTGTTTGGTCGATGTCATCAGGACCCACAGGTCTAACTACTAGTTAAGTGGCTTCTGCATTAGTGAACTTGAGAAGTGTATGTTTAGCTTGGAAAATTGACCTGTGGTTTCAATACACTGCCACCTGGTGTCAGCCCTGTGCCAGGTCATGAATGCTGAGCCCACACATGCTGGGCTGCAGCCAAGCTTTGTCGCCAACCCAGATCGATGACTGGACACATCTTCGCTGAGATCACCCTGCTTTCCAAGATTCACTAACTGCATCTACCATGGTCTGCTAGAGCATTCCCTGCTCTGGTCCCAGACCCAGCTGTGCGGACCCAAATGACAGGAGAGAGAGTGTGTCCGTAACGGGCCTGAAAGCTGGAACGTCTTGTAGCCTGTCCCACCTGGGAAGGCCCAGCACGTAAACCGGTTCCTCCACCCTGAAGCTTCCACCTCCCCAAAGCCAAGCCTGTCTCCCTATGTCCTGACGGGGGAATTTAACACTCCTATTCACACATTCTCCCCTCTGACCCCCAACACCTGCTCCTTCTATCTGGGCCAGACCCCACTCTCGATATGCAGGAGCTATGCTCTTACTAGGCCTAATGAGATTGATACTGACTTCATTTATAGAAAAATGGGGGCGCATTTTGACAACATTGATGGGACTTGCTGAGGGGTTGGATGTGGGAGAAAAGGGGAAGAGAAGAATTAAGCAAGACTCTAATTTTTTGGCTTGAATAGCTGGGTAGGATGGTGGTGCCATCCTCTACTGGAAGGTAGATGGGTAACAGGTTTGGGGAGTAGGCATAATTTCTAGTGAACATGTGGTGTTTACATAATCTAAACATATATATATTAAGTGTTATAAAAAACCATTTAAACAACTGAAAAGAAATATGAAGATGTTTTGTACATCTAAATTTGTGATTGGACTAATTCCAACAGGACAGAAAGACAGCTACCTTTAACATCTACGAAGGTGAACTTCAGCCTCGTTAAATGTGTGGCCCACTAGACGTTGAATGGAGATAGCAAATTGGCAGTTGGATATGCGTGTTTGCAGGGGATAAAGTCAGTACTAGAGATGTCTGTTGATGGTATTTAAGGCCAAGAGATTGTTTAAGAACAGAAGAGGACAGAGTTCCCAAGGCTGAGGAGAAATCAATGAGGCAGAGGGACAACTGTGAGAGAATCATAGGAGTAAGACAAATGCTGAGATATCACATGTGATATGAGGAAGTGGTCACCATCTTTGCTTCAGAGTGGTCTTTGACGACTTGGACCTGACTGAAGCCAAATCACTAGACTGATACATCCACCTCCTAAATAGTCTCCCAGGTCCCACATTTGACCTCCCCCTCCAATCTACACAGCAGCCAAAGCCATCTTTTTAAAACTTAAATCAAATCCTATTAGTCATTGCTTTGAAACCTTCATTAACTTACCATCTGAACTTAGAATAAAATACAAACTCCCAGGGCCAGAGCAAGGCACTCAGGCACAAAATGTAATGGGGAACCCCAAATCTCAGTAATCAAGATAAATAATATTTTAATGCAATATTTTAAAAAATCAAGTTGGCAGACTGTAGCCTGTGGACCAGCTGCTTGGTTTTGTAAATAAAGTTTTATTAAAACCAGGGCCAAGATTAGTGTGAGGTGAGTGAGAAAGGGTCACACAAGTGCAAGGAGGGAGGCTGTCTTTATTTAAAGTCTTGACATTTTTTCATCATGGGTTTTATTTTTCACTGATTATTTTTTGAAATACCACATTGTATCATTTATTTATATTACTGAGTTTTTTGACATCCCATTAAATTTTGTGGAAGAGGCAAGTGAGGGATTTGCCTCACCCTTGTCCTGGCTCTGCCAACCCCATATAAAGGCTCATACTTTCCAATGAACATGAGTAGCTTTTATAGTCAAAAACATAAATATTAGTTTAAGTTTTTAAAAATGTTTATAAACAACCGAAAATAAACCCAAGAACTGTGAAGATGTTTTGCTCAGCAGTACAGAGAGAAAGGCACCCAACTTTAACATCTATTAATAAAAAGATGAAGATTCAATTCCTTATTTTCCTTACTTATGCAGTGAGTACTCAGCAAGGCACATGGATTAATAACAGCAGGAGAGCCATTTTTAGATAAAACTAATGATGCTTTCATGGAAAGGTTCCAGGCAGATTAAAATTGTATAAGACATAATGCTTTCTGACTGTTTAAATATGTTATGATCATAATTTTATTTTGCGACTTCTGCAACAGAGAGAAAACGTTTTTCTTATTTACTAGGTGACCAACTGAAAGAACCAGGTAGCTTTAGTTTCTTCATTCATCTAATAAACTCAAGTTCTTATGCTTACGCATGAAGGATCTTAGAGATCCATTAACAAACGTTCTTAAGAGGGCATATGGTTTGGGGCTTGATTATCAGAATAAACATCTGTAGATTTTCCAAGTTAACACGAAATGTTTTCTTTTTCTTAGTCTTTCTTCTCCCTACCCCATCACTATGCCTTATGTTTTAAAGGTTGGTTTGCAGCCTCTATGAATAACATTACGGATGAATGGATTTGGCAGGGCCTGTGAGCTACTGACTCTCATCCTAGTTGAGCTTTTATATCAGAGATATGTCTATCTCAGTTTCCCTATTTGAGATTTGCAAATTGCTAATGTAAAATGCTGTCATTGTTAACAATGGAAATCGATTTTTCCAGATATTGCCAATATGACCCAGATGTCTACACAAGATTATTGGTGAGAAAGACACCTAGGTGTGTCCCAGGCACAAACACAGCCCCAAAATATTTGCCTGACTGTTTAGTTGTAATTTCTGTCATCTGCCTGGATGATGGCTGGCATGAGAGGGGACAGCTAGCCTGGTAATCTGGGTTTTTCACACGGCAGCTGGGCAGAAGTCTGATGGACCATCCAGATGCACGCAAGGCCCCGAGGCTGGGAACTGGCACATGCCCCCCCACCCCATTCTGTTGGCCAAAGCAGGTCACCAGATCAGCCAGAACAAGGGGAAGGAAACCTGCAAAGTCACTGTTGCAATGGGACGTGGATACCAGGAGGAGAATAATTGCAGCTATTTTGCAAACAAACTACCCCAATTAATTAACAAAGATGGAAATCTCACTCAATTACATATAATAAAGTGGCACTTTTTAACGAAGTTATTATGGGAGGGAGTAAAGATCTAAGGGAGAGAATCACTATGTTGGTAAAACTACTCACAAATGCAAAATGGCGATTGTTTAACGCGAACACAGAGAAATTGAAGCAGATTACATTCCCATCTGTCTGGGATGATAATGATTGACTTGCCCTGTTCTCCATGTTTATAGAAAACTGAAATTCTTGGCCAAAGCTTTTGAGAGATTCATAATTCATTCAGAAGTAGGAATTCCGACCTGGCTACCTGCCATCTCCAAGTTTAGATCGCTAATTGCTCCAGTTGTAGATTGTTATCATTTTATATTCCCGTATATATTTACCGAGTGCCTGTAGGGATCCAGAGATTTTACATATGTCATCGTATCTAATTTGATAATCAAACAACCCTCTGATATAACTGTCATCCACAATTTACATGTGTAAATCCTGAGGCTTAGAGCCTTCCAGTAACTAGCTAGAGGCCACAGAACTAATAATCGGTGGAGTCAGGACTCTTTAAAATACTTCCCATTATTCTGCATTGTCATCCCATAGCTTTACCCTTTTGACTTATACCCTGTTTGTTTTTAACACTTAATATCAGAAATACAAATGTCAAAATCGAATTCATTGGGAAATAGTTATTCCATTACCAAAGCGCAAACGAAATAGAGATTCCCTTAGGTCCCCCAGGATGTTTAAATGCTTATTTGTGAATTTGCAATTCAACAGAGAGAGCAGGTAAAAAGAAAGTATTAGGCTCATTTGCCACATGAATATCCATTGGCAATAACAATAAATTCAATTTACTAAAATTGGATTTCCCACAAAACAACTCAGGAATGTATGTGTTGGCTATAAGGGGGCTCACGTAGAGAAAATAACCTTTCCTCGCTCAACTCAGCATGCTCTAACAGTCTCAGAGTCTGTGCCTGTGCAAAGGTGAACAACTTCCTGCTCCAACCTGGCCCATAGCCTCAAGCCTGCAGGGATGGGGGCCAGACAGTCCTGTGTATGGACCCCAGCTTTGCCAGGTACTGCATCTGAGGCCTTGGGCCATTTATTCACCTCACTGAGCCTCTTTTTCCCAAGCAGTAAAATGGAATTGAGGATGTTTATGGAACTATAAATATTAAATGAGTAATGCGTTTATATCAAGTTGTGCAAATGCTATTGATTTGTCTCTCACTGTACATTTATCAAGAGAAGCTAGCACAAAGTAAAGCATGGCAAGCAAACCACCCCACGGTACAAGCTGACTTTACTCGTTTATTGTTCTTTTGCTTTTGTGTATTGCGCACCTATCCCCTCCCACTGCATATTTATAAAACAACATGTGATGGACGATGACATTCGAGAGACATGGGTCCTAACCTCAGCTCACCGAGTACCCCATCCAGTGGCTTCATCACTTTGAACTTCACTTCCTTCTAGCTGTGAAACAAAGATGCCCAGGAGATACTAATTCTGCTAAAGCTATGAGACAGCCATGTAGGAGCACCACGCACGGTGTCTGCGACTTCTTGGTGCCCTTGTTTTATTCCCTTCGGAATTTACAAGGAGGTGCTCCCATTTCCAAAATGTCCAGTTGGGTAAAAAAGAAGGCTTTTTTCTTTCCTCTCACTCATTTATTCTGGGTTTTTCTGCTGCCCCTTTGTGTATTTTTCAAGGTGAGTACAATCACAGATGTAAACCACCCTCGAGGCTACCGGAGCCGACAGAGTAGCAACATTTAGAACAAATACAGTCGGGTGAGATGGGTGCCTGAAGCCCAGAGCAGACCTTCGGCACCCTGCCCATCTCTGCCCACTGAATAGAGTTGGACCATCTGCAGTGACATTCAGATCTTTTTCCTGAAGAGCTCGAACTAATTGAGAACTTGTCAGCGTGTGTAAAACGCTTTGTGCTGCCTTCTGCTCTGTTCCTCGCCTCTGCCAGAACCCATCTCTGTGGCACCAGGCTGTCAACTGGACAGCCTACATAGGAAGTCCTTTTGGAATTCCTCCTTCCTGTCAGTGGGCGATAATATGTGCCCTTTGAAATCTCTTCTGGATTCCAAAGGGTGAGTATCCTGAAGCATTAACTCAGTGATTCTTAACCTTTTTAGGGTCATTGATGGAAGCTGTGGACACTTCCTCTTGCACCCTAAAAACTCATAGACACACAAAACTTGACACACAGTTTCAGAAATTTCACAAACTTCCTCCCCACCAAAATTCAGGCTGTAGACCCCAAAGTAAGAACCCTACCACTAAATAAGGCTTGTATTTATAAATATCTGTGTGGTCAGTATTGTCCACCAATAAGCTAATACCAAACAACAGTCAGCAAATAAAAACTTGTGTCTAGAGCAACTTTTCTTTGATAAACTAAAAGAGTTTTGTTGCTCTACTCTCATGGGTTGGTAACAAAGCAGGGAAGGGTCTATGCTTATGGAGCTATAAATATTAAATAAATAATACTACCCCACGAGCTGGCTTCACTTGCTTATTATTCTTTTGCTTTTATGTATTCCACACTTATTCTCATCAGTCTAAGCAAATAAAATGGATGCTTTGTTTTACATACACTTAATAGCCAGCCTTGGGAACAAAAGTATAAACACAAACAAAATCAATCATGTTGTCAAAAAAAAAAAAAAAAGCCGCCAATTGGAGGTTTTAACCTGCTAAGGCAACATGTTACCTATTATGTACATACAAAATGCATGCATGCACATGCGCTGTTTTGATTATGTTGGAGAATGCCTGTGTCCTTAGAAAATAAACACATGAAATGTCTAAGGATCGAGATACCATGACATCTGCAGCTTACTTTAAAATTATTCAGAAAAAAATTATAAATATAGACATATATTGATAAAGCAAATACGGAAAATGTTAACAATGAATTAAGTGGTAAAAATATAGCTATTCTGAACTTTTCCTATGTTTGAAATTTTTCATTATAAAAACCTAAAGAATGAACACATACATATTGTTTTGAAAGAAATATCAACATAAGCATTCACTTTGGCACTAGATTTATGAATTGGCAGGCGTCATTTTCCCATAGGTCCAGGATATTTTTCATTGTAATTTAGAATCCTGTCCAAAGATGTTCAATGTTACTATAATTTATTAAATAGTAAGCTTTCAGTGATGATTCATGCAACATTATATGATTATTAACAGCATTTAAGATGCTCTCTGGGCAATAAGCTTGTGTTGTGGGACTTTCTATAAAACAAAGTGTGTAGAACAATCTAAAGAAGTTTCCAGTGGCTAAAGCCAAGATTTCAGAGCCAGCAGTAATTAGAGGGGAAAAAAAGCTTTTTCTATGGGATATTTCTCGTGTCATTTTCCCCTAATTCTGCAACAGATTTTTTATTCCAACACTGAAAATAGTGCTGAATATTTGGGTGCTGACTATACTATCAGTACCTCCTGATTCCATTTGACAGTAATGCAGTTAGGATTTCCAGAGTACATCTTTTCCATTTCTGTTACTGTGAGGCTACATCTGTTTTCAATAGCATACAATTTCCGTTGTACTATTGACAGATAACAGATAAGATATGGCCTAGGAGACCACAGCTGCTGTCTGAAACCAGAATTTGTATTTTAAGCCTGACCCTCCAAAATCATCAGTCCATTAATATTTCATCAGCAAAAATGGAGTGCTGTCCTTACTTAATGGAAGATCTCAATTTCATCTCTATTTTTCTGTTTTACACTTTATAAGATTAGATAAATCTTGTTTTTACAAGATTAGAAGGATGAATGACATTGAAAACATAGTTTATTTTTTTAATCATGTACTTTCCATTCAAAGCAAGGTTAATAATTAAAGCTTTTGGTTTTCTTATATAGTTCTATGAAGATTAGATGGCTTCCATTTTCTGAATAAATTTTGTTCTGTCCTGCATGGAGGGTGAATTCAAAGTGTGTTTTATGTTTGCTTGGGGAATGCAAACAGAGTCATACCTTGGATCAGGCAAGTAGAGTCATAAAGAGCATGTGATTTCAAGTTAGACTGCCTTCATTTCAATCCCACTGCCTTCCGTACTACCAGGATTACTTTGGGCAAGTTAGTCAACCTCACTCAGTCTTTACCCCTGATCTTTAAAATGGGTATAATAACAATGGAACATCCACAGGCAAAAAACGAACCATAACCAAAATCCATACCTTATATAAAAATTAACTCAAAACAGATTGCAGTAATAAATATAAAACATAAAACTATAAAATTTCTAGAAAAAAATAAGAGAAAATCTTCAGGATCTGGGACTAGGCAAGGAGTTCTTAAACTTGATAGCTAAAGCTGACCGATAAAAGGAAAAATTGGTAAATTGGACCTCATCAAATTTTAAAACCTTTGCTCTGTCAGAGACCAGGTTTAGAGAATGTAAGGGCAAATCGCAGATGGGGAGAAAAATATTTGCAAACCACGTATCTCACAAAGGACTTGTATCTGGAATATACAACAAAACATAATGTTAAAAAGACAATCCAATTAGAAAATGTGCACAAGATATGCACAAACATTTCACTGGAGAGGATAAAATGGCAAATAAATATGTGAAAAGATGTTCAGCCTCATAAACCACTAGAGAAATTCACACTAGTACACCAATGAGATATCTCTGTGCTATTAGAATGGCTAAAATCCAAAATAGTGATAATATCAAATGCTGACAAGAATGCTGACAAGAATACAGAAAAACGTGATCATGCACACATTGCTATTGGAAATGTAAAATGGTATGACACTCTGGAAAATAGTTTGGTGGTTCCTTTTAAAACTAAAAATGATCTTATCATATGACCCAGAAATTGTACTCTTGGACATATATCCCAGATAAATGATGCTTATGTTTATGCAGAAACTAATATGTTAACGTTCATAGTAGCTTTATTGATGATAGCCCCAAACTGGAAACTATCCAATGTCTTTCAATGGGTGGGTGATTAAACAAATTGTGGTATGTCCATACCATGAAATACTACTAAACAATAGAAAGGAACAATGGATACATACAATCACTTGGATGAACCTCAAGGAAATTATACTCAGTGGAAAAAGTGAACCTGAAAAGTATATGCACTACATCATTCCATTTATATAACATTCACGAAATAATTCCAGGGATGGATAACAGATTAGTGGTTCCTAGGGGTTAGGGATGAGGGGAGGAGATGGGTGTAGACATAAAGGAATTTCACAAGGGAGTCATGTGGTGATGGTACAGTTAAGTAGCTTTATGGCAGTGGTGGTTACATGAAGCTACATGTATGATTAAATTGCATAGAGCTATACACACACCATACACAAGAACAAATAAGTACATATATAGTTGGTGAAATCTGAATGAGATCCATAGATTATACCAATGTTTGCTTGCTATTTTTGATATGTACTATAGCTATGCAAGGTAGTATCATTGCTGGAGGCTGGGTAAAGGGCGCACAGGACCACCCTGTACATTTTTTTTTTTGCAACTACCTGTGAATCTATAATTATTTCAAAATAAAAAGTAGTTTTGAATGTTTCCTAATAATACCTGCCAACTAGGATTATGAATGAACATTTAGCACAGTATCTCAAGTGTAGTTAGTGCTCATAAAGGTCAGCAAGGATTTTATATATTAACTGCTGCTCTTGCTACTTAATTGTTGCTGTTGCTACTTAACTGGAAGAACATTTCTTAGAAGACAGATTTTAACTAGAATATAAGCTCCATGAAAGCAGGGATTTGGACTGTTTTGTTCAGTGTTGTATCCCTGTACTTAGAACAATGTAACACATATAAGGTGCTCATTAAACATGTGATGAAGAATGAATGAGTGATTTTGAAGATGCCATGAAGGTGGATATTTGGCAAATGGAACAAGAGGGAATGATGTAGTAAAATCCAGGGTAAGGCACAGATAAAATGGCTAAAATGACAATTTGCCTAGACACCTATGAGAGCAAATGATGATGGGGGAGAAGGAGGAGTCAGCTGAGAAGATGTTGAGGATAAGTTTGAATCTCCTTACCATCCCTTAAATTGCATCGGTCTTAGGAACAGAAATCCTCAACCTATGGTGAGTTATATAATGATTTCATTATATATTACAATGTAATAATAATAGAAATAAAGTGCACAATAAATGTAATGCACTTGAATCATCCCGAAACCATCCCCCTGGCTCCCCAGTCAATGGAAAACTTGTCTTCCATGAAAATGGTCCCTGGTGCCAAAAAGGTTGGGGACACTGCTTAGGAAGATAATTGAGAAGGTAATGGACCTCATGTCCAGCCCCATTGGTGGGTCAGGCTCCTAGTCCTTACCACCTACTCTACTTTTCCCGAGCACCCAGGCATATCATGGCCTGTGCCCAATGAAACTGTTTCTTACTATCGTCTTCTCCACTTCACTACATGGTCACCCTATTCCATTCAACCCTTCTACCAGCCAAAAGAGATGACTACTGCCACATTCACCTTAGCCATTAGCATTACAGGTCCAGTTGGGCCTCCGAAAGGAAGACTGGCTCTTTCAGGTTAAAGAACCCATGCAATAGTGTCTGGGCACAGGGCCCTGGGGACTAAGCCAAAGAAGTTTTAATAATACCACTCTGTATTAGTACAATAGTTTCTGCTGTGACCTAAGCCCCAACTCTGGATCCAGGGACCTCAATTGTTTTTTGCCTCATGGTGAGCTTCCTGCCTATTTGAGCATCCCGTTTCCTTGCAAAGCTCTAGTCCCACCACTTGTAACTAGCAATCAAAAGATCAATGCTTGCCAAGTATCCATGGAGTGCCAGTACACTGCTAGGCAAAATATGAAATGTAAAGATGTGTAATATATAAGGCACCCTTCCTCAGGAAGCTGACAGTTCCAAACAGAGCAGGCAAAATGGCCAACACAAGCAACCAGGAAAGTTGTGAAGTGCTGACTCTAACTAGAACAGGAGTTCAAAGGAGAGAAGTTTCATATTGTTGCATTTCCACAAGTGTGAGGAAAATAGTGGCCTGGTCAGAACGCACATCCCAGATACCTGGGAGGAGAATGGTTCGT
Source organism: Propithecus coquereli (assembly GCF_000956105.1). Lineage (NCBI taxonomy): Eukaryota > Metazoa > Chordata > Mammalia > Primates > Indriidae > Propithecus > Propithecus coquereli. The sequence goes on along the minus strand of NW_012155840.1, from coordinate 6,682,338 downwards.
GGAGCAGAGGGTCACTAGCAGTATCAGATGCCAAGAGGAAAATGACACAGCTCAGTGTTGGTCTGAGAAGAAGCCATTTGCCTCCAGCCTCATTATAGATGAGCATATGGGCTCATTAATAAAATATAAGCTCTGATTTAACTTATTTATTATTAAACATGCATTTACTGAGCATCTAGCACCACTATGCTAGGTACAATGGGATAATATAAAATGAAATAGGTGTGGTCTCTGCCCTCAGAAGGGTGCTCAGTAGTGGAAAAGGGAGAGAAGAGACAAATAATATAAAAGACTAAACCAGGGAGGCAATGTGGGGTCACACAGTGTGAACAGAACGTGGAAGTAGCCAAGCAGTGTTCAGAACGAGGGCGGCTGTGTCCCACTTTTGTGACTCATCTCCGTGACATGAATGGTTTCAGCTTCCTCTTGGCCTCTCCTGGGAACAGAGGAGCAGATCACAGAGTGAGACCGAGTCTCACCATCAGTGCATTCTCCCCAGAGAAGGTTACATGCTTGATATCTGTGCCCTTCATTGTTTTCCCCAAGTGTACTTACATTTGCATATATATTATTTAATATTCAAATTGGGTTTAGGTGATATTCATTTGTTTCCTAGAAATTCCAAAACTAAAGTCAGCAAATCTGGCATCTACATTTTTCTGCCTGCATGGAAAGTGTGTCAGGGTCCTACTGGAATCAGGTGCTGATATGGTGCCAATGAAATTTCTACCATCAGAAGTTAAAACGTGATGAAGAATCAATCTGTTGTATTAATGAGATTAAACTGTTTGTATCTAGAAGACCATAAATATGAAAAGATATCAAGATCACTGTGTTATATTCAAATTGTAATCTTCTGTTCTCTTTGGAGTTCAGGGTTTCTCAATTTTTTTTTTTATTATTTCAGCATATTATGGGGGTACAGATGTTTAGGTTACGTATGTTGCCCTTGAGGGTTTCTCAATTTTTAAAAAATCAGGTCTATGAAAGTTTTTTTTAAGAAATTGGCAAAAAAACTTGGTTACCAATAATATTATCAAAAATTAAATTATATCTTCAATTTTATCAGTTTCAAGATGCACTTTAAATATGTAGTGTCCTTTGCTCATTGAATTTTGCTATATATTGAATTTTTATGGACACAATCATGTTCGTTATTTTTTTTTAGTCTTTGCTATATTCTCTTCAAACAAGAATCCATCCTAAATCCAGGATTAATAAATTAATCACAAAGTATTACTAAAAAAGTGATGGTTATATCACAGTTAATCCACTTAAGTATACCCTTAAAGATAACACTCAATTTTAAGTGATCTAACTGCTACCTACCCTTTCTGTCTAGTTAATTTTGTGATAATAGCATCTTCTGGAATGCAAGCTCCATAAGGACAGAGATTTTTGCTAGTTTTGGTCACACCTACATGCCTAGAACCTAGAAGAATGCCTGGCATATAGTAAGTGTACAATAAATGTTATCGGTAAATATTGTTAAATTAATGAATGAACAGATTTTCTTTATTTAAAACTTACTAGTCGGACTCTTCTGTTGATGCTTCAAACACTGAGAGTGATTATTTCTTTTTTCAAGCTTGTTCTTTCCTTGAAACAAAAAAACAGCACTGATGTTTCAAGAGTCAGAAATAAATTGAAGACTGGGCACACCCTTATTTCCAAATAAACTAAACAGTACCCCATGGTTGCAGTGATGACTGCAACCAGCAGAGAGCCCCTCTTTTCCCACCTACTGCTGAGCTATCCATTCCTTATAGAGAATAAGTCAATTTGATTTATAGAGAAACTAATTTGCAGTGTTACTTGAGCCTATGCCATTGTGAAGGTCATAAAAAGTGCCTCCATGACCTTTAAGAAACAAAAATAATAGTAAAAAATCATGACAATTTTAGATGAATCTAAATAATAATGCTGGAAGAAACAAAAGACAAGAAAATACCTCTGTACTTTCTCGACTCCTAGATACTAGCTTTTTGTACCAAATGAACACAAATAAAACCTGTCATTCTAAATTCACAACAATCTCTTGGCAACTGTTTTCTGGCCTCCACTGGAAGTCAGAGCTCATATATTATGGGTTCTTAATATACATAAGCTATTTTTACTATATTTGGAGTTGTACTGCCTGCAGTCTTCTCCTCACAAGTCATTGCAAGGAAAATTCCACTGTCTTGTTTCTCCTATACTCAGGGAGGCTCTGGAGATCAGCTGTCTGAGTTCATATCCCAGCTCTGCCACTTACTGGCTATGTGGCCTTGGACAAATTGTCCAACCTCCATTAGCCTCAGCGTCCTCATGTATTAAAGGGGGCACATATGACTTCAATACCTATTATTGTGAAAATTCAATATTCAAATACTATATATAAATATATATATTATATATAAAATATTATATATAAAACACTTGGCACATATTGAGATTTCCATAAATATTATCTGTTATTATTAGAATCTGCCTGATTTGCTGCATATTATCCTGTTGTTTGTCTAGCACCAGCATTTGTTGGACTTTTTTAAAAATCATACCCTCTTTAACACTTTCCTTAAAAGAAGTAAAGCAGTCGAGACTTAATAGGTTCTTTACTAGTGAAAGGAAATTTGTGTGACTAATGCCAGAGCACCACTAACAGGTTGTGTTTGATTGACATATCAGAATTGTTCATTAGCAATTGTGAGAATTGCTCAAACAATACAATAAAGTATATTAGCAACATCTGGATTTTTCAGGGGAAGGCTAGAGATGGCAGTGGTGGCTGGGTTTGTTAATTTCTAAATTAAGTGAATTAACACTGGTGCTTAGTATCCCAAGTACAGAAACAGCCTGAGGCCCTTCCCACCTCCCTCTCTCCATTTATAAGATGAGGATTATTGTCTCCTATGTACCCACTTAATAAGAAAGATTAAATAGTCCTTTAAGAGGTGGATTTGAATAATCACCATTACTGTTAATTTAGCAGCCGAGCAAGCAGCTGAGGAGCTTCGGTTATTGACACAAGAGCACACAGTTCCTGTTCTGCCTGGGTGCTCTCACTCACCCATGCCGCTTGGTTACATTTTAAGTAGCCACAACTGGTGACCATGGAAGGCACAGAAGTGAATCCTGTCCTCAAGGACTTCAGTATTTGGGAGGCTATCTGGAGGAGTTCGATACAGAACACACCCGTATAGCTTACCAATTCTGCGAGAGGTATTTAAAGAACTTTTTAAAATTTGCACTAATGCTCCAGTGGGGTACACAAGACAATTATTAATATTTGAGATGCAAGAAAGAAATACTAGAACTTCTACTTATTTTTATCTTTTAGAGGGAAGAAATTAGTAGCCCATCTTTACTTAATGGTTGACAGTAGCACATAGATAGATAGATACAGATATATAGATAGGTAAAGATTCACGTTACTTTATGTTACTTGTTCAGAATGTTTCTGATAATGGCATATGATCAATAAAGTCTGGAAGACCGACTGTATACACTTGTGTAGGTTTAACTTGCCAGTCATCATCCAGCTGTGCATCCTGAAGTCACCCTGGCCCTTGCCTTGCTCAGTATTCCCGAACTGTGTTTCCTAACAATCTTGCAGTGGATCGAACAGATGTCTCATCCCATCTGTTATGAGCATCTGCCCTCTGACGGGGTAAACTTTTTTCCAAGTTGTGAGGGAAACTTATTTCACTCTTCATCCAAACCATGACTTTGATTGAGCATACCTACCGCTCCCAGGTGCTTACACTGGACATGTTCACAAATCATCCCCATGCAGCCCGGCCACCTGGGGGCAGGGAACCTCCAGTCCAGAATACCTCCTAGAGAAAGAAAAGGCTCCAGCAGAAACTGAACTCATGACTGGACCTGCGTGTGACCTTTCTAACCCAAACATTCCCTGTTTTTATTCACAAACAATATCCTACCATTTGGAAGTGTTGACCAAAACCCCCAGAATTTCAGAGTTGGGGTTAGGGGGTAGTTTTTTAGTTCAGGCCTGGATTCTACCTTCTCTGAATATTCCAGCCCTTAGAGACCCTCCTGTTCCAAACCAGGCCCACTAAGGCGTATGATATACAAAATGCTGACCTAGCCTCACCAGCCCTGTATCCTCTACGCAGTGCTGATTCATGGGACAGGGACGTGGTCAGAAGCCAAGTCAAGGAAATATCTGTTGTGTCATCTCTTCACACAGCTGCTAGCCTGGGCATGCCCAATTAACCATCCTCTAGTATCCTACACAAATCACCTCTCACCATCCTCACTGATGAGGTTTTCTTACTTCCCCTGGAAGCCACCCTGTTCTTGAACCCAATTCATGACCCTGAACCTACTTTTGTTATTTAATTTGTGTTCTTTGTGTCTCCTAATATCAATAATAATGATAATAGAGGGAAATACATAGTGCTCACTACGTACCACACATTAGTCTAAGCGCTTTACATATATTAACTCACTTAACCCTCATGACTTCCCTCTGAAGAAGGTACTGTTATTATCCCCATTTTACAGATGAGGAGACTGAAGCATAGAGAGATTAAGTAACTTGCCCAAGGTCACACAGCTAACAAGTGAAAAAAGCAGGAAAATGAACCCCAGCAGTCAGGCCCTGAATTCCATCCTCTTAATCACCCTATGACACCACTTCTCATCCTGCGTTATTTGTTCTCTTATACAATTACTTAAAATGCAAAATGTTCTTTAACTGTCCTGAGCAAGTTCTCTTCTTCTCCTTCCATTTTGGGGGATGTCTGTTCTTCTCAAATGTCTTTCTGCTATCCCAAATATTTCATGGTTATGGGGATTATTTAAACAAATGATCAAAAGGCTTTGCTTCCAAAATGTGAGCTTCCATTACCACACTTCTTACTTAGATAGTTTCTACCCTTTCTCTCCACCTCAATGTATCTCTCTAAACCAGAAATGTCAAGTGAATATCCCTGCATTCTGGGCTGCCAGCTTCTGCACTTCATTAATCTCTGAGATACTTACGTTACTGAAGGACTGTGATATCAGGGTAATTACCCAGAAACCAGTGGTAAAGTAATTTGAATTCAAATCTCTTAGTATTTCTTTTTTTAAGAATTAATTTAATCTCTCCTCCCTTGATGCTTTAGGGAGTATGTTAAGATACAGTAAAAGGAAGATGAGTTTCCATCC
>NW_012155840.1:6668948-6674496 GCF_000956105.1 Propithecus coquereli | reverse complement strand
ACTGTGCTCAGAAATTACCACCAACCCAGAACCCTTCTGTCTGTGTCTGAGACTCACAAGTTCTTCAAGAGCCTATAACAATGCTTGGAACCAGAAGGAAAAAAAAAACATATTGGTTTTGACTCCAAAATCCAAAAAGGTATCTACAAAAATCAAGATTATTAAATGTTTAGTTGAATGTCTACAAAATATTTTAATATTGGCCTCACTGAGTATTAAATTTTGTCTTCTTAAAAATTCTATAGGAAAACAAATTATGAATTCAATTTTTTCACTTTCCAAGGTTTTGAGCATGCCAAGCATAAATTAAACAAACTGCACATAGCCAATAATTTGAAATTCAAAATTGTAAGAATCCTTTCCATTTTTTTCAACACAATAATGTATATTTCATGTGGGATGTGGGGGCATCTTAATGTCTTTATATGAGATATGTGGTGGGACCTAAAAAAGAAAGCCTAGAGCACGTGAAGGTTTTAAAACAGTTCTTCTCCAAGTGCGTGATCATTCCTGAAGACAAACATCTGCTCAGACTCTCATGGGGAGGACCGCAAGGCAAGACAGGGGAAAGGTTCCAGTTTGTTCTCGCCAAGTGCACCTATAGTTGAGGTGGAGTGACCTAGGCAGTGTCCAAGTGTGAGGAAATTCACAAAGGCCCTGTACACAACTGCGAAGATCACAGGACGGTTCTGTGGAAGGAGAGCCCACGCTGAGCTGAGGAAGCAAAGCCATCCAGTTGGGCCATGTTGGTAGAATTCCACTGTCCCCTTGTCTGTGTCATGTTCTCTCCCAGCAGACGACCGAGCCCTCATGTGCCCTTGTGTTCTAAGCAACATCCCCCAACTTGCAGAGATTTCCATTTTTAGAATAGAAAACGTGAGATGGCAGAAACAGGAGAAAAGGTGGATTACCTGAATTCACGTGTGATGATCCTAGTCTTCAATTCAGTGGGCTAACTTCTTCAGGCTTTATTTTATTGACCACACACGTGGCAATGAATGCCACGTGAATGCCACTCCAAAACATACAGGAAATGACATTTCCTTGCAATCCTAACCCCCAATGGTAACCACTAATAATAGTTTGGTATAATTCCTGCAGAATTTGTTTTATTTAAACACTAAAGTATTATTATTTTATTTTATGCAACAAAACAACAATAAATATGGTTTTTAAATTATTTTCACTTACCAATATATCTTAGATATTTTCTGTGTCAGTACACGTGAATTTGCCTCATTCATTTTAATGATCATGTGGTATTCCACAGCATAACTGGGCCACAGTTGATGTAATTGCTCTGTATAGCTGGGCATTTGGGTTGGCCATTCAGCTTTGATCCTTTAGGAGAGTGAATCATGTGCCTAAATAAACCATTATATATTGGCTAGAAATATACACCTTTGGCCCCTGTTTTGGCTTAACTCATCCCAGATGCAGAACAAACCAAATCTTTCTCTGTGCTGATGCTTGTTATTAAATGTAAATTCTATATGTGATTCCTTGTTTACTTATTTTTTTGCCTTTTCCTCTCATGCAGTCATCTGCAACCAGGGACAAGGATGAACCAGCTCTCCCGGTAGGAAGCAGCGGCCCTGTCTGTACCTGCTTGGTGCCTGTGGAGGAGGCGGGGAAGGAGTGGGGGGTTGGGGAATGAAAGGCTTGTGTGCTCAACAAATCATCCCCTCCCTTGGAATTCTTACATAGTCTAACCCCCTGGTGTGTATGTATATGCTGTCCTATAATTAGTAGTTTCTAAAACAGTATTTCAAAAGTTTGAATTTTCTCTTCCATTTGACATGACATTTATAGGAGTTGAAAAAGTGAGATATTTCCAAATTGTGTTCCAAGGGATGTTGAGCTAATATTTGGAGATACTGTTGGATCTAATGCTCGATGCCTGTTTTCTTTGTGTATCTGCATGCACATACTTTTTGATTGGAAATTTCTTTTGGTCCCATCAAAAGAAATGCTGCATGAGACCTACATATTCAATACATATATATAATGCCCGAAAGAATGTTTTAAGTTCTTCTGTAGATATAATCCTCTTCTAATAAAAATCTTCAAAGCAGAATTCTTCCAGTTTCCCAGAATAAGGACCATAGTAACAGTGTTATGACAAATTATTATCAATAAACACATTTTCCAGTTCCTATTCAATTAACACATCACATTTTATATTGTGCAGCTTGCAAAGGAATTGACCTTCACAGTTTTTGTGTTCAGCCATCAAACAGTGATTGCATTTCTATGCTATCCAGGTCTCCTAACCTTGTTCCTAAAATATTTTGAACCTTAATCATCTGAATACTCCATAACTAAATAACACAATGCATTAAAAAATGTTACACTTTTAAGGCTAAAAGGGCTAGCAGTGAAGATACATGTGACCTAGCCCTTCCTCCTATAATGCTCAGAGCAAAGATTTCTAACTTTCATTGAGAGCTCACAGTATATGCCTGGTCCAGTAGCAGGCTAGGGGTACAGACCCAGTCTTTTCCATTGAGGAGCTATATTCTGGTTCACCACTGAAACATTAGTAATCCCCTCTGATTCTTCTCCAACCCTGTTGAATTGGGAATATGATTTCCCATATAATATCAATTATAATACAATCACACTAAGAAAGTCAGATTTCTCCATGTATCTCATAGTGAGATTTTACCCATACTTCAAGCTTACTGCAGGTTTAATGTTTATCTCCAAATATGTGACCATGATTGCTAACAAGTATTTTACAAAATAAGGAACCTACGGGCAATAGTTTGGAAACACTGCCCAAGTTAATCAAGTTAGCCAGATTTCCATAGTGTTTCATTTAGTGGTCTAATGTGTATCTTGAAACGGTAAAGGTGAGTTGGCCTAAGATGTAGCACTTTCCAAATGTATTTGATCCTGGAATCTCTTAGGGGACATTCTTGGGAAAGCCCCCTTATGGCTGCACATAGCCAATAATTTGAAATTCAAAATTGTAAGAATCCTTTCCATTTTTTTCAACACAATAATGTATATTTCATGTGGGATGTGGGGGCATCTTAATGTCTTTATATGAGATATGTGGTGGGACCTAAAAAAGAAAGCCTAGAGCACGTGAAGGTTTTAAAACAGTTCTTCTCCAAGTGCGTGATCATTCCTGAAGACAAACATCTGCTCAGACTCTCATGGGGAGGACCGCAAGGAAGTTTGTATTAGTTACTTGGCTTTTGTAACAAATTGGTTATCATTCCTCTATATCTGATGCCAAGTCACTGGCCAGGAAAACCATCCCTTGTTTTATACACTTGTCTTTTGGCATATGAAGTCTTCACGGTGACCCATTTGATTATGTGATTTGAAGGTGGACAATTATCAAAGTTAACCATGGACATGTTAGTATCCTTTTACTGAGTGGCCTCGAGGTAGCTAAACTGCAGTATTTGCCTAATTTTTATGGGTACAGGGAGAGGGGATGGGGGGTGCCTGTATGTAGTGAAAAGCTCTATAAAAACTTACATCAAAACAACACTTTGTAGTCAGCAAAATTGTTTCTCAACCAGTGGCTTCTGAGGATCAAAAGAAGAAGGATGATTTAAGGACTTGAGAATGATTTATAGCATTAAGAATGCTTTCTAAACGGGCTATGCATTTTATTTTCTGGGGGAAAATGGGCACTTACAAAACACCTATCAAATAAGTAGCAAAATTCCTACACAGAATTGGGATTTCCACCAGGAAGCCCAATAGATATTAATGGCATCTTCAAGTTGCTCAATTTAAGTGCAAATGCACTTAAATTAGTGCAAATGCACTAACTTGGAGTAATTGGTGAAGGAGCCAGTTTAAGCTGAATAAAGATTTGAATTACAGAATAGTTTCTTGTAAGTAAAAGATGTATGACATACATCCTGGTCTGGTAGAAGTCCTACTTTCAGGAATGCAGAGGGGAGTCTGTGTTGGCTCACCAAAGCCCTAACCTGAGACCTTTCCAGATGCACTGTATGAATTCTCTTAAATAATCCTCAACAATTGCTGTGTATGCCAAGGATTGGCTTAACAAGTCTTTCCCATAGCTGGCATAGCCTTTGAACTGACCACCAGGAATTGGACTTTCCTATTAGTATAGCCTAAATGAGTGGTATTTTAGTGTGTTTAAAATTAAGAGGATTGAAAAGCAAAATGCATGATAAGAATGCCAAAGATAATCCTTAAAGTCATGTTAGTCTTCTTTGGAAGAAGTTGTCTTCTATAACATCCCGTGGGTTAGAATAAACTTTCCAGATGTTCGATGGCCCTGAAAATAAACTCATGACACTGAGGCCAACCCCAAACCCATTGGCTATACACATTAGGATCGTTTCTTTGTCACCATCACGAGTTACTTCCAGTGTAATTAAAACCCCGTTATAATAGAATTCCTAACGTAATCAGCTGCACATTGTCAGGACTGAGAAGCTGCTTCAGGATGCAATTAGAGCGAGGCTAAGTCAGGAGAACCTCAGGAATTATCAGTAGATGTGGGTGAGCCCCTGAAAATGGCCAATTTCCACCACGTCACACTTCTCATCTCTTTTGCAACAGGGCTACGTAAAAGGAAAGTAGAGGGGTGTTTTAATGGCCTCAGCTGCCATTTGTGTGTATACCTAAATTTACATGTTATAACCTAATGTATATTCATGTCTGCAAATAACACTTGAAAGAAAACTGATGATATCAACTTTGCAGACTTTAAACAGTAGGAAATTTTATAAAGGATTTCAGACCTTTCTCTGCACTTGGTTTTTTCTTTGTAGAATCTATGTACAAGGCATTTTTCTTCCACTTTTTATGTTTTACGATCCTCCTTGCTTGTGAGAGGAAAAAAAAGAAGTCAATAGAGCAGAGATTTTTTCTTCCTTTCAGACCAAAAGACAGGTTCAGATGTTTTTTTCCTTCTTTAAATAGTTTCTTTAAATATATTTTTAAAATTCAGACTCTCAGCTGGTGATCTCTTTGCTCTTCTGAAGCCTACCCTTTCCTTGCATCAGTTTTGTGCTGCCCCTTCATGTGCTGTGGTATCACTGTGGTATCAATCCTGGCTCATAATTATTTGTCTCCCGTTTAGCCACTAGGTGTAAATTTGCTAACTGAAAAGGCGTGCTCTGACAGTTAATCTCCGTGTATGTCGAAAGGCTGAGCTCGCTGCACTGGAAAATTTCCCTGGGGGATTGCTCTGTAGAATGTGAGGCCATTTGTTGAGCTGTCTGATGTGGAAAGAGAGAAAATGAAAGGACCCGCCAGAGAGACGCAGGATCATACAGTGCCTTTCAGAGCAAAGAGGAAAATCAAAGGACAATTTCCAGTCCTCACCAGTTCTGCAAGCATGTTCTCGGGAACTAGGGCATCAGGGATATTTTCCCATTAGTGTTTCTAGAGAAGTCACTGAGGGAGAACCCCAAATCAGAGAGTTATGGCAAATTTAGTGATGGCCACAGACTGTGCTCAGAAATTACCACCAACCCAGAACCCTTCTGTCTGTGTCTGAGACTCACAAGTTCTTCAAGAGCCTATAACAATGCTTGGAACCAGA
>NW_012155840.1:6654710-6665993 GCF_000956105.1 Propithecus coquereli | reverse complement strand
TTACATTACAAAACCTTCTTCCCCCTTAAATCTATCTGTCTATAAAGCTGCACTGTCTCTGAGCATCTTCCTCTGTGATCATCAGCCCAAAATCAGCCAAGGGGGAGAAAGCAGTTCCTATTCAGGATAAAAATCTGTCAAAATCCAGAGGGCTTGAAGGTTTTTTTTAGATTGCTTGCTCTCGAAGATAAAAGAAAGTGTTTGTTGGTAACCTTATCTCCAGAAGCTCATTCTTGTTCTCTCACCTCTCAGTTTCATTCATTTGACCAAAGGATCACAACTAGTAAGAGTTTATGCAAAAGAAGCCCACCCTGAAGTTAGGAGAGTTCTCCATGGATTCATAATAAGAGGTTCTATCTCTTTGAATCTCTCTCTGCATAGACCATCCTACTTTCTGAATTCGAGCTGTGGTCCCAGGCCAGAGATGAGGTACCCCAGGAGATGGGTGAGATGATCCCTTGGGAAGCAAGGAGGAAATATTAGCACCTCTAGCATTTACTTTCTTTATCATTCTTCTTAACTTGTATTTTTGGAAATGTTTTTATATACTCTTATTTTGGCATGTGTGTCTATGTAGATGTGGATATAGATATAAACAGAGCCACAGACATGGATATAGATACATATATACACGCTTAAACATTTACTGAGAGGATGCACAATCCAAAAATATTAGAAACCACTCACTAGTTCAGGTAGCCTTTGAGGAAAGCAGACCTGAGATCCATTCCTGCAGCCTCTGCTTGTTGTCTGTGTGACTTGGGCACCTCATTTCACTTCTCCGAGACGAAGCTTTCTCATCTATCTAAAGGGAATAACAGCAATATCTACTTCATAGGGTTAATTTTGAGAATGAGATAAACCAAGGGATGTGAAGCATATAGTATGCCTGGCATTTACTAAGCTCTAAAAAAAATGGAAGGAATTCATTTATTCAGTAGAAAAGGATGTGAGAAAGCCATTCGCTCAGGGGGTTTGAAATGTACTTTGAAAGCTTTGGTTCTAACAGTGTGTGATCATATGACAGAAATGAGTGGCCACCAGGCTAGGTGAGGATCTTGTCTATAACGTACTTGCCTTTCATTTCTGAGACTAACCATGTATTTGGTTTCTCTGCTCAGGCTAAGCCACGTCTCCAGCGGGGTGGAAGTTCTGCTTCCCTTCACAACAGTCTCATGAGGAATAGCATCTTCCAGCTCATGATACACACCCTTGACCCGCTCGCCGAAGGTAAGCATCAGGCTTTGATTTGGGAGCTTGTTTTGGGAAAAAGACAATGTCAAATGGCTTCTCTGCATAAAACACATGTATGCAATCGTCACACACACCTGACAGCACCCTCTTGTTTAGCATCTGCCAGAAGCAGCCCTGGCCCTTGGACGTGCTTTATCTGCAACAGCTCAGTTCATGATCGCTAGTTTTTGTACCGGGAGTAGGATACGGTTCGTGTGCTGATTCTGTCTCTTAATGCCTCCGGCATAAATACAGTGTGTTATGACGCAGAGAGGACAAAAAGGTTTCCCTCCCTTCCAGCTAGAGAAATAGTTCTCTTTTAATCATCACTTCTAGGTTTCAAAACAAAGTCATGTGTGAAGATAAATCATGCACCCTAAAAAAGAGAGAGGAAAAAAGAACTCCATGACTTAGGAGGACCATGAGTAGTTTGGGGAATGATGTTCACTGCAGCACATTGACGTTGTACTGATTCTTTGGCAGTTGGAGGGTGGGAGGTGAGCGCCTACACATCCAAAGAGCTCTCTCTACGATAACTGCTTAGGATCAGTCACTGGAGACCCAAAGTCCTGGTTCATTCACCTCCCATGGTAATCTTATGAACCATCACAGAGAATCCGGTATCATGTACTTCCAGTTTTCATCACAATGAAGCCAGATTTACCGTGTTTCTTCAATTGCATGAGTATCCTAAAAAAATTGATTTTTAATTAGATAGGTATCTGATGTGTCAACTAAATATTAGTTTTGCCACTAGTAAGGGGTTCAAGCAAACCAAGTCTGTTCTCCCTTCATCCCTGGACCTTATAATCAGGCCTGATGTTTCACGGAAGCTAATAGGGATCGTGGAAAGAGTACAATCTGGGGAACAGTTACGTACCACTGAACACATCCAGGGAATGTGATTGTCAAATCATGTCACATAAATCAGATATCTTACCCAATATCAAGACTTGATAAATAATTTCAAGGGTACAGGCAATCAAGAGATTCATATAATGTAAAGAAAAACATGGAACCCCAAGAGTGGCTCCCCAGGTCCTATCTTTTCTCATTGGACACACACATCTCACCTAGAATAACAGGTGAGCATCACAGAGTCACCTCTCACTGCAGAGCACGGAGCATTTCAGTTATGAAACCTCTCCCTATTGTACTCCAGAGAGGTGTATAGCTGATGTGATATTCTCCAGGGAGCCCTGCTTCATAGATCCTGAGATCTATGCTCTAGAGCCAGTCCTTAACCAGGGACATCCTCGACATCATTACTCTATTTGCCCAGAGGTCCATTTGGCAAGGAGATTATACCTGGTCACCAGCCTTCTTTTCTTTCCCCAAGGGTGCACACCCAGAGAAGGGAGTGGAAGGATTGCAGGCCAACTGCTTCACCTCCTTTCTCCCCGCCACGAAGCAGTTGTGTGACTTTGGGCGAGTTAGGGTCTCTCTAGTACTTGGTTTCTTCATCTACAGTAATAGTTATCTTTGTTTGGCTCCTTGCAATAGACTTATGCTTCACAATAACACTTCATAGCTAACATTATTGTTCTCCTTTCACAGAATATTGTGCCACCAACTTAGACCTCAAATTTATCTACTGCACTCCCTCTGCCAGCACTTCATGTTAAGCCGTCTTCATCACTTCCCTGGATTCCTGCAATAGCTTCCTAGCTGGTCTTCCCCTTCTTCCATTGCCTCCACCTATACCTATTAACAGCACAGCAGCCCAAGTAATCTTCCAAAAAGGAAATCAGGTTGTGTCATCACTACTTATACTTCATTGGCTTCCCAGGGCTCTTAAGAAAAATTGCAAAATCCTTACCATGGTCTACATGATTTGCCTCTTGCTCCAAATTCAATTACACTCACTTTATTTTAGCCACACAGGCCTTTCTGTCCTTGGATAACTCTTCCCTGCCTCAGGGTCTTTGCATAGGCTGTTCCCTGCACTAGAACACTTTTCCTTCTCCGATGCCCTTCCATGTTTCCTACTTACTCCTTTCCATTCTTCAGCACCCTGTCTAAATGACACTTCCTGACCATCCAACATAAATCAGGGTCCCCAATACTCATCTCTCAATGCACCCTTTAATTTTTCTTTATTGCTCACATTACAGTTTGGGTATTTGTTTATTGCCTGTCTCTGTCAGGATACGGGAAATTTCATGAGAGGAGGGACTCTATTTTACTAGTTATCCTCAAAGCCTAGCGGAGCACCTGACACCTAGTAGTTGCTAAGGCTCAGAAATATTAAAGGACTTGGCCAGAGTCATGATATTGACTTGAAATTTACACGATTCTAAAGCAACACAGGATTTTTTGTGTTTTTTGTGGGTTTTTTCTTGGGGGGGGGACCGTTCTTGCTCTGTCACTTGGGCTAGTGTGCCGTGGCATCAGCCTATCTCACAGCAACCTCAAAACTCCTGGGCTCAAGTGATCCTCCTGCCTCAGCTTCCCAAGTGAGATAGGTATCTAATGTGTCAAGTAAATATTTAGGTATCTGATGTGTCAAGTAAATATTAATTTTGCCACTAGTAAGGGGTTCAGGCAAATCAAGTCTGTTCTCCCTTCATCCCTGGACCTTACAATCAGGCCTGATGTTTCACGGAAGCCAATAGGGATCGTGGAAAGAGTACAATCTGGCGAACAGTTACGTACCACTGAACACATCCAGGGAATGTGATTGTCAAATTATGTCACATAAATCAGATATCTTACCCAATATCAAGACTTGCTAAATAATTTCAAGGGTACAGGCAATCAAGAGATTCATACAATGTAAAGAAAAACATGGGACCCCAAGTAGCTGGGATTACAGGTCCACACCACCACACCCAGCTAAATTTTCCTATTTTTAGTAGAGAAGGGATCTCACTCTTGCTCAGCCTGGTCTCTAACTCCTGAGCTCAAGCAATCCCCCTGCCTTGGCCTCCCAGAGTGCTAGGATTACAGGCGTGAGCCACCGCGCCCGGCCGAACACAGGTTGAAGATAGTCAGTGAATTATACCTTGGCTATTTTGAGCAACCTTTTTCTCCACCCCTTTTCCCCGGGGAACCATATGAGAGAAGAAAGGAATGATTTTATCTGCTCCAACTCAATTATGAGCAAGCGACTGAGTATCTTTATTTCTAGCAAGGCAATGCTATGTAGTAATTAAGAGGACAGACTCCAGAACCAGACTCTGGGTCTAGATCTGGGTTCTGCATTTATTAGCTGTGTGACTTTGGACGAGTCACTTAACCCCTCTGTATTTTAGTTTGCTCTTCTGTAAAATCAGGATGATATATATAATGATGTCTGCATCACAGGGTTGTTGTAAGGATTAAAAGAGTGAATATATGTAAAGCATTTAACACACTGCCTAGCACATCGTAAGTACTATATGCAGGTTTGGAATTATTCTGCTTCATCAGTTTGAAAAATAATACAACACATGATTCTTAAAAATTCAAAATATTCAAAAGGTTAGGGTGAAAAAATTCTTCCTCTGCATCAACCCCCACCCCCAAACTTTCTCCAGCTCCCCAATTCTTCACAGAGGAAACCACAGTCACCAATTTCTTGAGACACCTTCTACATTATTTCATATGCAACTCTGTTCGTGTGTGTTTGTGTGTGTGTGTGTCCTTGCCCACAGATCTCAACAATCTAAGTTTCTCTGTTTTTCTGTTTGTAGGAATTCAGTTTCTGGTAGGGCTTGTTTTTGTTTTTTCTTTTGGGAGAGGAGGTTATGTTTTGTTTCTGTGAGATAAGAGAAAGTGAATCTGGGTCGTCTCGGAGTTGGGCCACCAGTGATTTTCCAAAACACCCGGCCCTTGTGGAGCTGTGCTACAATTAAACTGTTTGTTCCTGCTGTAGCAAGATGTGCCTTCTGAATCCGGGCACCTGCTTTCAAGGTGAAACCTCTCCCTGGAAGATGTGGAGGACTCCAGTGGTGTGAATCCGAGAGAGGCCAAGAGCCATAATCAGCTCTGGTCTTGAGTGATTAGAAAATATGAAAAGCACGTCAATGCTTTAAAATTGCTCCATAGCACACAGCCAAGAAAACAGATTGCTCTGGTATTTTTCCCCCAAAATTCACAATCATTTTCCATTCCGAGAACAGCCCAAAAAAATTAACCCACAGCTCTCAGAAATAGTCGTTTCTCTTTTCGTTTGCATCTAGTCACTTGAATTCACACATCCTCATGCCAAACTGCCACCTTTTCACAATGTGGAGCAGGCAGGTTACATCACCAAGTTGACAGCATGAACACTGCAGCAGCTCCCCTGTCACACTAGAGGACAGTTCATGGATGTTACCGGTGTTCACCTGGCTGAATAGTGCATTGGCACCACTGTATATGGTCGTTGTTCACAAAGAGAAGTAATCAGATTCATTTGGAAACATCGTCTAGGACAGATGGCCTATGGAAACACATTTCGCTTTGTCTCAAGTGTGCCACTCAGGTGTCTTTGTCTTCCAAAATCCAGCGATTGAGCCCTTGCTAAAAGCCTTCGTTGGTGGTTGGTTCAGCCTCTGGGCCTGAATCACAATCTCCAGCTGTGTTTGTTTCAGTTATCTATGGACGTGCAACAAAGCACCAAAACTTAGTGGCTTAAAACCACCACCATATTATTATTGCTTATGACTTTGTGGATCAGGAATTTGGGCAGAGATCACCTGGTTGAGTCTTCTGTTCCATGTGGCATCACTAGAGGTCACTGGATGGTATTCAGCTGCTGGATAGGCAGCTTAGAAGGTTCAAAAGGGCCTCATTCCCATGTCTGGAACTTATGAAGGCACAGCTGGAAGGCTGGGCTCAGCTGGGCACCTCTGACTATCCATGGTTCCTCAGGACCTTTCCATGTGGATGGACTTCTTACACAGTGGCTAAGGGCTCCAAGAGAAAACCTTCCAGGAGGCTCAAGTGGAAACTGCAAAGCTTTGTATGACCTACCCTGGAAAGATGTGCCTTCTACTGCACTCAGTCAAGCAGTCACTAAGGCCAGTCCAGACTCAATGGGAGGAGAATGAGACTCCCCTTCCCAATGGGAAGAATACGAAAGAATTTGAAACCACCAATAATCTAACCCAGTCTGTCTCAGGGACACATACCACTGATTGGTTCATCTGTCCATTGTTCCTTAGTGTACTCTGTGCAGACCACACTGTGTGGAAGGGGCAAAGCCAGCCTGCCTGGATGAAGGTTTAGTCCAAACCAAGCTGAGCAGTGCCTTTCCAGGGACAAAAACGTCTGAACAGGACATCGTTCATGAGAAGAAGGAATCTACCTAAGGCACAGATGAATGGTTGGAATAAAGATTTTGTCTCATTTATAGGAAAGTCTTGGGGAACTAGAATTATCAGTCTTTGAGATCACAGCATGGCAGTCTGAATTGATCTTTCTAATAAATTCAGTATCTCATATTGATTTTAACATTTTCTCTAAACAAGCCATTATATTTACTCAGGGGCACATCTTTATGAACCTAAAACAAGGATGCTGGATGTTGCACTTTTTGAGTGAGAAGTAGGTTCTGCTATCAATTTGCCTAACGATAATGCTATCAACCAGCACTTGCAGAGTTCTTGTCACAGGCCAGGCACTACACTGAGTGCTCTAGATAAACCATCTCCTTTAATCCTTCCACCAGCCCTGCTCCATCATTGAGAGGACAGTGATGTGTAAAGAAGCTTTGTCTTGCCTCACCAATAACACAGGAAGTAAATAGTAGAGACAGAATTTGAACTATATCTGCCCGACTCGAAGTCTGTTTGTAGTTCTTGTGCTATTCTGCCTCCTCATGTAACCTCATGTCCAACCCAGCACTCCTTGTTTTCCTGGTGTAGACACCAGCCTCAATGCTGGGAGTTCCTACCTATCCCTGGACTAGGGATATTATTATTATTATTGCTACTACTTAGGAAGACTTGAAGTGTCTCCTTTGCCAGAGTCTTTAAAAAGCTCTCCTTTCCTCTGTTTTGAGATAAGGAAGAGAAAATAGAATGCTGAGGATGAAAACGCTCAGGGTTGACCTTTGGGGGAAAGTGGAGCATAGAAAAAAATGGTGATATCTTCCCTCTCTCCACCCTTGGAGCCCTGTTGGTCCTGTGCTTTGTTGGTTTCAGTTCAAGGAAGTAAGAATTGCACAATGTTTGCTCCTGCAGCCCAGGCAGGACTCTCTAGGCAGGACCAGGGAGGTCATGTCAGGCAGGTGTATATCTGTCTCCCAAAGACTGCAGAGAAAAGAGGACCACAGTCTTTTCTGGTGATCAATCACAGTCACCAAAAGGAAAATTACTATTAAAAATTCAGGGTGAAAATTACTGCCATGACCAAAGAGACAATAAAATTGAGACAAATGCAGGAGCTAAGAGGCAAGATGGCTGACTAGAGACATCAGTCACCAGATTGTCTCCAAAAGAAGAAAAGATTTTAGATGAAGAAAACAGCCCGGGTGTAATTCTGAGGAAAAAGTGCCAGAACCTACTGGAGACTCCATCCATGGAGAGAAGTTGTAGAGCAGAGCAAGATATCAGCAAAGATCAACCCCCAAAAAATCTAGAGGCCCATCGAAAGGGTAGGTGGGGGTGTTTGCTTTTCCTCCCCTCACACCTCTGGCAGACTGCAGGCTCCCGAATTGCTGGGCAGCTTCTCCAGCCTCATAAGCCCAAAAGCTGCTCCCGCCAGTGAACTGGGAGCTTCTTGAGAAGAGAGGACTGGGCTGCCAGTCGCTCCCCCTCACCACAGACCCGAGTTAAGGCAGTGGGTGCCATACTGCTTTTCTACCCATTGTATGCCTTTGTCCTCCCCAGGGAGCTTCAGCCCTTCAGTTTCCTTATCACTGGTCCCCCCACAAACATTTCCCAACTCCTGCCCAGATTGTGGTGGCCACAGAGGGCTGCTGGGTCCTGGCGGAACTGTGTGATCCCAGAGCTTGCACATTCAAGGCAGGCTGCCTTCAGAGGAGAGGAGAGTGCAGCAAGCCAGGGAGGCCCCTTGGGACAAAAGGAACCAGAGTGTCAGTTCTCCTCCATTCAGACTCTTCTCCTCCTCCTCCTTTTCCTTGCCCACAGCTGCCAACATAGGTGTGGCAGTTCCCACATGAGTCAGCACAGTAGTCCCAAGATACGATTGAGCTCAGGCTTCCAGGAGTGGCTGCTTCCCCCCTGTTGGCATGCCCATCACACCGAGGCTTCCACAGAGAATGGGGCTCATGCCTTGCCTCTTAAAGACCTGAAGCAGACCAAGAGGTGCTAGGACTGTGAGCTCCCTGCCAGCAGGACTTCCCCTGGGCTGCCTGCCTGGCTGTTCCAGCAGAACAGGGCATACCCCGAAGCAGAGGGACATTAAGCCTGCTTGAGCACTCCATGGGCAACTTGGGGACAGCATGTTTCTCCCTGGCATGGTCAGGGATTGAACTTGGGGGATAAGAGGATAGCTCCACAGATCAGATCCCATAGCCCCAGAAATTGATCCTGTTGCTCGGGGCATGGAGTGGAGATTTGTGAACTAATATTAGGAGGCAAGGGAGCCCATGTGGGCAAAACTAAAGGAACTAACGGAGAGTCCAGTGAGCTGCAGCATGCCTACCAAGCACCCTTCCCCCAACAGGAAAGCCACCCTTTCAGTCTGGGGCAGGATCCTGGGCAGGCAAGCTTTCAGGGAAGCAGTGGCATTGCTGGTGAGCTCACCTAGTTTGGGCTGCTGCTTGTGGCCAGATGCCAGAAGGAGATCGGAGGGATGAGGGAAGAGGCAGAACAATGAAACTCACTCCCAACAGCCAGATTGTGAATCCCAGACTGCCCTCTCCTGCAAGCTAACTTCTTGGCTTGGTGGGGCCACTTCATCCCCTTCCTGGTGGCTTTCCCCAGCAGCCTAGGGGCTGACCCTTGACCCCTGCTGAGACAGCTCTTGTGCCTGCCTTTGTGGAGCCTAAAGAAAGGCTCATCTGACCAAGCCCCACCCAGCCTCACTTCCCCACCCACCTCTGCTGTGGTAGAGAATAAGGAGTCCTCTGGGAGCTCTGGGGCCCTGCCCATCACCTGGGGCATTTGACTGCTTCTCCTGGGGGACTAGAGCTGGTCACAGGTTCCAAAAGACAACACTGCATCTGGCTGTTTCTGCCAAGCACCACCTACTGGCAGGGAGGACAACTTGCACAGCCCTTTATAACATTTACTGACTCAATCATACAGGGCATGTCTAACTCTAACCTACAAGCACCACCTACTATCTTAGAAATTAAACAGCATCCCAACATAATTCACATTGTCAAGAAGACCACAGGGCTGGGAGAAAAGGAAGGATTTCAAAAACCTCCATCTTCCCTCATCAACAAGAGACAGGGAATCTGCCCACACACATAGTACACCACTGGTACAGCCTACAAATAACTAGCAATTGAGAAAACCACCACATCAAAGATATCTATAACCAAAGTATCCATCCAGAACCTAGATACCCACCAAAGTACCCACAAGCAAAGCCAAAGTTTCTGATGCAACATATGCTACAGGCACACCCTTTAGAATGAGGGAGCGGAAAAAGTCCTATCTAAACAAAAGATAGATTTTGTTTGTCTTCTTGTCTTCTAAAGACAAGAAGCAACAGCTGCGCAAGATGAGAAGGAATCAATGCAAGAACTCCAAAAGTATGAAAAATCAGAGTGAAAGGACCTCCCCAAAGGAGCACACCAGCTCTCTAACAATGGATCCAACCAAAATGAAAATACTGAAATGACAGATAGAAAATTCTAAATACAGATTATAAGGAAGCTCAATGAAGTCCAAGAAAATGGAAAACTAACTAAAAGAAACCAGAAAAATAATTCAGGAAATGAATGAAAAATTTACTGAAGAGATAGATACATTTTTTTAAAAAACCCAAAATAGAACTTCTGGAAATAAAAAATTCATTTAGAGAGATACAAAACACAGTGGAAAGTTTTAAGAATAAAGTAGGCCAAGCAGAAGAATGAATTTCAGAGCTTGAAGACAACTCTTTCAAATTGACCCAGTCAGTCAAAAATAAAGAATCAAGAATCAAGAAGAACAAGTCTATGAGAAATATGGGATTATATAAAATGGCCAAATATAACCATCATAGGCATCCCTGAGGGTGAAGAAGAAAAAGCAAAAGGCTTGGAAAACCTATTAGAGGGAATAATTGAGGAAAACTTCCCTGGCTTTATTAGAGATTTAGACATTCAGATACAAGGAGCTCCATAAACATCTGAGAGATTCATTGCAAAAAGGTCATCACCAAGGCATATAATCATTGGACTGGCCAAAATCAATATGAAGGAGGAACTCCTATGAGCCACAAGGCAAAAACATCAAGTAACTCACAAAGGAAAACCCAACAGACTAACAGCAAACCTCTCAACAGAAATATTGCAAACTAGAAAGGAATATGGTCTTATCTTTAGTCTCCTTAAACAGAATAACTGCCAGCCAAGAATTTTGCATCCTGTAAAATTAAGTTTAATAAATGAAGGAGAAATAAAGTCTTTCCCAGACAAGCAAACACTAAGTGTATTTGTCCACTAGACCTACCCTAAAAGAAATGCTTAAAAGTGTTCTTTACAAGGACCATAACAATCAATAATCATCAGTGTAAAAACATCCAAAAGTTAAAACTCACAGCTTTTATAAAACAGTAACACAAGGGAGAAAACAAAGCAACTGGGTAACAATCAACATGACGACCAGAACAGATTCTCATATATCAATACTAACATTGAATGTTAATGGTCTTAATTCCCCCCTTGAAAGAGGCAGATTGGCTGGATGGATAAAAAAAAATAACAATCAAAACATGTGCTATCTCCAAGAAACCTATTTAACTTGCCAAGATTCTCATAGACTCAAGGTAAAGGAGTGAGAAAAAATATTCCATGCAAATGGAAACCAAAAGCAAGCAAGGGTACCTATTTTCATATCAGATCAATTAGATTTTAAATCAACAATCGTTAAAAAAAAAAGACAAAGGTGATCATTATATAATGATAAAGGGATCAATTCAACAAGAAGATATTATATAACAATCATAAATATATAGGCACCT
>NW_012155840.1:6647471-6649990 GCF_000956105.1 Propithecus coquereli | reverse complement strand
ATCATAATAATACCTACCTCATAGGATTGTTTTAAGAGTTTACGAGCCAATATATGCCAGGAGCAGTGGTGCATGCCTATAGTCCCAGCTACTCAGAAGGCTGAGGCAGAAGGATCACTTGAGCCAAGGAGTTTGAGGCCAGCCCGGGCAACATAGTGAGACCCTGTCTTTTTTAAAAAAAAAAAAAAGTATATGAGCTAATATATGAAAAGCACTTAAAACAGGGCCTGGCAGAGAATAATTGCCAGTTAAGTGCTAAATGTTATCACTAAGAAAGGACAGAAAAGGTCTTCAAGATAGAATCTTGCTTGCTCAAGATAGTACTTACACTTGATAATAATAGCTTCTTTTAGCTGTCACATTTGAGCACTTACTAGGTACCATGTACTAAGCTTTGCAACTATTATCTCCCTCAGTTCTCTCAGCAAGCCAATGAGAGAGGATCTGTTATCCTCATTTTAAAGAGGAGGAACCTGACACCCCAAGTGGTTTTCTTACCTGCCCCAGGTCACAGTTCAATGATAGTAGAGCCAGGATTTTAATGCAATTTTCCTAGCCAGCCCTGCTGCGTAACGCTCTCTGTTCCCACCTCTTATGGGCAGTTCCCCGTCAGTGTCACACTTCTCAAATGAGACAGATTTGGGGAAAACTGTTTTCCCAGAACCATACCATGTAACTCCATGGTAGACCCCAGCTAAGGTCAAACGTGTTCACCTTCTTCTTCCCACCCCTTGCAACCTTCACCCTGTCTTCTCACACTCCCCATCTCCCTCCCTTTGAAGGGCTCTGTTGGCCTAGGAGTCCAACTTGTTTACAGCAGCCCTGAATCATTCCTCAGAAAAGGCATGCCCCAAAACTGTCAACTGAGAATGAGGTTCCCTCAAAATGTAAGTGAAATCGTGCCCCACAGCTGCTCAAAACCATCTCACCATCAGTAAAAGCCCTCACCGTTGCCCTAGGCTCCCTGTGGTTTGCCTCTCCACCCTTTCTCTTTTTCTTTCCTCCTGCCACCCCTCCTCTCCTCTCCTGCCATCCTCTCCTTTTTCTCTCCTCATCTCATTCTGTCCTTCTCTCTTTCCTCTCATGTGTCTTTTCCTCGGTTCTACTTCTCTGGCTGCCTAGCAGCTCCGTCTCACAAATTCTAAGCACGCTTCTGCCTCAGGGCCTTTGCACATGTTCCCTCTTCCCCTCAATAGCCACATGACTCCTGTCCTCCCTTCTTTCGAACCAACCTTTAAAAGTCACCTGATGAGAGAGGCCTTACTCAATCAACGTTTTTAAAATATCAGAATCAAAGTAATGGTAGTTAGTCAGAGTTCTCAATCTCCCTCGCCCTGCTCAATATTCTCCCTAACACTCATCACCATCAATGCATGTATTTGTCCTGTGCTGCCTGTCTCTACCCTTCCATCTCCAACAGGGCAAGACTCAGAGCAAGCTTCACCCTATCCCCAGTGCCTGGCACAAGTGGGCCCCAACACATTATTTGTTGAATACATTGAATGAATACTTGCTTTTGTAATTTTTTTGCTGGAAAACTGTATATCTCTAGCCATGTAGATTTTCTTAATCCATGCCCTGTCAAAGGGCTTTTTTGTTGTGCCCAACAAAGTCCTATTCAATTCACGACTGTCTTGCAGTAGTGAATAGCAATCACATCTGGTTTGGCCACCATTGTATCCCCAGCCTCTGGCATGACACTGACATTAAGTAGGTTCTCGGTCAATATTTGCTGGATGATTGAATAAATCTCCCTCTAGTTCCAGAGTCACTGCTGCAATGGGAAATGTTTGCTTTCCGCCTCCCACCTTACTGATGAGTTCTCTTGTCCCCTTCTTCCTCTTTTCCTTCCAAATGCTTTGCTATTCTTTCATTTCCTTTCCTTTTCTTCTCTTTGACATAGGGTTGGTTCTTTCACTTGTGTTCCCTTGGCCTAATTATATATGTTCAAAGAATGACCATTACATGAGATTCAAAGAAGTTTATTGTTTTAACCATTCATTTGTTTTACAAATTCAAACACCTGTGAAATAGCATCCGCCACGTAATTTGGTGTTAAGATGAGTTTAAGAAGAAAACTGCAAAAAAAGAAGTTTCTCATTCAATTTCTATGGACTCTCGGATAGTCTTCTTCTAGTAATTTCTCCTTCCTTGTGCAGATGCAAAATGTGATCTACATTTTTTTCGTTGTAACAACAATTTAATTACTAATACCAATATTTAACAAATAAGTGCATTCGATGCCTTAAGAAACACAACAGTAGGAATACTACTTATCTAGTGGGCCTGTAATTGAACTAAAGGACTATTTAACTACAGGACTTGGGCCAGTTTAATCCAGCAGGTCCTGTGCCTGACATACAGTTCCCTTGAGGCTGTTTTTCATGGCAAAACCTTCAGAATTCCATAATGAGATGTCTGAGATGTACTCACAGTATGTTGCCTGCCTGATCTGCAAATTTTCCCCATGCTGAGCTCACTTTACGGCATCAGAGCTGGTCTCTGCTGCTGTTACTTTC
>NW_012155840.1:6646537-6647421 GCF_000956105.1 Propithecus coquereli | reverse complement strand
AAACTATACATCCAACAAAGGGCCAACATCTAGAATCTACAAAGAATCTACAAAGAATGCAAACAAATCAGTGAGAAAAAAAAAGAATAATCCCATCAAAAAGTGGACAAAAGACATGAACAGAGTTTTTTCAAAAGAAGATATACAAATTACCAACAGACATATGGAAAAATGCTCAACATCACTAATCATCAGGGAAATGCAAATTAAAACCACAATGAGATACTACCTTACCCCTATCAGAATGGCCATTATTAAAAAGTTAAAAAAACAATAGATGATGGCATGGATATGGTGAAAAAGGAACACTTATATGCTGTTGGTGGGATTGTAAATTAGTAAAACCTCTATGGAAAACAGTATGGAGATTCCTCAAAGAGCTAAAAGTAACATTTGATCCAGCAATTCCACTGCTGGGTATCAACCCAAAGGAAAAGAAGTCGTTATATCAAAAAGATTCCTGGACCTGAATGATTATTGCAGCACAATTCACAATCATAATGACATGAAATCAACTTAAATTCATGAGCGGATATAGAAAATGTGGTGTGTGTGGAGTACACCATGGAGTACTACTCAGCCATAAAAAGGAATGAAATAATGTCATTTGCAGCAACTTGGATGGAACTGGAGACTATTATTCTAAGTGAAGTATCTCAGGAATAGAAAAAAAAATACCACATGTTCTCACTAATAAGTGAAAGCTAAATGATAGGTACATACGGTCATAAAGTGGTGTAAAGGACATTGGAAACTAAGAAGGGGGGAGGATGGGGAGGGGCTGAGGGATAAAAACTTACCTATTGGGTACAATGTACACTATTCTGGTGACAGGCACACTAAACACCCTGATTTTAGCATTATGCAATTCATCCATGTAACAA